>NW_011888847.1:8302314-8307081 GCF_000151845.1 Pteropus vampyrus | reverse complement strand
GACGAAGTCATTACACGAAGCCAAAAAAAGCGGTGGGGGGAGGTGTGTGGGAGATATTTTTAAGTATTACTGTTGTGTTTTCTAATTGAAATAATCCTAGTTAATTGTAAAAAGTTTTCAGAATTCCCTCTAATTGGATGAAATTTATGTACTGTTTTTGTTTGAAAATATTTCAAGTCCAAGAATGGCATCCAGGTGAGGGAAAAGATAAATGATAATCAAGAACAAGTAACAGCAGTTTTAAAAAAAAAATAAATGCAACCAATTTTTAAATATGCCCAATATTCAAATCATATGTTAAATAGGATTCAGCTATTCCTATCTCTGAATCTATTAAAATATATTTTCTAACATTAACAGCTCTCATTTCTACCTGAGGAATCTGAGATGCAGCCCTTCACTGTTTCTCTCCACAGACATAACAAATACCGAAGAATTATAAAAATGTTAAGAATTCCAGTAACGGTGGAGTGAAGAAGTCTTGAGAACCCTCATGCAGATAACAATTACACAATCAGGACAAAATATAAAACATAACTATTTACAGGCACTGAAAAACATCTTAAAGAAAGCATAACCCAGCAGCATGATTATTATTGAAAAGCTGCAACCAGAAAATGTATAGTGTGAAATTAGGGCTTTCACTAATACCCCCATGGTGACAGTGAGGAAGAGTGAGAGGAAAGGAGTAGCTTTACAGGCTAGGAATGAAAGAGCAGAGTTTAGAGGAAATGTAAGGGGGAAATCTGTAGAAGAATGAACTGCAGAAGGGTTGAGACCCAAAATCTGAGAATAAATTCTACCCAAATATCTGGCTGACTGCTAAACTCTGCAATCGTGGGAAAACTCCAAGAAGTCTGACAAAAAAGTAGGCAGAGACCAAAGAGAAATCTACTATCGAAAAGCAGAGCTGTAATGAATGAGTTCTGCTGCTTTTTAAAAACTTAGTTTATTCCCCAATTGTACACAGCTCAAGCAGCAGAAAGCTGAAGCTTTACTGGTTTAAGGTACCAGGGCACACAGGCTTTCAGGGTAGCTGAAAATTAAAGGACAATCTCCAGGTGTAAGGGAACCATGGAGACTGTGCCCCCAAATCTGAACACAATTTCTGCCCAAACACTTGTCTGACTGTCAAATCATACATATGTAGGGAAGACCCAAGAGAGTCAGGCTGAAAAAACAGTCTATGGAAATCCTAAAAAGTGAAAAGAGATATCAGATACTGCACAATACAGAAGAGACAAATTTGTAGTTGAGTCCAGGGAAGTTAACAGCCTACTAGAATAAAAAACCAACAATCATAAATAAAACAAAACAAAACAAAACAAAAATCCCCCAACCTCCAAAACCCCAACAATCCTCAGTCCTCAATCCAAAGTTGTTAATTAGGGTAAAAAATTACTACAATAGAATCCAAAGTTGTTAATTAGGGGGGAAAAAAAGTGAACATATTATATTCAGGAGAAGAAAGTCAATGAATAGGAATTGAGTGCAAATGGGCCCAGATGTTGGATTTAGGAAGTACTTTAAAGTGGCTTTTATAATCTTGTTCAAAGAATTAAAGGGATACACGGTATTAGTTAGTGGACAGACAGTTAATCTCAGATCAACAGAAATTACCAAGTGGAAGAACAAAGAGAAAAAAAAGATTTAGTCTCAGAGACTTGTGGGACAACATAAAGTGAATCAACATACATGTAACTGGAGTTCTAGAAAGAGAAGAAATGAGAGAAAAATGGCAGAAAAATGTGAGAATGTAAAAGCAAGTTAAAATCTGAAGGGTAGAAAGGAGTCTGAAACATTAAATGGGAGATCAACACTAAAAATGTTAGCATTTCTCATTATGAAAATAAAATACCCTTTAAAACCATTTCTGTTCTTACCTGAGAGAAAATTACAAAAATTATAAATGCCCCTCACAGCAGTTAGTTGATTAAAAATTAAAAATTCAAGTAGTAAAATAATCAGCTGTTTATTTATAAAGGCTCTTGAATTACACTATCCTGTTTAACTTTAGATATTCAACATCTGTGGTCACATATAATACCATTTAGCTCACTGCTTTGAGCCCATCATTTCTGGATAAGAATTTCTAAATTTAGAATGCTAGTTCAAGGGAATAAAAGCTAGACAGTCTTCTGCTGGGCTTATTTTTATGACACTAAGAAAGAAGCTATGTTTTTTAAATCTCCTCTTACTGCTGGTAATAAAACATCAGCTAATGGGTAGTACAAAAAAAATGGTTTTAAGCATATAGCAATTAAACCGGATAGAGAACATGAAAAAAAAAAAAGAGTAGAGAAAAAGATGATCTAGAGGAGAAAATGTTTCCAAACTGGAAGAGCAGCAAACCAAAGCCATTAACAAATTCACACAAAATATTTGTATAAGGGCTTTACAGAGCATATTTCTTTCCTGAGAGTTTTTGGCACACTATGTGAAGGCCATCAGTGAATATTTAAAGTGTATGAGGTAACACAATTCATATTTGCCTTTTCAATTTGTTTTATGTAGCATCAAAAAAAGAAGAAACTACTTTGAAAAGAAAGTCTACTTTTAACATTTCTCAGTTCTTGATCCTACGTTTTCTAATCACTGCACCATTCGGTTCGCAGTTATCTGTAATCTTTCCCACAATCCTGTATTTAAGTATTGTAATTGCCTGTACTTGCAGGAGTAAATAATTTCTCTTATATTATTAAGATTATTAGGTTTTACAGCTCTCTGAACCTTCATCAAAGCTTCTTGTTCTTATTTATAAATTAATAACTGCTTCGAGGTTTCATATGGCCTTTACTCTGTCAGAATTTCATTACAGACTCTGGTAAAAATCCCATTAATAGCAATACCATTATGAAGAAGGATTCCATATAACAAACTTATCTGCAAATGCCTCATTATGACTATGGATTGTCAAAATAAATTCTTGGTAAAGAATGAGTTTACACACCAAGTGCTTCCTCTTGATTCTCTTAAAATAATCATCCTATACTACCAAAGATCTCAAATGGCATTTTGTTTGAACTCTAGAACAGAAAGCTAAGAGCTCTGTAATTCTGACTGATAATTAAATCTTTTAACTCCCTTAGTCCTTTCCCAAATCAGACATTCCTACTTGAGAAATCTAACTGAAGTCCAAATTACTACAGTGGAAAGAGGCCTTCTATTCATTCAATGATTCATTATAGAGAGCCCATTTCATCATGTACACCTGCAAACTACAAACATGATCTCTAGTAATACATTCTCCATGACAAAATCATGACATTAAATAGAACTTTAATGAAACATTCTTTTAAAACTAAAAAATCATAGCATTAATGCATGTCTCATTTTGTCTTTATGGGGCTAGTTCACAAAGAGTAAAAAGAATATATTATCTCATCCATTATTTTAAATTTTTCAGAAAAAAATGTTTTTAAGGACATATTATCTATAATCTAAAGAACACATCATCATTAGATACATTAACTATTTAAAAGTAAATAACTCTGAGCTACACTCCTGAGTTAGAATTTATATAGAGTAAGGTTCACGTTTTCTTAATTTCAGTGTATAACAGGAAAATGGGGGGAGCAAAACTCTTTCCTTTTTGTTGAATGCTTCTTAAATTGATTTTGAACTGTGATCACATGGTAAATTTTTACTGGGATTTTATATAGCTCATTGCTTCTAAAGTAATAATAAGCAGTTTTATAGAGATAGCTGCAAACTTGAGCTACAAAAATTAGGTAATTAATCTTCCCCATTTGGCCTTATTCTCACACTAAGTTCCTGAATCTGCTGAGGCCCCAAAATGGAGACTTGAATGCATAAATCCAAGGTTGTTTCCAAATAACTGACAATGTAAAAAAAAAAAAAAAAAAAAACCCATAAAGATACAAGATAAAAAAATCTGATCATTGCCTTAAAATTCACTATTAAAATTGGAGAAAATATGCCACTCTTTTGCAGATTCATTTATATTTCCTTTTTAACTAAAAAAAGAAAATAGATACAGACTAATGTCCATGGGTGTTCACACAATAATTCACAAACAAGGTGGTAAAATAAAAAACTGCATCACACTTGAATATTTTTCTTACCTTCAAAAGTTCAAAGTAATGTAGACAGTGGTAAACCGGGGCTAGAAGCAGCCTGGGTAAAACATATTGAACAGCTTCCTTGAAACCTTCGCCTATTGACTAGAAAACAAAGCTTATTAATTTTTTTAAGTTTACTTTTCAGACATCATATATCTTGTTTTAAAAATTACTATACCTGTAAATAAAGTGCTGCTCCAGGCTTTGATAACTGACTAAGAAAATGATCGTGAAAACCAGGTCGTAAAATATCTCGAGCATATGATTCATATGGATCAAATGCCAGTTCCTTAGAAAATAAAGAAGGTAAGACATAAATAAACTTTCTCAAAGGCAGAACATAAAAAAACCCATAAACACAGAAAGACTAAATTATGGGCACATCTTTGCCAGCACAATTATATATTTCTTTAGCCTCTAAACAAAATTACATGGCTAGTAATTATAATTTTAATAGAATAAACCTAATATTCTCAGGAAAGAGAGTAAATCAATTCCTTCTGATGAATAATGGGATCCTTATATGTCATGACACTTCATCAAAGGAGTCTAGTAGAGTATTATTAACAAACATGGTCATAAAAATGAGCAGACTTTTGGTTCTGGAAAACAAATTAAGTGTAGCCTGAACACCAAAGAATGATATCTGCAAATAGACAAAGTATAAACATTTAGAATACTGGTG
>NW_011888847.1:8253502-8302264 GCF_000151845.1 Pteropus vampyrus | reverse complement strand
GGGGGGAGCAAAACTCTTTCCTTTTTGTTGAATGCTTCTTAAATTGATTTTGAACTGTGATCACATGGTAAATTTTTACTGGGATTTTATATAGCTCATTGCTTCTAAAGTAATAATAAGCAGTTTTATAGAGATAGCTGCAAACTTGAGCTACAAAAATTAGGTAATTAATCTTCCCCATTTGGCCTTATTCTCACACTAAGTTCCTGAATCTGCTGAGGCCCCAAAATGGAGACTTGAATGCATAAATCCAAGGTTGTTTCCAAATAACTGACAATGTAAAAAAAAAAAAAAAAAAAAACCCATAAAGATACAAGATAAAAAAATCTGATCATTGCCTTAAAATTCACTATTAAAATTGGAGAAAATATGCCACTCTTTTGCAGATTCATTTATATTTCCTTTTTAACTAAAAAAAGAAAATAGATACAGACTAATGTCCATGGGTGTTCACACAATAATTCACAAACAAGGTGGTAAAATAAAAAACTGCATCACACTTGAATATTTTTCTTACCTTCAAAAGTTCAAAGTAATGTAGACAGTGGTAAACCGGGGCTAGAAGCAGCCTGGGTAAAACATATTGAACAGCTTCCTTGAAACCTTCGCCTATTGACTAGAAAACAAAGCTTATTAATTTTTTTAAGTTTACTTTTCAGACATCATATATCTTGTTTTAAAAATTACTATACCTGTAAATAAAGTGCTGCTCCAGGCTTTGATAACTGACTAAGAAAATGATCGTGAAAACCAGGTCGTAAAATATCTCGAGCATATGATTCATATGGATCAAATGCCAGTTCCTTAGAAAATAAAGAAGGTAAGACATAAATAAACTTTCTCAAAGGCAGAACATAAAAAAACCCATAAACACAGAAAGACTAAATTATGGGCACATCTTTGCCAGCACAATTATATATTTCTTTAGCCTCTAAACAAAATTACATGGCTAGTAATTATAATTTTAATAGAATAAACCTAATATTCTCAGGAAAGAGAGTAAATCAATTCCTTCTGATGAATAATGGGATCCTTATATGTCATGACACTTCATCAAAGGAGTCTAGTAGAGTATTATTAACAAACATGGTCATAAAAATGAGCAGACTTTTGGTTCTGGAAAACAAATTAAGTGTAGCCTGAACACCAAAGAATGATATCTGCAAATAGACAAAGTATAAACATTTAGAATACTGGTGGTGCCAGTCTATGGCCATGCCACTCTGAACAAGCCCAATCCTGTCTGATCTTGGAAGCTAAGCAGGGTCGGGCCTGGTTAGTACTTGGATGGGAGATCACCTAGGAAGACCAGGTGCTGTAGGCTTAAACAATAAAAAAATAAGGGATTGTAAACCAACAAGGTTCTTGCAATCTGTGAGGTCAACCAAGGGTTGCCTCGCCTAAAAAAATAAAAATAAAAAAAATAGGATACTGGTGCCAGACATTTATTTTCTCATAGTCATTTCTTAGTGGTAGACTTTTACTTTCTGTAAGCCAGAGGTAACAGTTTATATCATCTAAAATTCATTGTTACAGTTTTCACAAAACCATCAAGCAACAATTTAATCTAAATTGCCAATAATTTTTACCGTCGTCCATCATTAATAGACAAAACTGTAATAGTTATGTTTAATAGAATAGATCTACTGTTTTTGATGACTCCAGAGGAAAAAGAGAGTAGGTGGCCTGTGCCCTATTCCAGGTTAAAAATACACACACATACATACGCACTCTTCAAATATGGTACTCTAGATTCTAGCAAGAGCTCATTTCTATGAAGGGTAATTCTAGAAGGAGGAAGAGGACATCTAGTGGAGGAGCACAGCAGAAAGAAATAAGAGGGAATGATAAGAACAAATGATATTTATGTATTAATTACCCTTAATGTTGTTTTTTGGATTGTTTTAAGAAAAGGTTGAATAAAAACAACATGAGATCAGAAATTATAAGACTTGAGTTCTGTTCTTTGTGAAATGCAATATGGCATATAAGATTCCAAGTCATCCTCAATTCTTGAGCAGATTCCTAGTTCATCTCCCAATTTCAATTCCTTTAACTGTCCTTCCAACCAAAAACTTCTATAATAATATAACACTGGAAATTGTAGCCCAATCCATTGTAAATTTTATAGGAATAAATAGTTTCAACAACAGAAGGAGTCAGGTATGAATAGGGTAGATGGAAGAGAGGAACAAAATGTGATTAAATTAAATTAGTACAATTTAGTAGTTGATACTTGGGCATGGGGATGGGGATGGGGAGCACGGCAGAGGGAATGCAGTTAGCATTAATATGATAGCTAGGTGGAGGGCCAGGGGAGGGAGGGAGCAATTGGGGGATCGTTTTATGAACTATATATGTCTAACCAATGTACTGTATGCTTGAAACTAATTTAAATAAATAAATTTAAAAATGTGATTAGATGCTTCTATCTTAGGTCTCTCGAACTCTAGAAATTATCATATACATCAGATATTATTTGCCATCCTCCTCTTTCAACAAACTCTAGTTTATTACAAATTTTTGTGAGAACTACATACATAAAAAAAAAAGCTAGACAGTAAAGTGGCTTACAAGCATGCCTTTAGAGTCACAGAGTTCCAACTCTGATAGTACTACTTATTAGCCGTGTGACTTTTGAAAAACTACGTACTCTCTAAGCCAGTTTCCCCATTGGAAAATGTGAATAATGCCCACTTCAAGGAATCCTTTTCGAAATTAAATTAGATATTATATGCAAAGTGCTTACAATTGGGTATGCACATAGTAAGCACTGAATAAATGGTACCTAGTATCGTCATTTTAAAATAGCTAACATCAAAAAAACCCCAAACAATCCAATTAAAAAGTGGGCAGAGGACCTCCAAAGAGGACATATAGATAGCCAATAGACATGTGAAAAGATGCTCAGTGTCACTAATCATCAGAGAAATGTGAATTAAAGCCACAATGAGATATCACCTCACACCAGTCAGAAAGGCTATCAATAAATCAACGAACAAGCATTGGTGAGGATGTGAATAAAAGGGAACCCTTGTGTACTGTTGAGGGGACTACAAATTGGTGCAGCCACTATAGAAAACAGTATGGAAATTCTTCGAAAAATTAAAAATAGACTGTCACCTTATGACCCAGCAAGTTGTTACAAATGGTAAGATTTCTTTTTTATGGCTGAGTAATATTCTATGGTATATGTGTACCACATCTACTTTATCCAGTCTTCTATTGATGGGCACTTAGGTTGCTGCCATATCTCAGCTATTCCACTCTGGGTATTTATCTGAAGAAATACAAAACACTAATTTGAAAAGATATATGCACCCCTACATTCATTGCAGTGTTATTTGCAATAGCTGAGATATGGCAGCAACCTAAGTGCCCATCAATAGATGACTGGATAAAGTAGATGTGGTACACATATACAATGGAATATTACTTAGCCATAAAAAAGAAATCTTACCATTTGTAACAACATGCGTGGACCCATAGGGTATTATGGTAAGTGAAATAAGTCAGACAAATACCCTATTATCTCACATGAAGAATCTAAAGAACAAAATAAATACTAGACCTATTGGAGGGATCACTTTGTAAATTATATAAATGTCTATCAGTTGTTGTGCACCTGAAACTAATATAATGTTGAATTAAACTGTAATTGAAAAATAAAAATTAAAAAAATAATAAAATAGTTACTATCAAGAGAAAAAAACTACAACTGGGAATACAAGCTCAAATCATATAGTTACATTCTTCAGGATAAATCTGTAGAATGGTAAGCACTTCTAAGAATCAATGTATAAGTTAACAGAGGATTTTATGATTAGTTTGCTGGTTAAAATGCAATACTTATAAGATTCATAAAGATGTTAATTATCAATATACATAACTGTATATTAAAAATTAGAATATTCTAAACATACAGAAAAGCAGAGAACAGCCTATCATTACTATATTTACCATCTAGCTCAAAAAAAGCAAAATTTTATAATACTAACTTTAGCTTTTTTTTAAAAAAGTAATGAAATACGGTAGATATAATTGATCTAGACTCCTTTTCAAAAGCTTATCTCCTCTCCTGCTGACTCCAGAGGAAAACATTATCTTGAATTTGAATTTTCATTTATTTTTATGCTGTAATTACATACGTATCAGGAAACAAGGTTTGCAAACTATAAATAAATATCATAATGTTCATATTCTTCTGCAATTTGCTTTACATTCAAAGTTGTTTTCAAGATTTATCCATTTTGATACATTCATGTAGTTCTTTCTAATTCATTTATTTTAAATTATATAATATTCTACTCTATAAATATCTTTTTTTGTAGGTAAATTTTTTTATTTGGAGATACATGCAGTTTTGAGAATACGCAAAGAACCTGTTTACACATTGTACACTATTCAGTTTCCCACCATGGTAACATATTGCAATAATACATATAGTGCAATATCACAATCTGGTCATTGATATTAATGTAGTAAAGTACAAAATATTTCCAACAAGGATCTCTCCTGTTGCCCTTTTATAACCATATCTCCCTCCCTTCACCACCTCTTCCTTAGCCCCTAGCATCCACTAATCTGTTCTGCATCTCAATGTTTTTTTCATTTCAAGAATGTTACATAAATGAAATTATACAGTATACAACCTTTTGGAATTGCTGAATTATATGGTAATTCTATATTTAACTTTTTGAGGAACTGCCAAAACTGTTTTCCAAACAGTTGTACCAGTTTACATTCCCACCAGCAAGGTATGAGGGCTCAAATTTCTCCACATCCTCACCAATGCTTATTTTCCTTTTTATTTTTATTCTAGCCATTTTAGTGTGTGTGAATTGGTATTTCATAATATTTTTGATTTGCATTTCACTAATGACTAATAATGTTAAGCATCTTTTCATGTATTTGTTGGCCATCTGCTTATGTTCTTTGGAGAAATTCCTATTCAAATCCTTTGCCCATTTTAAAATTGAGTTGTCTTTTTCTAAGAGTTCTTTGTATACATTAGATACCAGATATATGATTTGCAAATATTTTCTCCCATTCTGTGTGTTGTCATCACTTTTGATGGTGTCCTTTGAAGCACAAAAGTTTTTAGTAAGTCCAAATTGTATATTCTTTTCTTGTGTAGCTTGTGCTTTTGGTGTCATATATCTAAGAATCCTTTGCCAAAACCAAGGTCATGAAGATTTAGCCATTCCTTCTTCTAGGAGTTTTATAATTTTAGCTCTTACATTAGGTCTTTAATCTATTTTGAGGGTATGCTTGTATATGTATAAAGAGTTCAATTTCATTCTTTTGTGTTTCTCATAACTTTATGACATCTTTTTGTGAACAGTTTTAAAAGTTTATTCTTTTATGGTTTGCACTTTCTATGTGTTCTTTCAGAAACCCTTCCTATTTCAAAGTCATAAATACGTTCTATATTTTCTTCTGAACATCTAAAGTTTTATTTTTCAGTTTTAGATTTTTAATCTATTGAGAACTTTTTGTGTATGATACGAGCTAAGAAAGAAATTTTTTCTTTCTATATGGATATAGTTCTTTTTCCCCATCTGTACACTGTAATCCATAAACAGTATTTCTATTCTTTTGGTGAGTTTCCTAAATGTTTTTAAAATCAAATACAGTTTCTTACCTACAAATTTTTCTTAATTTTAAAGAGTTTAAAGTTATTCAATGTTTCCGTCCTCCTGAATATAAGCACACTTTACACACCATACATTTTATCACTGGTGCTTAGAAGTTTAGTTTAACCCTTCCTTTTAAATACCAAAAAATTATTTGGTTTATAAATATTTGATAGTTTACCAAATTTACAAACACATTTTTCACTATTAGTTCTTGTATTCCTTGACTTCTGTCTGAGTACAATTTCCTTCTTGCTAAAGAACATCCTTTAATACTTTTTATAATGAGGGACTATGGGTAATAAACTCTCTTGGTCAATATATATCTTTTTATTTGTTCCTCTCTTTTTTCTCTTTTATGATCATCTTCCACAATTTGATGAAATTTTACATATTTATACAATGCATTTGTGTAATCATCACCCGGATAGGGAAACAGAAATCCAGCACCTCAGACAAGCTTCTTCATGCTCTATGGTCAACCACTATTCTAACCTCTATTCCTCAAAATCTGTTTACATGTTTTAGAACTTTCTACGAATGCAATTATATAGTATTTTCAGTTTGTATTTTACTCAACATTATGTTGCCTTTTAAAAAAATCAGTAGTTCATTCTTTTCTATTGCCATACAGTATTTCACTGTGTGATTATGTCACAAATTATCCATTCTGAATAAATCTGTTACGAACATTCTTGAACATGTCTTTTGGTAAACGCAAGCATTCATTTTTGTTTGGTATATACCCAATAGTAAAACTGGTGGATCATAGGGTACACTGTATGCTTAGCTTTAGTAGGTATGCCAAATAGTTTTCCAAAGTAGCTGTACCAATTTATACCTCCTCCACCAGCAATGTAGCGTTCTAGCTGCTCTATGGTTTTAAATTGCATTTCCTTGGTGAATAATGATGTTAATACCTTTTGTTCTTTTAGAAAGTACCCACTCAAGTCTTTTGCCTATTTTTGAAAAAAACTAAGCTGTCTTTTAGTTACTGATTTGTAGTTCTTTATGAACCCTAGGTGAGTCCTTCATTAGTTATAAATATTACAAATATTGTCTCCATTCTATAGCTTGGCTTTTCACTCTCTTAACTTTTTGTCTGTTGACAAATATTCTTACATTTAATGAAGTCCAGTTTATCAATCTTTTATAGATAAAAGACTGTTCTTGTGTCCTGTTTAAGCAATCTTTGTCTATTCCAAAGTCATGAAAATTTCTTGTGTTTGCTTCTGCAAGCTTTATTATTTTAATCTTTGTTCTCACTCTAGAATAAAAGTTTAGTAGGGCAGAAAATACAATCTTCCCTCATTACTTTGAAGATATCACTAAACTGACTACTAGCCTCTATTGTTAAAGAGAAGTGTCCTGTCATTCTAACAGTAGTTTCTCTTTTCTCTTCACAACTTTTAACATGTTCTCTAGTTTTACTACAGTATCTGGCTATGGGTTTATTTTTATGTACCCTGTCCAATATTTGGAATTAATTCTTTTCCCTTCTTTAATTCCACCCCCTTCCATCCCCAAATTCCATCCCTGACCTATGGATATTGCCATTTCCCCTTAAGAACTGGATCTCTGAAGGTGGGGTGTCCCCTCCCACATGCTCGTGGGGTGCACCCGGGGCCTGGCGTACCCGCGGCCTGGCGCATCCAGGGCCTAGCACCCCCAGCGCACTCGGGGGCCTGGCACACCTGGGGTATGGTCCGTGGCTCCACCTGGGGCGCAAACCCAGGATCTTCTGCGTGTAAAGCAGACATGCTAACCACTACACTATGGAGCCATCCCCTGAAATTAATTTTTGATATGGGAAACTGTATCTTCGTTTCTGAAAAATTCTCAATTTTTATCTCTTCAAGTATTGCTCCTCCATCATTCTTTGAAACTTCTACTAGAGGTATATTGAAGCCTTTCAATGTAGCCTTTATTACTCTTAACTGGTCTTTCATATTTTATCTTAGTCTCTCTGTGTCATAGTCTCAGTGAATTCCTGAATTCTATCTTTCAAGTCACTAATTTTATCCTTGAACTAAGTCTGGAAAATGTTCTATTACATAATGAGTTTTTATTATAATGTCTATATGTTTAATTCCCCAATCTTCTGATTCCTACTTGTTCTTGTTTCCTTCCTACCAGTTTTGTTTCACAATGTTTTCTTTTATAAATGGATCATATTCCTTCATTTACTTCTTTGAGCATCCTAAACTTCTTTGAAACTTTTAATCTATTGTACAAAATTAATTTCATCTGGAATGAATTAATTTTGTAATTGTTGATTTTGTTAGATGTAATTCTGAGCATCAGAATTTGTCTTGCATTTTAGAATTTACAGGATAGGTTTCTTAGGGGGAGGCTCTTAATTTTTAGTTTCCTTTTTTTCTCTCCCATCTTTTATGATCGCTCTTCTAGACCAGAAGCTGCTCTTAAAATTACTTTTCTGTCTCAGGCTCTGTGATCATATTGGCTTAATATTGTGGGATACTCAGTTAAGTTTTAAGCTATATATGTTATAAGGTAATGTTTTTGTCTCCCTACCTCAAGGCAACAATTTTCTATAAATCCTTATAGGCAGCAGGTTGGCAGGTTTCCCCAGCATCCTATTACAATTTGGGTCTTGGTGCAAGAAGTCTTACTCACTTTCATGGAGCGCACTTAGTCCTCATTGTCATTAAGAGCTAAAGGCCCAACTACCAGAGCTCACTACCTTGAATGTCTATTCCGTTTCTGATCTTGTTTTTGAGTCTAGTTATGTATATTCCTTTTTTAAAAAATGCTTTATTGACTTTTATGCATTTGAAGCAAGATGGGGGGAAGGCTGTAGTGAAGTTTAAACTTACCATACTATTTTGACTGAAAGTCTTAAAGCTTTATGTTTTATAAATTTGACCCTGTGTTATAACAAAAGATATAGTAGATTTTACAGTGAAACAAAGAAGAACTAGAAATCTCAGAATGATTATCAATATTAACTTATAAGGACTAGCTCATATATTTTAGCATTTGAAATATCCAAGGAGAGGGCAACCATTTTTGTACCCTCATGATAATAATGTACAGTTAACATATATTAGGTAACTTACTGTGTGAAAGTTGGTTATCTAAGTATTTCAGGTAGGTTATTTTATTTTCACAAAAATCCTGAATCCTATTGTCGTTATTTTACAAATATAGATACAGAGATTTAGAGATATGAAATGAATTGCCTCGGTCACATAAAACTAATAAGTAGCAGAGTTGAGATTAGTATACAAGTAGTTTGACCTCATATCCAAGTTCTATGGCCTCTTCATTGACAGGGTATGCATCTACTTTTCTTAGCCTTCCAATGTTTAGACAAATGAGTATCAGTTGTAAATGACTCCCTTCTATGCGATGTTTTATTTTTTAATTTTTAATTTTTTTCCAGGAACATTTTATTTTCAACAGTAAGTTATGTATATTTTGCACCGTATGTTCACCACCCATAGTTAATTTCTTTCTTTCACCACATATTTGACCCCTTTTACCTCATCTACTTCTTCTTTCCCTGTTTTTTTTATAATGGATGAAAAACTACTTTTTCTGTGCTTTGTAAGATAACAGAAACAAATGTTGCCAGCACCCTCTGAGAAAGGGGCAATAAAGCTGAGTAGGCAGCAGTTAATATCTATGACTTCAGCTAGAAACAAGAATTAAGATTCCAACTATAATGCAAATATAGGGCTTTTGTGCATATTTATTTGGGTACGTAACTTAAGTACTTACCTCTGCTAAGTCTTCAAAGCAGCTTCCTACTAATGGATGGGGACTGCCTTCATCAGTCATTTCTACAGTATCTTCTATATGGCCCAGTAACTTTACACTAAGTTCATGTATATCTACTATACGACTAAATATATTTTCTACATCCTGTTGGGGAGAAAAACACATTAATTCAGTTAGGTTATATAATAAGAAAACAAATTTTGAGCGGATAAGTCATTTTATAATCATAAAATTAAACAGGGCAAATACAATAAGAAATACTATAAATACAAGTAAAAGATAATTCAAAAATTTCTTTTGTAATAATGTACTATTTGCAAATACATTTCTCTATGTAAGTGGTGCTCAAACTTTTTGGTCTCAGGACTCATTCATACTCTTAAAAATGACTGAAGACTCCAAAGGGCTTTTGTTTATAAACTACCAATATTTACTATATTAGAAATTAAAATCAAGAAAATGTTAAAACATTTATTTAAAAATAACAAAAAACACTTTTAAGAAAAGCAACTGTATTTTTCTTAAAAACTTTATTGAGAAGAATGGCATTGTTTTATATGTTTTTGCAAATATCTAACACCTAGCTTAATAGAAGATAGCTGGATTTTCATTTATATTTCTACATTCAATCTGTTGTGGTACATTATTTTAGTTAAAGCATATGAAGAAAATCTAGCTTTGCACAGATTAGTTGGAAAAGGAATGAGTATTTTACTAGTCTATTCAAATAATTGTGGATATCCTTTTCTTTTTTTTGTAGTTTACTGAGATATAAAGTCGTATATCTTAAAATTCACCCTTTTAAAGGGTACTATTCAATGGTTTTTATATATTTGCAGAGCTGTTCTATCATTACCACTATCAAATTCTAGAACATCTTCATCACCCCAAAAAGAAAGCCTGTATCCATTAGTAGCACTATGCACTCTTCTCTTCTTCCAGTCACTGGCAACCACTAATCTACCTTCTACTTGGCCTACTGTGGATATTTTTTATGAATGGAGTAAATATCATTTTAAGATATTAAACTAAAATTCAACAAATGGTAGTTCTTAAAGGTAGTTTCTGAATAATCATAGTTTGTCAATCATTCTTTCAGGTAAAAGTTGTGTTTCATGAAAAAAGTTGCTAGTTCAGTTTGCAACTCAATCATACAGTGCTTTTCTTCAAGACAACCACCATATTTGGTATGCAGCAGAAGTGCTTCATTCATTCTTCCTATTTCCCTCAGCTCTTCTCTAACCCAGAAATTTTTGTGGCATGCCAAGCTCTTGTTTGTTCTACTAGTAACGGCAAAGAATCCATATGAATCCATATAGTCCCCTTTTACTTCCTTTACTCATTCTACTCTTTTATTATCTTACTTTTATCATGAATAGATATGCATACAAGAATACCCAATACAACACTTTGTAACATCTATAAGGTTTTCTGTAGATTAGATTCCTGGATAAATATTTTTGTTATGAAATATGTACTTAAAATATCAATGGGTATTTTCCAAAAAAGAGTTCACTGGTTTACCCTTCCATCAGTAGTGTATGGAAGCAAGTTTTGCTAAACTCGTATAACACTAAATATTGTCAATCTTAACTTTTAGAAAAGTAGTGAGATAACTGAAGAACAAATACTAATTTGCATTTATCCAATTACTGTTTTTGATTTGATTATCTCTAGTAGTGACTGTACCTTTTTGTCAAATCAACTTTGACATATGATTCATATCCAATAAGATACACATATTTTAAATGTACTTTTTAATGAGATTTTATATAGTTATTCCCTCTTATAACTATGATCATAATCAAGATACAAAACGCTTTCATTACCATAAGAAGTTTCCTTGGGGCTCATCCCCTTTAATCATCACTACTGCCCAGGAAACGAATGATCTCCTTTCCATCGTTATAAACTAGAATTGTCTTTTCTAGAATACTAAACAAATAGAATTATATATAATCTTTTGTGTCTTGTTTTTTTGCTCATGTTTTGGAGATGGCATCCTTATTGTTGGATACATAACTACTTCATTCCTTTTTAATGCCGAATAGTATTCCATTGTATGGACATACCACTATTTGTATATTCATTCACCTGTTGATGGATATTTGGGTTGTTTCTAGTTTGGGGCTATCACAAATAAAGATGTTATGAGCATCCATGAACAAGTTTTGTATGGACATGTTTTCATTTCTTCTTGGGAAAAACCAAGGAGTGGAACTGCTAGGCTAGTTTATGTTTAAGAGATAAAAACCTGCCAAACTCTTTTCCTAAGTTTTTACACTAGATTACATTCTCACAAGCAATGTGGGAATTTTATATTCCCCCAAGCAGTTTCTTCACATTCTTTTCAACGTTTGGTACTGTCAGTCTTTTTAATTTTAGCCTTTCTAATGAGTGCATAGTAGTATCTCATTGTGGTCTTAATTTGCATTTACCTAATGACTACTGATGTTGAGCATCTTTTTTGATGTGCTCACTGGTATATCTTCTTTTATAAAATGTTAAATATGTTACTCACTTTAAATTATCAGGCTGTTTTTTAAACTACTGAATTATAAAAGTTCTTTATATATTCTGGATACAATCCTTTGTTAGACATGTGTATTTTAAAATAGATTCTACCAATCTATAGCTTACCTTTTTATTTTTCTGACAATTTTTTTGAGGAGTAAAAGCTTTTCATTGAAATGAAGTCCAATTCATTAATTTTTAATTTTATGATTCTTGATTTTTGTGTCCTAAGAAATCTTTGCCTTTCCTTTACTTCTTAATTTTTTTAAACAATTTTATTAAAATATCATTTATATACCAAGCAATTAATCCATTTAAAATGAACAATTCAATGATTTTTACTATATATTTATAGATTTGTACAACTCATAATCTACTCTTTTATTTTTCAATGTTCACTCATTCCCATAACTTGAGCCCCAATCTCAGTCTCTGTAGTGAGCACTGATTCTCCAACAGCCACCCATGGCTATGTGGCTACAGTTCTAGAAATTACTAGAAAGCAACTATTGATGATCTCAAATGTTCTCACTTGGCATTTCCCCAGAACCCTATGAAGTTGGTTTGATTAATATTGTAAGATAAGTAATCCCTTTCTAATTTTTAATGTTACTAGCTCCTTCTTTTGTGCTCCTCAAAATACTGTTGTTATACTTCTATTACGGTAATTACCGTAATTTAACTTAAGTTTACATCTCTTTCTTGACTTTAAACATGAGGGAAGGATTTGTTTCTTATTCATCTTTCAATCCCATTGCTAAATATGACACCTAATAATGTAGGCAGCACTGATGAGTGCTAGCTGAATGACTAAAATGAGTTAAATTTAAAAGAATCTTCCACTTAAACAATAAGCTTTATTCTTTGGAGGACATGAAAGATTCTATGAATTCATTTGCACATCTAAAATCAGTCTAGTTTAGATTTCGTCTTTTAATTGCTGATGTTTAATTTACTGAAATGGTTGTAGCAACTTTGTGATCACAGTTATTATGAATTAAATCTCACAACTTAAAAAAATGGACAAACTAGCAATTATGAAGTATACAAATTCATATTTCATTGGTTATGTAAAATGAGCAACCCATGCAATGACATACACGTACACAATGATACTTACGTTAGTTGAAAACAATTTTGAATTGGAGACAAAAGGCTCTCTAAAAACTTTTATAATTAAATTTAGTTCCCTTATGTATTGTCGAATTTCTGCCATAAATGATTTTACCAAATCATAGTAAGTTTGCTCTCCTGAGGTGGAAGGCTCTTCATCAGTTAAAGATAATATATTTATATCTTCTACATCTTGATGAAACATATCCATCAATACCTATATAGTCAGAGATATAAAGTATAATAAAATATGAATGTAAAGTCAAATTTTAAGTTAGGCACTCTAAGTTATTCTTTGAATACAGTTCTTAAATGACAAAAAGCAAATACACAATTATCTCTTCTTGGATATATTGCCACAGCCCCTCCACAGTTTCTCTAAAACAGAATCCAACATCTGACATCCTCCAAGTTCTCTATGAATACTATCTATCTGTATGTCTGTCTGTTTCTCTTGTTAACTTATTACTTCTAATTTGTTCCCGAATCCTATCCTGGATTTCTAACTTCGTTTTCTCATTTCATACCCTTGCCATTCCAGGGCCTCATCACTCATATCTGAATAATTCTTATAGCCTTCTAGTTGGTTTCTTTACCTACATCTTTTTGGAGACTAATCAAAACAAGTCCTTTTTTTCCCCTAGAAGTCTACTATTATTACTCTTGCCTTAACCTCATCTTTCTCCTCTGTGGACTTCTATATCATTAGCCCCATAAAGTATACAAGTATCCCTTCATCAAATCTGAAAGTTTGTTTTATACTTCTCTTGCATCTCCTCCCTGTGTGAGCACAGCATGTACTCAAAAATATTTTATTTATCTGATTCATTTATAAGTATCATATATTTTGGATTCGTTGGAAAATAATTATTTTACAAACAAAATACTTATTCATTTAAAAATATGAAAACATTTGAAATCTTTCATCAGACTAGGTGATTTTTATACATTCATATTCTAAAAACATAAACACTAAAACATAATTAAGTGGATTCAGTAATCAGAAAGAATATTCCAAATCAATAAGAGTATACTGAGAAAAAATGGAATGAAATGCTTCACCAGAAAATATTTTCTTTTCTACAAAGTCATTTTTATAAAATGAAAATATTGCGGCAGTACAGTGAAACGACTGAGAGCTTTAGATTCAGATATGAAAGTCAAATCTAGGCTGAGATTTCTTAGAATTTTCTGGACCAATTTCTTTATCTCTCTAAACTTCAGTTTCCCTTTTATAAAATGTCCATAAGAGCATCTACTGTAGGGCAGTATTATAAGGACCAAATGAGATGAGTCGCACATATGCTTAACTTTCAAAAATGTTTGCTCTTAAATACTCTTAGAGTAAAACCATAAAAGCAGTATCTTAAGAAAGCTAGGTATTGAAATAAAACTCTCAAGAGTTAGTATTTTTGTATTTTCAAAAATTGTTTTCAAGTAAGTCAAAGACCTTCTAAGTCTTCCAATACAAATAAAATTTTAAGAAATTCAATCCTAAGAGATTATTACTGTTAACCCAACTTCAGCAAACGTAAAAGAAAAACTGCATGACATGTTGAAACACATCTTAATACTATCTATATAATACTCTACTTCCATAAGCCATAAAGTGATATTTTGAGTACTTGCTATTAGATTATTAGAAATATACCTTAACACATAATATATGATTTTGTTGTCTGAATAGTATGTTAGCATCCAAAGTTACAAATAAAAATTTAAGAACTAAACATATACAAGATCAGTATCCTACCTTATCAGCACACATTGCCACTTTAATATCTTGTTCTGTAATTTCATAATGCCGTATATTTCGTACATAATTCCCCACCAGCTTTAAAATGTCTGCAGAAATGTATTCTAATACTGCTACTATGTAAACAGAAACCTGGTGGTCAATTTTATAACCTAGGACCTCCTGAAAAATTAAAAGAAAAGCATGTTTAAAAATCATATACTATAAATTTGATAGTGGTTAAAAAACATGCATACAATTTAGCTTAACTTTTACTGAGGTCTGTAATTATCAATAGCATTTAATTTTAAGTGGCTCATCTGTGAACAATATACATATTGCTATTTGAAAATGTAAGCTAAGAAAAGGTATGGCAAAATTACCTATGACCATGTAAAATACTTACAAAATACAGGTTACTACAGAGATAACAAAGAGATAACTCTTAACCTAGAAAGGGAAGTCCAAATTTGGGGGCAGAGGGAAATACTCATTGTTACCTAATTCAGAATACCTGAAATTTAATTTACTATGACAAAAGAGTTTTGTTTTTTTTTTTTTAATGCAGAAAGAGTTATATATTACTGGTATATGGGAATATCTACTAGCCTTATATGTCTATCCTTCTTTCCAAAAGAACCTGGGCCGCCCCAAACCCCAGTGGCTCATTCCTGGTATCTGGATTGTTTCAACAGAAAAAATTCATGCTACATCCTGCTGAACACTAGTGGTTATTAAGAGCATGTTATATAGTCCTATTATTAGACTTCAGAGAGAGCATGGGCCTTGTGGGGCTGACCAGTTCCTATACAAAAACAAATTTTATTTTCTAAACAATCCAGTTGAGGAGGAAAAAAACCCCAACTTTGAAATGAGAAGTTTATTTATAAGTTGGTGACAAGCATGTAGTAATAAAATGAAATATCCACAATTAGATGATAAAACTCAAAATTTAGGATTATTAATAAAGCATGCATATACCTCAGTTTGTTAATTCTCTTAGAATATAATTCAATGTATGAATAGTAAAAATCATAAAAAGAATTACAAAGAAGTATGCAATTACTAATAGTTTAGAATTTTCTATAACTTACACCTATTTCCTCAGACCACTTAGTAAGATATAGGCAGATATTACTATTCAAACAATCTGAGTACAAAACATAACCTTTTGACACTTTTAAACATCATCAAATTGTTTAGCCTTAAATCTTGCAGATCAAATAGAACTGGATTTCCTATCACTATTACTTCGAGCCCTGTGAACTTGGACTAAAAGTTACTTAATCACTTTCTGCCTCAGTTATCTCACCTATAAACTGGGATGATGATAATAATTTTGCTGAGTAATAAAACTCAGAGATAATGTAAGAAAGCATTAGTATTTTCCTTGTATGACTGTATGCACAAAATTATTGAGTTCAAAAGCATCATTAAGGTTTTAATTATTATAATACCTATATTTTTGATGTGAGAGTTAAACAATAGTTTGTTCATGGCATTAAATAAAATCGAAATAGCATTATTAGAGTTTCCAGCAGTTATTAGTCCTGGAGAAATTCGACTAACTGATTTAAATGACAAGTTGGACTGCATGGTTTAGGTGATATTTAGGAAATTTTTGTCCAAAGAATTCCATATAACCCTATGGCAGTCTCATAAAGGTCTCTACTAATGGTCCCTATACAAAGGTAGCGTCTAATGATGTGAAATAATAAGATCTGAAGGATTATAGGGACATTCAGGTCTAACCAACAAGAAAGTAGTTTTATAAATTCTCTTTGATGTCCTACTAACACCTTGATGAACAAAATCCACAATTACAATTTTTCTTAGTTCTTTCAATTTGCTTGACTATTATTTAAATCATGTTGCCCAGCTTACACTTTCCTATTATCATACCATCCTTCCCCCATCATGATTTCCTAGAAAAATTTAAATGAGAAAATTTTAATCTTTAGTTGAATCTATTATCCATAAAATAAATTCTTAATGTTTTAATACTATGGGTTTTATTTTCTTTTTAAAAGGCAAAAAAGCAGTATTTCAGTTTTACCTTTAATAAAGGATGAATTTTTTCTACTGGGAGAGATAAAGGATTTCTTCGTTTCCTCTTTTCAATAGCCGATTGGGCATCAGCTATTGCCCACTTATCAATTGGATGAGGAAAACTTTTTTGAACTCGTTCCTTGAAAAATAGGAAAATAACAGCTAAGCAACAAATATATTAAATAGTGCTCTTCACTTACAATTTACTTTTAAAAATCAAAGAATATCAAAAGTAGGCTTTTCACATATGATAAAACTTATACTACAAACATACTTAAGAGAAAATTATAACTGTCGATGCATTAGTTTCCTAATTAGGCAATTAAGAAACTATATATTCCTTGTATTGTCTAGGGGGGAAATTACATTTTGAATTTCAACTTGACTGTGACAAAGCTAATGACAAGAACGAGTAGAAGCTATTTTAAACATTACTTATATTAAAATTCAAGAAACAAGACTAAGCTCAAGGCGTAAATATCTAAATCCAATTCTCATTCCTTTATTCTTACTTTCAATATCAATTACAAGCTCAAGGAAATCAAAGGTTAACATTGGTAACAGCAGTTTCAATACACTAGCTCATCATTAGTTTGAATCCATAAATCAATTTTTAACAAAACACTTCATTTTAATTTCCTGAATTTATTCAGTTAGAATGTCCACTGAAAGTGAAAGAACTCATGTTAATATAAAAGCTGAATTTTCCTACTTTAAAAAACTAATGTCATTCACTTCAAACAAAAAGTACTTTCATCCTCAAGTTTTTTTTTTAAATTATGTTTATTGGGGTAACATTGGTTCATACAATTATATAATTTTCAGGCGTACATTATAATTTGACATCTATATATTCTATTGTGTGATTACCACCCAAAGTCTAGTTTCCTTCAGCTACAATATATTTGATCCCCTTTACCTACTTCATCCTACCCTTCCCCCCATATTTGACCCCCTTTACCCTGTCTACCTCTCCCCTCCCTCCCCCATCCCCTACCCTCAGGTAATCACTAGTCCATTGTCCACATCCCTGAGTCTCTATTTGTCCTGTTCATTTGTTGCTTTTAGGTTTATATCGCACATGTAAGTGATATCATGTGATTTGCAATTTCTTCTGTCTGGCTTATTTCGCTTAGCATGATCATCTCGAGGTCCATCCATGTTGTCGCAAATGGCAGTATTTCTTCTCTTCTTATGGCTGAGTAATATTCCACTGTATATATGTACCACAGCTTCTTTAGCCAACCATCAATCATAGGACACTTAGGTTGCTTCCATGTCCTGGCCACTTTGAATAATGCTGCTATGAACATCGGTGTGCACATCTTTTCGGATATGGGTTTTCAAGTCTTTGGGGTAAATACCCAGTAGAGGGATTGCTGGATCATATGGTAGATCAATTTTTAGTTTTCTGAGGAACCTCCATACTGTTTTCCATAGTGGCTGTACCAATATGCAGTCCCACCAGCAGTGTATGAGGGTACCTTTTTCTCTACATCCTCTCCAACATTTGTTATTACTTGTCTTGCTGATTATAGCTATTCTAACAGGTGTGAGATAGTATCTCGTTGTGGTTTTGATTTGCATTTACTAATAGCTAGCGATACTGAGCACCTTTTCAAATATTTGTTGGCCATTTGTATGTCCTCTAGGGAGAAATGTCTGTTCAGATAGGTCCTCTGCCCATTTTTTGATTGGATTGTTTGTGTTTTTGTTGTTATTGAGTCACATGAGTTCTTTGTATATTTTGGATATAAGGCCCTTAACAGAGGCATTGTTTGCAAATATATTTTCCCATTCGGATGGTTGACGATTTCTTTTGCTGAGCAGAAGCTTTTTAGTTTGATGGAGTCCCATTCATTTATTTTAGCTTTTACTTCCCTTGCCTTTGAGGTCAAATTCACAAAATCCTCTTTAAGTCCAAGGTCCTTGAGTTTAGTTCCTATGTTTTCTTCTATGCATTTTATTGTTTCAGGTCTTATATTCAGGTCCTTAATCTATTTTGAGTTAATTTTGGTGTGTGGTGATAGACAACAATCTAGTTTCATTCTTCATCTTCTTAAGTTTTTAAAATTCACTTTCAGGATACCATAATTATAACCAGTAGAGGTCGCTATTATATAATTTTAACACAAATTCTGAATTATTCAGTATTAATACAATTAAACATCAGTTCTGATTATAAATCTAAATAAAAAGGTTTTTTCAGTTGCTATTAAAATGGAAAATAAAAAAGAGATTGTTATGTGATAATAGGGTGGGAGATGGGAAGGAAATCATGTTGATTTATAAGAACCCATAAATTAAAATTAGTTTAAACCATTTGAGTTTAATAAACTTTCTCATCTATGTTCAAGGCTAAATCAGCTTCCAAATATGAGAAGTGATCATTTTAAATCCTAATTAATGGAATCAGAAGTATGTTAAAAAAATTATTATAAAAATGGAGATTATAAACTTTTTCAAATGCCTAGTTGAAAAGCAATATTTGCCAGGATACTATACCCTCATATAATAAAGACAACACAAAGGTCCAAAATATTAGCTGAGTTTGGCTGGTGAAAAAAGAAAAAGGGGAAGGAGTGAAAGGGTAGAAAGGAACATCAAAATCAGAAATTCTTTTCCTTTTTCAAATCAACACTACAGACTTGCTAATCTAAAAATGACAAGATTTAGGACTAACTTTACCGTAGTTCCCATACCAATTTTAACTCATGGTTAACTGAATGGGTATAATCATGGTACAAACCATGATTATAATGGTATGGCCCTTTGGCTTGCTAACTTTTTTTTTTTTTTAACCTCAACTCATAGTAAGAAATAATAAATCCTCAGTATACATTATAGAACATCCTTACACATCACACACATACTAAACTTGAACAAAGTTTCATAAAACAAAACCTGCCCTTATTATATGCAATGCACTGATATTTTCTATTCATTAAAAAAAAAAAAAAAAAATGTTAGCTGGGAAATACACTAAAGTGATTTTATGACTTGCTAATGAGTGATGACCGAGGGCATAATGGTATATAGTGGTGATAGAAAAGCAGCAGAAGAGAACAGAAGCTAAACTCAATCCGACAATTCTAAATATATTTAACATGTCTTTGAAAAGAAATCATTAGTGAAATTACAGAGGCAAACTGTAGACATGGGTTGAGGTGGAAGAAAAAGAAAAGAGAACAGTAATCCTTTCCCATTTCAATTTTGTCCATCTGATTCCAAGTTTATTGTTTTAAGAAAGAAGGGTAAAGAAAATCAAGAATGACAAAAGAAAGGTGAGAAAAAATAATGATGAAGAACATTATGTTTTAAACTTATTAGTATATTATTAGAATCAAATTACCCATATACTTAGGTAACACCAAGAGTCAGAATATATGAGAAAAGACTGGTAGAGTCAGAAAAGTAAAGTGCCTTGAATGTGGAAAGGATAAGTTAAATTACTTTATCCCTTGTAGCAGTAAATTTAATTATAATTTTAGATCAAAATAAAATTTCTTTTTATAATTATTTTATATATTTTTAAAAGTAAAGAAGCTGGAGGAGTGAACAATGAAAGACTCATGAATTAGAATTCTATTACTCTGCTACTTTCAATATTAATAATTTCATTTGTCTGAAATGAGAAACTTCATCTTGATTAACACCTAGTGGCTTTGAAAAAATTAAATGAGATATAAAGCTAGGTATGAGATTCAGCTCTATCTCTTATTAGCAGAATCTTGCCTTTCCCTTTACATAATAAAGGAATCTAAATAGACAGTCTTGAAGATCAATTCCAATAAAAATATTCTAGGGCCTATGAAAATTCCTATGCATGCACTTCAGTGCAAATATTCAGACCACAGGTAATTTTGAAGTCTTATTAATAGTAATAAAGGCTTACTATGGGACAAAATTAAGGGTACCAACATCCATGTCATAAGGGTACCTGAAAAGGGAGAATGAAAAGTTGAAAATATATTTGAAGAAATAATGATGGAAAAGTTCCCTAACCTGGTGAAGGAAATAGACATACAACTCCAGGAACTTCAAAGAGTCCCGAAAAAGATGAATTCAAAGAGGCCCTCACCAAGACACATCATAATTAAAATTTAAAGGTTAAATACAAAGAGAGAATCTTAAAAGCAGCAAGAGAAAGAGAGTAGTTACCTACAAAGGAGTACTCATAAGACTGGCAGGTGATTTCTCAAAAGAGACTTTGGAGGACTGAAGGGCTTGGCACAAAACAGTCAAAGTATATTGAAAACCCAGGATCTACAACCAAGAATACTTTATCCAGCAAAGTTATCATTTAGAGTCGAAGGACAGAAAAAGAGATTTCTAGACAAAAATAAGCTAAAAGAATTCATCAACACCAAGCCAGTATTATAGGAATTGTTGGAGGGACTTCTTTAAGAAAGAAAAAACATATATCAAAAACATGAATAAAGAATGGTAATAACTACATATTAATCAACAAGTACTTCACATGGGAAAGACTTAAGTACTCCAATTGAACAATAGGGAAGCAGAATGTATAAAAAACAAGACCCCTATATATGCTGCTTAAAAGAGACTCACTCCAGATTAAAAGACACACACAGACTAAAAGGAAGGGGATGGAAAAAGATATTGCCTTGATGGACCTAGAGGGTATTGCACTGAATTAAGTAAGTCAGGTAGAGAAAGACAAATACCCTGATTTTACGTACATGTGGAATCTAAAGAACAAAATAAACAAGAACTACAACAACAGAAACAAACTCATAGGTACAGAGAATATTTTGAGGGCTACTAGACAGGAGGGAGTATTGGGGGGGGACGGTGAAAAAGGGCAAAGGGATTAAGAAGTACAAATAGATAGATACAAAACAGTCATGGAGATATAAAGTGTAACATATAGAAAATAGTCAACAATGTTGTAAAAAATATGTAAGGGGGAAGAAGGGTACTAGATTTAGTGGGGTGACCACTTCGTGAGCTACATAGATCTCTAATCACTATGCTGTGCAACTGAAACTTATTATTGTATGCCAACTATAATTGAAAAAATGCATTGAATTATGCATTGTAAATATGAGCAACTAATTGTATATTACATTTTAATAAAGCTGGGGAAAAATATTTTTGTTAGGGTCTGAGGCAAGTTTTGGGCCATGTTCGCCAGTGATATCATTACTGGGGGAATTGTAACTTATATAGTGTGCATGCAAACAGAGTCAGTTGCACCTTCTGGGAGTTTTTTTTTTTTTTTTTTTTTTTAAATAAACTTCTGTTTACTACATTTTGAAGATTTCTGGGCATTTTCCCCAGAGAAATACAATCCACTGAGGGACAGTATTTTTAAATATCTAAAAGTGTCTCACATTGTACACCTGAAACTAATATAATACTGTATATCAACTGTAAGTGGAAAATAAATTTATTTAAAAAGAAAAAAACAGTAATAAAGGCTTAGAATGTTTGCACATTTTTTTCCTAAAAAGGTAGAAAATATGGAGAAAGTACTTGGAAAGTCTAAATGTTAATGAAAAACATATTAGACATTATAAGGATTCTTTAGGATGCAAAGGAAAAGTTAAATAAAAAATGAATGGAAAAGAAAAGCAAACTTAAAATTTTAGGATATGACTCGGGGAAAAAGCTGAGTAAAAAAGGTAAAGGGATGAAGAATGAGGTTAACTGACTGTTACAAAACAGTCATGGGAATTCAGAGTAGGCATAGGGAATACAGTCAATATTATTTTAATTGTTGTATGTAGTGCCAGATGGGTGTCAGAGTAACTGGGGGAATCACTTCATAAATTATATAAATTTCTAACCATTGCCCTGCATACCTGAAACTAATATAAAATAATTTCTTAAAAAAGAAAAAAAGTCTAAGATAAAGGAGTCCACGAAAGCCTGAGTTAAATGAAAAGAAAAATGTATCAGTGTCCTAAGAAATGAAAGTTGGTTAAATACAGGACACACAGGCCAGAAAGGGAAACAGGAAAGACATTACAAATGGAAATCAGTCTAGTCAACCAGGGAGAAATAAAAGACAAGTACAATTATGAAAGAACAAGATCTAAGAAATTACATTTAAAAATATACTTTACTAGGGATATATCACACAAAAAATACTACTAGTTTTTGCTGCTAATCTTTTTTTTTTTTTTAAGATTAAATATAGAAAATGAAAGGGAGAACAAATCAGACTGGAATAATTTTTGTACATCATCTTCTAAAACTTAAATTATTTTGAAAAGATAGGACCAAAAAATATATATCCTTCCTCTGCATTCCCAGAGCATTTATATATACTTCTTTATTCATGTGGAACATGGCTTGACAGATAGTAGATACTTAGATATTGGTGGCATGAATTAGTAAATATTGGCTACATCAACAAAACAAAATCCATTCATTTAGACTATAATAGTTTACAATTTGTGATGATCTGTAGTACAACTTAAAACTTTTTTATTACATATGTATGTAATCCATCAGTTTTCAAGCACTTTTGAAGTATCTACTTTCCTAAAACTACAGGGCAATTGAAAATCATTTTTCGTTTTTCATTAAAACAAATCCCTTCAGAGCCAAATATTAAGCAAGAATTACCATGCTACTTTGAATTATGTTTATACTTGAAAGTATTCAAAATACATTCTTTATAAAAATAAAAAATTCATATAATCTACTAACTCAAAATGATTTATTTTTATAGTACATTTTTTATACGGCCCTCAAAAAAATTTGTTTTAATTTTGATGAATCTCTCTTACCCTAAAATTTATTTGAAAGGCTTGCTAAATTCATGGCCCTTATGATTCTAAAAGAAAGCTCCACAATGTTTTTTTTTAATTAAAGAAATGTACTAAAGAAATAAAGCATTCTAATGAACGAAGAAAATGGAAAATTATTTCCTGATAAAAGAATCTAAAACACCATTATAGTCATCTAAATATTCCCATATCCTCATATTCTTATCTAAATATCCTTCCAGGAATGGTATAGGAAGAAGGGTATTTGACTACTAATCGAAAAAAACCCAAGTTTCCATCCTTTTTTTTTTTTTAATCTGTTCTACCATTCTGAGATTAATCGTCTAATATATAAAATAATTATTCCATAAGGTTATTATAAGGACATAAAAATGTATATAACAATACTTTGAAACTACAAAGCCTATTACACAACCGACTGCTAGTCTTATTACTGTCATATATTCTCTTTCAAAAATTCATTCCCAACCTAAAGCCAGCTCATTGTAATATTACATGGCTACGTCTATTTAAAGGACCCAAGTTAACTGCTTAAAAATAACAAGACAGGACACAGGATAAATATCCTTGATATCTCAGAAGTTTTGAGTATTACCAAATTACAAAATAGCCTTTATTATTTAGTCTTAAATAATTAAGTACCTACATATTGACTAAATCTGTACAAGTGGAAGACTGTGAGACTCATTAGGAATTTTTGAGAATTCATGATCTTCAATACTGGAAAATTATAAATTAGTTTCTATATTAATTAAAAGAAGGAAATCAGGTAAACATAGGTATAGCACAATGTATCTAGAAAGAGCTGAATTTAAGTATGCAATGTTATCAAACTAGCAAATTACTGGGATGTGCCCACTTCGGAATGATAAGCAAGACAAGATCTGTAACTCCATTCTAATATGGTAGACAGAGTTGGATGCTGCATTTTATAAACATTGTGAGAGACCCTAGGATCCAAAAGAGCAAATGGAATTATTAATGAGAGTCAGGCACCAGTTCTATTCAAGATCTACTCTGAGGGGCAATGTAATTAGTGTCTAAGGGAAATTATGAATAAAAGATATTTGACCTTATAATTCAATGGGAAAATAAGATTAAAAAATGTATGAAATATACTTTGAATTACCTAAGTAATCAAAGTAAATTATTATTCCATACTACACAATCTTTTCTACATCCATAACCTCTGAAACTGAATGTTCCTTCAAATCTCTTTGCTCAACTGAAATCTAGATCTCCCCTGAAGACTTCTAGAGCAGGAACTGCCCTTGTCCCAGAGCTCAGGAGTCCGCAACTCATGGGCCAAGACTGGTCCATGGCCTGTTAGGAACCAGGCCGCACAGCAGGAAGTGAGCGGCGGGTCTGCAAGCTAAGCTTCATCTGTATTTGCAGCCTCTCCCCAGTAATAGCATCATTGCCTCAGTTCTACTTCAGATCATCAGGCATTAGATTCTCATAGGAGCACTGGTCCCTGGTGCCAAAAAGGTTAGAGGCCACTGCCAAAACCCACATGAAGGTGGATTTAGCCTTTTTTCCACTCTGCAAGCTGATTCTGAAACATTACTCTTTTCTACTCATGTAAAGTCCTGCCATAATCCTGTGTGACTTTACTGTCTACATTAAGGACACATAAAATACCATGACCTCTTATATCATCACCTCTAGTCCAGCACTACCACATGGCACACCCTTTTTATAACCATGTTACCACAGAAATCTTAAATTCTAACAACTGTCTCTGATCCCAATCTATTCTGTTTCTCCAGGTATTCTAGTGTTACCAGTTATCTGACCTTATTGGGAAATCCAACACCTTGTTACCTCCATATTTTTTCAATCTCTCTGCTCTCTCCTATCTGGCAGAAAAGTTTAGTGGCCCAAAAGCTTAGACTTTCTGGGTTAGAGTCTTGGCTTCACTACTTATTAGCTGTGACTTTGGGCAACTTTAATCTTTCTGAGTTTCAGTTTTCACATTTATTCATTCAACATTATTTCCTGAGTGCCCTCTCAGTGTCAGACACCGTTCTAGGTGATGGGGATCTGACAGTAAACAAGAAAAAAAAAAAATCCCTGGGGTTTACATTCTAGTAAGGGAAAAAAAGAGCACCATCTTCTTCGTGGGGTTATTAAAAACTTTTAAATGAAATATAAAACATAAAATTGTTTAGACTAGTGCATGATGTTATAGCAAATACTTAAATATCAGCTATTTCACTTTTTTCCTTATCCAATGTAGATTTTTTTATGTTCTTTTCGGAGTTTCTCATTGGATATGTCTATATATCAATCTCTCAGCCCTCAGGGAAACAGAGCAGGGCCTGGTGTAGATAGAGATACGTCCTCTCCAGTTACCTGTGTGCCATAAAAATCGTTATTATATTCTATGTGTGTTGTGTCCTGAAAGGGCTGTAACATACTGCTAGTAACAATTTACATAATTCCTTTGCTCTACTGTTCTTCTATTATATATCCATGGTGAAATACCATTCAACTCAACTATCCTTTTTATTCCCACACTTGAGTATTGCAAAAGAAATGTCGCAGAAAACCAAAGACTTGTACCTATATATTCAAGGTCATTAAAGTCAAATAAATAATCCTTCATCACTGCTATAGAACAACTTTTATTTTTCTAGCTTTATCTCCCATTTTCTATGGTCAGTACTTCAAACCTTTCTTTTCTCTCAAACTTTTGACTCCTGCAGGACTCAATTTAGATGCTTCTGCTTCTGCGACACTAAGCCCCAAAGCCTATATTATTAATGTCCCTTTTAAGATTCCCACACCCCCTTTACCCATAGTACATCACATTATGTTACTGCCCATATGCCTATCTGTTTCTCCACTAAACTATAACCCTTAAAAAGACAGGGGTCATGTTATCTTTGTAAGAGATTACAAAACTTCCATCCTAGATTTTTAGGTGTTTCTCTCCCTTCCAATTGGTGGAAAGAGTTCCACTTACTATAAGAAATAGATGTAACACTTGAAGATCGACAAAAATAACGGAAATGTTTTTGAAAGGATAAGTGGCTTTACAAAACAAAAGAAATGCTTGGACATTTTTGACTCTTAAAAGTATGAATATGTGTATCCTTCTAACGTCAAGAGGTAGTGTTTAGAGGCCAACAAAGTTTATTTTAGATTAAAAGCAAAACATGGAATATGATGGGTAAAATGTCAACAAGCTATGATAAACCCAATACAAAGTTAAAATAAATTCAGTCTTCATTTTTTAAACACTATATATATTTTTTGTGGAACTGAAAAATCAAATTCATTTCCCCTTCACTGAAGTTACAATAATACACAAATTAGATATAAAGTAAATATAAGGCAAAATAATCATACCTCTACATCGGAAGCACTTCGGGGCTGAGCTTGGCATAGCATATTTAATAGTTGCAAGATTAATTCTTCAACATATTGAAGAGCATCATCACTAGACTCAAGAGTAGGATGAACTTGTCCCTGGACCTATAAACAAAAAGCAAACTAATTTAAGTGTAGGTTTGTTTCATCCAATTAAACAAAAACAATTTTTTTTAAATGTGGGTTTGTACTCAAGAACATGGTCTGGCTTACAAAGACAGATTTGAACGTTATGCCCCAGATCAAGAGTTATCAATCTTTCTCCAGCCACATGCACCATACATGCTTATTAACATGCTCCTGGAGATTTAGATATCTAACTGCATAATTCTAATATTTTTCTTAAACCACAGTAACCCTGAGATGGGAGATTATAGAGAAGAGAGAGAGGCTGAGCTGGGTATAAAGGATGTAGTTTATATGGTTTTCGCCAAGAATGTATGGTAGTTAGAACACTTACTCAACACAGTGCTTGGGCAAAATTGAACTTCTATGGGTCTCTCTGTCCCTTGCTTAACTCTATCATTCCCACTAAATAACAAAATCCAAGAGGAATAGGTCTTATCTTATTCACCAATGTAACTCCAGTATCTAGCACTGTGCAGGGCACATAATACAAGTTAGATAAATGTTTGCTGAACACCAAGTCACTATACATCAAAGGACAAAATGGGCACTTATGAAAATCTGTGACTATCGACAGCTATCTATTCATAAATGTCTAATAACCTTTACCTTCATTTTCTCAACTAATTCTTTGGAGGCACCTCAAGCCACTGGCCTCTGTAAAACTTACATTTTAATAACCAGCTTGATATTCTTTATTTGCATCCCTATGGGTCAAAATTGTTCCCTATTAAAAACAGCAGAAAATCAGTTCCAGGAGATAAACAATGTATGTTTCAAAATATACCTAACTCTCTACTGGGTGGTATAGCACTCATGGGATGACAGTGCACAGCACTCACTGGCCAAGGGCACTTAAGCATCTAATGTATACATATATGTACATAGGCACTTATAATACTTTTTAAGAAAAATATATTAGCTGCAAATAACATTACGACAATTCAAAACTGCATGAGGGAGTACAACGTTAAAGATGAGGTTTAAAACAATTCACAGAAGAGTTAGAGAAACATGGCAGAGTGAGAGACATCCCCAGATCTCTCCCCTTGAAACAACAATAAGCTGAACATCTAAAACTCAACAAAAAACACCCAAACTGCACACCAGCACGTCTGAGTGTGGGATCTACACATAAGAGCTACCACAGGTCAGGGCCCCAGGTGTCGGGTGGTGGACTGGGAGAAATAAAGAAGCTGCCTCTCAAAGAGCCACCAAAGCTACCTGTAGGAGGAGGGGGAGGGGAGAAGGTGCGCTGAGTTTCCTGAACTGTCCTGCCTGGGAGTGCTGTGGGCTCCATGCAGCCGGTGTCAGGGCCCAGTCATCAGGGCAGAAAGCAGAGAAGTGAGTCAGCAGAGAAACAACAGTTGATTTTTACCAGCCGTAGTTGCAAATTTCAGGCTGAGCTGCAGCCCCCAACCTCCAACCCAGAGAGCCCCTCCCCACCATACCCTCCAAGACTGAACACTGCGGAGCCCCAGGGGAATCTGAGTAAATGCTACGGAAACTGTCGCTAGTACTGACAGGGGCTGAGACTGAGAGCAGGAAAAAAAAAGAAGGCATTATTAAGGCATTATATAAAGCAGGGATCCAAGAAGCTTAGATGCCACCTACTGGAAACCAAAAGAAAAGTGCCTTCTTTGCAACAGGCTAAAGAGACACCTTTATACAATAAATCTTCTTTCTGGAAAAACATCTGAATACACTTCCATTAATGCTCAGGCAGAGAAATAGTCCATTAAACACCATGAACAACCAAGGTGACAAGGCATTTCAGAAAGAAAGAGAAAAATCTCCAGAAAATAAGATTACAGACATAGAAATATGTGACTTAAATGACAGAGAATTCAGGATGGTACTTCTGAAAAAACCCAGTGAGTTCCAAAACGAGTCATATCAACAATTTCAGGAATTGAAAAAACACCTAGATCAGCAGAGCAAGGAGACCGAAACCCTCAAAAAGAAGAGAATAGATCTTCTGGAGATAAAAAACACACTGCAAGACTTGAAAAATGAAATAACAAGCATGGACAATAACATTCGACCAAATGGAGGAAAGGATCAGTGATATCGAAGACAGAAATCTAGAAGTAAATCAGAAGGAAGAAGAGAGAAACCGAAGAATGAAAAGTAATGAAAGAGAAATACAAGAACTAACTGACACCATAAGGAGAGGAAACAAGAATAATGGGCATTATCAAAGGCAAGGAAAAGGATTAGGGACTAGAAAGCATTTTCAGACAAATAGTTGACGAGAATTTCACAAATCTAAGGAATGAGCTGGAGCTTGGAATTCAAGAAGTCAAGAGAACACCCAATTATCTCAACTCCAAAAGGCCTTCACCAAGGCACATTGTATTAAAATTATCAAAAATCAATGACAAAGACAAAATTCTCAGAGCAGCCAGGGAGAAGAAGACAGTAACGTGTAAAGGAAAACCCATTAGATTATCGTCGGACTTCTCAGCACAAACCTTACAAGCCAGAAAGGAGTCACATATGCAAACTATTAAGGGAAAGGAACTACCAGCCTAGAACAATGTATCTAGGTAAGCTCTCCTTTAGATATGAAGGAGAAATTAAGACCTTTCTAGACATACAAAAATTCTCCACTACAAGGTCTGCACTACAGTAAATACTGAAAGGGGTCAGCTCACCTAAAACAAAATGATGAAAAAATATATATTCATAATTAGGAGTAAGGTGACTATCAGACAAATAGAAGCAGAAGAGTGCAACCCTTACTAAAAACACGGCATTATAAGTTTAAACATTAAGAAGAGAATTGCTATAGCAAGATAGTAATGAATGTTCAGCATACATATGGACAAATTGAGACAATTACTGAAGAGGGGAGGATTCAAAGATCCAAATTTGCAAATGGGAATGGAGATAAGGCATGCGCAGAAGAAAACTTCCGACTGTATATATATAACTATCCTTTACATATTCGTGATGGTAACCACACAGCAAAGACTCAGAACTGAAGTATATAACATAAAACAAGAAAGACCAGAGGCAAAACCCACAAAAGGCAACCAAAATAAAGAAAATAGAAACACAAGGACAAAGAAGCAATGGAAACACCAAGCTACCAGAAAGCAAAAGATAAAATGGCTTAAGAAGACCTCATATTTCAATAATCACCCTAAATGTTAATGGGTTGAACTCACCAATAAAAAAGCAGAGTTGCAGAATGGATCAAAAAACAAAACCCAACCATATGCTGCCTCCAGGAGACACATCTCAGCTCCAAAGACAAATATAGACTCAAAGTGAAAGGGTGGAAAATGATATTTCAAGCAAATGCCATTTAGAGAAGAGCACGAGTAGTGGTACTAATATCAGACAAAACAGACTTCGAAATAAAAAAGGTAAAGAAAGACCCTGAGGGACACTTCATAATGATAAAGGGAATCATGAACTAAGAAAAGGTATCACTTATTAATATCTATGCTCCCAATCAGGGAGCCCCAAAATATATAAAGCAATTACTAACAAAACTAAAGGGAGAAACAGACCAGAACACTATCGTAATAGGAGACCTAAATACCCCACTGTTGGATATGGACAGATCATCCAAACAGAAAATCAGTAAGGAAATAACATCCTGAAATGACACATTAGACCAACTGGACATAATTGACATTACAGAGCCTTCCATCCCCAAAAAGCTGCTTATATATTCTTCTCTAGTGCACATGGAACATTCTCAAGGATCGACCACATACTGGGACACAGAGACAGCCTCAACAAATATAAGAGTGTTGAAATCATACCAACCATATTCTCTGATCATACTGCTTTGAAACTAGAGATCAACTGCAAAAAAAAAAAAAAAAAAGGGCAGGAAGAATCACAAATACATGGAGATTAAAGAACATGCCACTGAAGAATAACTGGGTCAGAGAAGAAATAAAAATAGAGATCAAGAGATCCATAGAAACGAATGAGAATGATAGTATAACATATCAAAACTTTTGGGACACGGCAAAAGTGGTCATAAGAGGAAAGCTCATATCATTACAGGCCTACCTCCAAAAACAAGAATGAGCCCAAATAAACAATGTAACACTTCGTCTTAAAAAACTAGAAAAGGAACAACGAATGAAGCCTAAAGTCAGAAGGAAGAATATCATCAAAATTAGAGCAGAAATAAATGAAATTAAAAACAACAAAAAAATAGAAAAAATAAATGCAACAAAGAGCTGGTTCTTTGAGAAGGTTAATAAAATTGACAAACCCCTGGTTAGACTCGCTAGAGAAAAAGGAGAAAGGACACGGATAAACAAAATCAGGAATGAAAGAGGGGAAATTACAACAGACACCGCAGAAATACAAAGGATCATACAAGAATACTATTAAAATGTATATAACATCAAATTTAATAACCTAGAAGAAATGGACCAGTACTTAAGAAAAATACAATCTTCCTAGACTGAATCAAGAACTGGAAACTCTAAATAGAACGATCAGCAGTATGGAAATTGAAACAACTATCAAAAACCTACCAAAAAGTAAAAGTCCAGGAGAAAATGGCTTCACCAGTGAATTCTACCAAACATTCAAAGAAGATTTAATACCTAGTCTCCTCAAACTCTTCCAAAAAATCGAAGAGAAGGCAATACTTCCCAACTCATTTTATGAGGCCAATATTACCCTGATAGCCAAAATCTGGTAAGGATAATACAAACAAGAAAACTACAGACCAATAACTCTCATGAACACAGATGCAAAAATCCTAAATAAGATACTAGCGAACTGAATACAGCAATGTATTAAAAAGATTATACACCACGATCAAGTGGGCTTCATCCCAGAGGCACAGGGATGGTTCAACATACACAAACCGATTAATGTGATACACCACACAAATTAAAAAATAAGAATCATATCATCATATCAATAGATGCAGAAAAAGCCTTCAACAAGATACAGCATCCGTTTATGATCAAAACACTTAACAAAATTGGTATTGAAGGAAAGTACCTTAACATAATAAAAGCAATATATGACAAACCCTCAACCAACATTATTCTTAATGGTAAAAAACTAAAACCTTCCCTCTAAGATCAGGAACAAGGCAAGGCTGTCCACTATCGCCACTGTTATTCAATATAACATTGGAGGTTCTAGCAAATGCTATCAGGCAAGAGAAGGACATAAAAGACATCCAAATACGAAACGAAGAAGTTAAACTGTCACGGATGACATGTTTCACTAAGATGTAGTCCTGGAAAATGAAGCTCTAATTTGGGGTTACATTCCTGTCCAAGGCTCTAGCATCACAAATTATAGTTGGAGATTTACAAAATCACATCATATTAGAATTAAAAGGGGATTTAGAACACAGTTAACTCAGTCCCTCTATTTAGCAGATGATAAAAAGGAGACACCCACAATTCTACAGGTAACTGGTAATGCTTTATGTATTGAACCTGGGCCTCCCAGCATCTAGGCCAGAGCTCCTTTCCTAAATCCTTGACTTTCAAACCTGAAGGAGTCTGGGAGCGTCCTAGTGGCCCCATCAGCATAAGGAGCAGAATGCCCATGAACTGCATCTATTTATACAGTGGCTTCTATATAAAACCTGGCTTGAAATATGTTGTCATAATTAAACATCAGCATGTCATAAATGCAAATGCAGCACTGTGAATCTTTATAATCTGAAAAGGTAAAATCATTTTACTCATTGATTACACAAAGGACCCTAATGTATTATATGAAATTATAAATACAGTAAAAATCCAACATAAACCTAAAATGCTAGAGATAAATATTAAAATGAAAAATACTTAATCAACAATAATTAATTAACTTTTAAAAATATTAAAGTCCTTTGAGGAAATGGTTTAGGTATCCCAAAATACATTTTAGAAAGTGTTAATGAAAATGTAAATTAATTGGATTATTTAAAAAAAATAAAAACAATGTTCTTTTTCAAAGAAACCCATGAAAACAACATAATTCTTCATTAATAAGGCTCCATCTCCACCTGCTCTTCAATTTACACTTTATGCTGAAGCAATTCAAACTATTTACAGTTTGCTGAAATAAGGCAGGCAGTTTCACTCACTGTTCTCCACACCATTCATTCATTCTCTTACCCTTTCATCTACCTATTTAACTTTTAAAACTCAGATCTCATCTCATTTGGGAATACATTCATTCTTGTTTCTTGTCTCTTTCTAAGGCAGAATTAATCTCATTCATTTAACTGACTTATTGAATCTATTAAATACCAGACCCTCTGTTAGGTGCTGGATACACAAGCACATGTCATTTTATGGCACTTCACTTTACTGAGCTTTGCACTGTATTTTTTTTACAAATTGAAGGTTTGTGGCAACTTTGCATCAAGAAAGTCTATCAATTCCATTTTCCAACAGCATTTGCTCACTTCTTGTCTCTGTATCACATTTTGGTAATTCTTGCAATATTTCAAACTTTTTCATTATTATTATATTTGTTATCATGATCTGTGATCAGTGACCTTGATGTTACTATTTTAATTGTTTGGGGGCACCACCAACTGGATCCATATAAGACAGTGAACTTAAACGCTCTGTGAGTTCTGACTACTCCATTGACTGGGCGGTTCAGTGTTTCTCTCTCTCCTCAGACCTCCCTATTCCTTTAAACACATCAATTTTGAAATTAGGCCAGTCAATAATCCAACAATAGCCTCTAAGTGTATAAGTATAAGGAAGAGTCGCACATATCTCACTTTAAATCAAAAGCTAGAAATTATTAAGCTTATTGAGGAAAGCATGTCAAAACCTGAAATAGGTCAAAAGCTAGGTAGGCTTCTTACCTACCTAGGCTTCTTAGCCAAGTTGTGAATGAAAAGGAAAAGTTCTTGAAATTAAAAGTGCCAATTCAGCGAACACACAAATGGTAATAAAGCAAAACAGTCTTATTGCTGATATGGGGAAAGTTTCAGTGGTCTGAGTAGACGATTAAACCAAGTCTACAGCCATGGCACCCTGAACATGCCTGATCTCATCTGATCTCAGAAGCTAAGCAGGGTCAGGCCTGGTTACTACTTGGATGGCAGACCACGTAGGAATACCAGGTGCTGTAGGCAGAAAAAGCAAACGAACAAACCAGCCACAATTTCCCCTTAAACCAAAGCCTAATCCAGAGGAAGGCCTAACTCATTTTAATTCTATCAAGGCTGAGAGAAGTGAGAAAGGTGCAGAAGAAAAGCTTGAAGCTAGCTCGTTGGTTCATGAGGTTTAAGGAAAGAAGCCATCTCCATAATACAGAAGTGTGAGGTAAAGCAGCAAATGCTACTGTAGAAGCTGCAGCAAGATATCCAGAAGATAACTAATGAAAGTGGCAATGCTCAACAACAGATTATCAATGTAGATGAAAACAGCCTTGTATTGGAAGAAGATGTCAACTAAGACTTTCATAGCTAGTGAGGAAAAGTCAATGTCCCTCAAAGCTTCAAAGGACAGGCTGACTCTCTACTTAGAGGCTAATATAGCTGGCGACTTTAAGGTGAAGCCAATGCTCACATTCTGAAAATTCTAGGGCCCTTAAGAATTATGCTAAATCTACTCTGCCTATGCTCTGTAAATGGAACAATAAAGCCTAGATGACAGCAAATCTGTTTACAACATGGTTTATTGAATTGTTTAAGCCCACTGTTGAGAACTATGGCTCAGAAAAAAAAAAAAATTCCTTTCAAGAGCTCTGATGGAGATGAACAACGAGATTAATGTTGTTTCCGTTCTGCAGGTCAAGGAGTAATTTCAATTTTTAAGTCTTATTATTTGAGAAATACATCTTGTAAGGCTATAGCTGCCATAGGTAGTGAACCCTCATGGATGACTTTGAGAGGTTAAAGACTGCAGTGGAGGGGTGGTGTATAACGCTAAAGAGTCTGGTTGATTTCAGAAGTATAAACCCTTAAAGCAGAAACCAGTCAACATTTAAAGGCAGTTAGAACTATAACAGATACTTATTATGTAGAATCAAATAAACTGTATATAATCACAGTGGTGAAATACTATGGTTTAAGAAAACAAACAAAAAACTTGATAATGTTTATAATTTAGGTACCTATAATTCAAATGTTACACCTTGTATGACACATAAAATTTTAGAAATTCAAATTCAGACAGTTTTATTCATTGAAGGTTACTAATAACCAAATAAAAACTATTAGGTAAATAATGCATGATGCCAACTGTTCTAAGTTTCTGGACATTAATTTTTATTGCATCTTAAATCTGTCAAATTAGGATCACAAGTTTCATTTCTACAAGAGACTAACAAATAATTATTTCATTTTCTTAAGAACAAAAACACTTCAACCCCTGACTGAAAAACATGGGCAATGATAAATGTTTAAAGATAAGCAGAGTACCAATTCCTGAAATACAGAGACTTTGCTCTTTATTCTTTCAAGGAAGATACTGTTAAGAGATTTTTTTAATGAGCAGACAGAAGTACTATTACATTTCCTATACAGAAAGAATAAAAAAATATTTCTCTTCTATGAGGCAGTGTTACAGCTAAAGTGTTCCATTCCATCTAAATGGTACTCAAAGATATTTAATACATCGAATGATCCAAATTATTCCAGACTATACATAATACGTTGCCCTGCCAAATCTATGACAGCCTTCTGTAGCCATCTACAGCTGATATTTACTGAGGGTGTGTTTGTATGTCTATGTTGTGTGTGTGTGTGAACAATTAAAATAAGCACTTAGAATTGAGTTTAAACTATGAGTTTTCCTTTACGTACAGTTTTTAAAAACATATATGTTATGCTTATCTATATCAACATAGAAAACATACTTTTAAAAATGCAATTACTTTAGGTAATTTATGTATTTTACATAATGCAAAAATTTCACTAAAGAATTAATGATAGACATGAATAAGAAATTCATATATTCATGACAGTACTTCTTATAAGGTATAATAATCATATTCAATTAAAAATGCCACCCATTGAATTTTAAACCTTCCTTAAGGTCTGCTTGCCTCCATCTTGACAGTTCATTTTGTCTCTAGTAATTTCTAAGATTCAGAAGCAACTTTGTTGGCTATTATTGCCAGATTTTGTGGAACTGAAAAAGCAAAGGGATCCAGTCTAAATCAATTCCTACTTGTTTGATACATGAGTCCTCTAAGTGGATTCAGAAACCCCTTGGGTACATTGACAGAAAACACCATGGTGAATTCTGATGAATCTTTAATAGCCTTTTCTTGCTAATGGCTCTCTAAAGAATTAAAAAAGCTTCTAAATTGTATTTTGTCATATCTCAAGCCCAGATCTGCTACTTTTATTTATAAACATAACAGGAGAATTTGGAATGAAATTGGTATTCTCAAAACCCTTACAATAGCAAATAATAAAGATTTGGATTGTTAAATCTTTCTTGGTGTTATGAATGTTTAATTAATGTTTGATGTTTCAGATGCTTATTTATCCTCATGCCAAGGTTTTTTAAAAATCAAAGCAGAAATCCTTTGCAAAAAATTTTTTAAAGACAAAAATCAACAAATAGAGAACTTATATCTTTTCCATAAATAAAATGGATTAAATATTTTCCCATTTTGGGGGGCCTGTTAATTAGCCTTTAGGTCCATGTATGTAACAATCTTTTTTTTCCCTTAAGCTTCTCTTATTTGCTAGAGACACAAAAATGAATGAGGACATTGCATCTGCCCTCAAAGATTTCAGGTTACAGATGAGCTAGACATGTAAACAAGTGACTTCACACAGTGTGATGAGGCTAAAAGAGAGTTATATTTAAGGTACAGTGATGATCAAAAAAAAAAAAAAATGACCCTTACTGATGGTGTGTGAAGAGTATCAGAAGTCTTCACAAGTAAAGCATACTTTAACTGGGGCATAAAGGATAAATAAGGTACGATAGGCAGCAGATAAGGAAGTAGGCCTTTTACTAAAAAGAGCTAGCAAATTAAAAAAAACATAGATGTCAAGACAAAATGATGTGTTGAGGAAACTACAAGAGTTAGACCAAAGAGTACATGTGGGGAAAGCTAGACTGGCAAGGGCAGGCTTGTATGTCATGCTAAGAAGTTGGCAAGTGATCATGGAAGCAGAAAAGAATTGATGATTTTTTAAACAAGACACTGACATAATTAGATCTATATGCTGAAGAATTTCTTTGGTGTTGATATGTGGGATGGGTTAAAACGAAGATGAGGTTGAAGGAAGCAAAACAAGTTGGAAGGATGTTGTAAGTTCTGTAAAAAGAAACAATGAAGCCCTGAACTAAAGGCAGAAACAGTGGGAGGTAGAAAAGTGAGGAGGTGGGTTTGGATAACTGCTTTTTTGGGGCAGTGGGGACAGCAATGAGAGAGAACCACCAACTTAACCAGGGTAAGAAATATAGAAGAGGGTAGATAATATTTTGCAGAAAAGAAATTCAACTTTAACACCTCAGTTTAAGGTTCTTGTACTGTGTCTAAGGAAACGAAGTTGAAATATTTTTAACAATTGATTTTAAAGTGTTTCAAATACTCAAGTAGCAAAAACCACCTAACTATTGGGTGTTTATCGTAAAGATAAATTTACTTGTCTAACCACTAGGCTGTACACATGAAACTAATATAAAATTCTACTGAATATCAACTGTAATTGAAAAATAAAAAATAAAAATAAAAACACACACAAAAGACAAATTTACTTATTAATCTGCTAGCTGTCAAGACTACAAGAATTAAAAAAGGCTTATTTAATGAATATTTACAAATAACTTAGTCCCAATTTGTAATATTTTTTTCACTGATGAAAAAAGAGTTCACTCGATCACTTAGAGGAAATAGTACAAACTAGGGAAAAATCTCCCAGTCCAGGGTAGACCAAGGAGCAATGAAGGACAGGATGGTATCTTGGGCAGCACCAACATCCAAGCAGCAAGCAGATGAAGTTGAGGCAAAACAAAAACCAATGTCCAGGAGTTTTAAATGCTGCGAAACTCAGAATACTTTGAAAAGACCAATTAATGAACAATTAGCACACAGCTGGTGACCTCTGAGAGAAGAATATGAATAGAGTAGGAGGAGCAGAATCCAAGTTGCAAGTAGTTGAGGAGTAACTGGGACAAGACAGAGGGGAAGAAGGATTCTCAACGCAGCCTGCTTTTGGAAGAACTTTAGTAAAGGGAAAAGATGCAACTGTAGTTTGAGAAGGGAGAGAGAACACAGACAGTAAAGGAACTACTGGCCCAATTCTGCATCAACAATTTGTTACTATTGCTATTTCATACATTTTGCATGAACATTTTACCTATTTCGATAAAGGTTTAAGAGACAATTACTGACACCTTTGTCTGGCACGTTTCATTCAACAATGCGAGTCTAGCATACTGCCTGACATATTCATTCAGAAAATATTTCCTGAGAGCCTGTTATGTTCTAGACATATGCATTTGGAATATAAAAGAGAGTGAGCCTTGCCTGCATTTGTGTGGTTTACAACTTAGTGAATGAGAACAATATTAAACAACAAACTATTATAACTGTATAAAGGAAATAAAGTTTTATGAACAGGAATAACCTAATTTAGATTTGACAGGGAAATTCTCTCTGATGAAATGATGTTTAAGCTGAAGTCTAAGCTGAGGACAAGCAAGGGCTTCCCCTGCAACTCCTCCCAGAACACACTTTCACACTTCCACACCTTCTTACACGTGGCCCCTGCTTTGCATGTCCTTTCCTCTTAACCCTACCAGCTGAAATTCTAATGACCCTTTTACGGCCTTGCTATTATATCAATTCACTCCACCTTCCAGTTAGAATTAACTGTTGTCTTCCCCAAGTTATCTTTTCTTTTGTCGGTAGTTGAACATTGATGAATACTGTTTCCCTCAATGAACTGAATGCTCCTAGAGGACAGGGGCTGTGTCTTTTTCATAAATTTTTGTCTATAATGCATACTATGGGCACATACTGTACACCTAATAGGTATCCTATTACTAGTTTTTATTTCTAATAAAGTTTTAGTGGCTGTCTAATGAGTACGCTTCTCTTCTTTCTGTTTCTAACCAAAGTGGATATTATATAAGTAATAAGGTGACCAAGGATAAATCTGACAAGCACAGACTGTGGGAAGTGTACTGAAATCAGACATTGTTTATTTGGGGATTCCCTTTCAGAATCCTTTTGGGAAGGAATTGGAAGTAGACGACAGATTGGGGGAAGGACTGGGGAAGTGTAAAAAAAGCTGCAAGGGTGCTGAACTGCCAGCTAGGACAAGTGGGACCACCTTCCCTGCCCCTAATAACTCCTCTTCCCCCAATTTCCATTTTTTCTATCTACTTTCAGCATTTACAGCAAGGCCCCTAGGAACAGGCCTCCTAGCCATGATGGAGCAACAGGGACCAGAATTAACTCCCCACTTGAAACAGTCAGCTCGGGACTGTAATATGCTTAAAGAAAAGGGAAACAAAGGAGGTGAGCCCTATTATTGCCCAGCTTCTGCCTGGAAGCAATTTTCAGGCTACCAAGCAGAGACAGAATGGAATAATAACTCAAATAGAGCCCAGCAATCTCCTTAAGTTGAGGAGACAAGTAGGAATCAGAGTTGAAGATGGTTACAATATGTGGGGCAGGGTACGAGACTGTGCAAGACAGAGAAAGCTCCAGAAATCTGCAGAGTCTCCTCAAATCCCTGGTTTGAATACTGATGTACACATGTGAAAAATTCTCCAAGACCAGTAAAGAACCACCAGAAAGCAGTAGACAAAACAATTTCTGGAGCTCACACAGGGCTGGGAATAATTCATGTTCCCACCAGCCAAAGTGGACAGATCCCATAATACAAGGGGTATCACGTAAAGGCCTCAGGAAAATGCTGCCTCAGTAGTAAAACTAAAAGACTGCTTTGGATCTGCTTTAACAAAGCTTAAAGCTCAAAAGTCTCAAAGGTGTCAAACTTATCCTAAATAACTTAATTTCTTGACAGAACAAGATAGAACACTATAGAAATATAACAAAATCCAGCACCCAACAAATGTAAAATTCACAATTTTTGACAACCAATCAAAAATTACCAGGCATGCAGGAAAATATGAACCAAAAGCAGAATAAAGGTTAACAATTGAAACAGAAATGACAAAGGCGATGGAATTAGCAGACAAAAAAAAAATTAAAATATCTAGTAGATCCCCCTTATCCACAGAAGATATATTCCAAGACCCCCAGTGGATGCCTAAAACCATAGATAGTACCAAACTCTATGTATATACGCTATGTTTTTTTCTATACATACATACCTATGATAAAAGTTTAATCTATACTTTAGGCAAAGAGATTACTAACAATAACTAATAATAAAATAGAATAATTATAATATACTGCAACAAAAGTTATGTGAATGTGGTCTCTCAAAATATCTTATTGTACTGTGCTCATCATTATTCTTCTTGTAATCACATGAGATGATAAAATGTCTTATTAAGTTGAGAACTTTTACCTTTTCACTTAAAGGAGTCACTTTACAGCTTCTCTTTGGCATGTCCAAATTGCCAGCATTACCACTCTTGCACTTTGGGGCCATTATTAAGTAAAAGAAGAGTTATTTGAACAAAGTACTGCCATACTCCATCAGTCGATCTGATAACAGAGATGGCTAGTAAGTGATTAATGGGTGGGGAACAGATACAGTGTGGATACGCTGGACAAAGGTATGATTCACATCCCAAGTGGGATAGCACAAGATTTCTTCACACCACTCAGAACAGCATGCAGTTTAAAACTTAAGAAAAATTTATTTCTGGAATTTTTCATTTAACATTTTCAGACTGTGGTTGACCCCGGGTAACTGAAATGAAAAGGAAAACTGCAGATAAGGGGGTACTACTGTATAAAAATACTCCATATGCTTAAAAATGGAAATAGTAAACATAATGAGGAAAAAATACACAAAAAATACCCCAATAAAACTTCCATAAATAAAAATATAATAACTGAAATGACAGATACACTGGACAGGGTTAATAGCAGACTAGATATTGCACAAGAAAATATAAGTGAACTCAGAAACACAGCAATACAATGTCCCGAAATGAAGCACAGATAGGGAGTGAGGGAAGACTGAAAAAAGTGAAGAGCCTCTGTGACCTGTTGGGCAATATTAAGCAGTATATGTAACTGGAGTCAAAGCAAAGGGAAAGAAATAGAAAAAAAATTTAAGAAGGAACTGTGAGCGGAACGGGCCCCACTTTGGGGAACTGTGTCTGAGCTCTAAAGCCACCGACAATACTTTGACAAGTCCTGCATTAAAGTAGCTGGTAGTCTATGCAACAAGAATGGTTTGCTATGGATCATTAAAATAAAACCGTGACTCACGTTAAGCCTCTTTTCTTATATTTATCAATGGCGGGGGGTGGGCGGTAAAAACATGAAAAGAAGAAAAAAGTTTTCCCCTCAACTGGGACTCACTTGATAAATATTTATTGAAGGTCCGCTATGTACAAGATGCTATTCTAAATGTCAGAGATCTAACAGTGAACAAGATATACAAAATCCCTGCTCTCACTGATCTTATATTTTAATGAGGATACTAGCCATTTGATTTGCTTTAAAAATATCATATTTTGAACCTCAATCTACTGAAATGAGACATCAAATATGTACAAGTAAAAGGAAACTACAGATGTAAAGTACATGTGATAGTCTTTTTTTTAGTATATCTAAGCTTTTCTATAAATTGAATGTCTTATTATTCAAACTACACAAAACAATTTACTTACACACAATTAATGAATGTTTTATGCAAACACATAATTGGCGGTTAATCCAGAAATATTATCTCTCCCCCAACAGATCTAGGTCTGTATCCTATCTACATTTCATAATAACTACCATGTCATCTATCATTCCACTTCTTGCCCACTACTAGTCTTCTTGCACCCTTTTCCAGAAGCCACAGCCCCTAACCCCATTAGGATAATTCAGAAGAGTTCTGTTTATGGTATACTTATGAAATGAATGTTAAGTTCCATGCAGTATTAGCTATATCATTGAGTTAAACATGTTTTGTCAGGTGGGTTGAGAATCTAATCACTAGTTATAGTATTGCCTCTCTAAGAGAGGGCATTTCAAATCCCAAGCAATTCACAAACTAACTTTTGAAACTCAGCTCATTATTAAGTAGAAATTGGCAACATGCTTAGATGATAATTTAAGTTGTTCTCCTTAAAATAACTTTTTACAATCTCACTGAAGCTTGACATTTAAAAATTTCTCAATACAAACATAAAATTATCCTGAAATACAACAGAATTATAAGAAATACAAATTAAAAGATCAATAAGATTTCATTTTACTTCTATTAGACTAGCAAAAATTAAAATGATCAATAACACTAGCAAAAATTAAAATGGTCAATGACAAAAAATGCTAGGAAAAAGTTGTTCTATTACACTGCTAGTACAAATATACCCTATGAGCCAGCAAACATATTCTTGGAAATTTATCCTATAGAAATAAAAGGATATACATACTGTACCACTGTTCACAGTGGCAAAAATCTAGCAATACTGTAAATATCTATCAGTAACAGAATGTTTGAATAAATTATGAAATGTTATTATGGGCTGAAATGTAGTCCCTTAAATCTTCATGTTGAAGTCCTAATTCCCAGTCCTTCAGAATGTGACTGGATTTGGAGATAGTGTCTTTAAAGAGGTAATTAAGTTAAAATGAGGTCATTAGGGTGGGCCCTAGTAACATGACTGGTGTTCTTACAAAAAGAGGAAATTTAGACACACATATACACAGAGGGAAGACCACGTGAAGACACAGAAGACAGCCTTCTACAAGCCAAAGAGAGAGGCCTCAGAAGAAATCAATCCTACCAACACCTTGATCCTGGACATCTAGCCTCCATAATTATAATAAAATAAATTTCTGTTGTTTAAGCCACCCAGTAGGTGGTTCTTTGTTAAGGCAGCCCTGGCAAACTAATACAACTACAGATCCATTAAAGAGAATAAATTAGATTTATGACATCTGACAGATGTCCACAAGGTATTCTTGAGACAGAAAAATTTAAAGTACAGAGAACACTCTAAAAAACACACACATACATACACACACAGGCGTGCATGTATAATGTATTATAGATATACATTTCTATGTGAACATGACGACATGGAGAAAAATATGGAATAATATAACCTAGGTTATTAACATGGGTTACAGGGTCTTGGCACAGCAGGGATGTGGATGGAAGGGAAGAAAAAAGGGGGAAGAATAAACCAACCACCTTCTCCCCTCAAAGGAAAACTGTACTGAAAATAATTGTCATATTTATGCACTTTTGTAACATTTTATGTATATGTGTACATGTAAAATAAAAATTTAATTAAAATTTAATTTTCATTTAAATAAAAATTTTCATGATTGCTTTTTTGCTGTGTGTACTTTAGCTATGGGAAAGACAATATTCAAAGTCCTTTCCCACAGAAATTAACTACACACATTAAATTCCAAACATGTGTTAAGTGCCCAAGTTCATATCATCTTTCATTTGTTTTGCTTTAAAAACAGCAAGTATGACCTTCCCAAACAAATTTTGTATTACTTTCTGTGATAACAGAGTTCCCACCAATAAAACAAAGAACTGACTCAAGAAAAGAATCTCTGGTTTTTAGTTCTTCAAGCATTTTCTCAATCTTCACACTCGAGAGTCTTTCAGATGTGGCAGAAATCCCTTATCAGTAATGTCTTGACACAGGCAGAACAGCTCTTTACAAAATTCCCAGTTTTTTCTCCCAATGCTCCCATCCATCCTATCCTATTTTAAGTTTCAATCCCATTCTAACAGGCATCCCTAAAGCTGGAGTAGTAAATCAGAACATATGTGTGCCCATTGTCTATTCTTTGGCAGTTTTGCTAAAAATTCCAAAAGATGGCAGTTTTTGACTTGAATATCTTTCTAATAAGGTTCACCAATTTAGAATCTAAGGATTAGATTCTAAAATCTAGACAATCAAAGGCATAAAAGCAGGGGAGAAAACTTCTTCAAATTCAAACTTCTCCAAACAGATCAGGTTCCTTGATGTATGACCACTAACAGCAAACTGATTTACTAGATGAACTAAATAGATTTCTCCATACTTATACTTTTATTTGAAGGTAAAACAATGTCATTTGTGAATTCCACTTGTAAATTTTATCCATTTTCATACTTACTGAGGAAATGAGGCTATATCTCAAATATGATACGTGTACACATGCATGTGTTCAAGAGATATTGTGCTAGATACTAAGAATATAAGATAGACATAGTCCCTGCCCTCACAGAGCTTAGTGTACAGGAGGGGAACAAGACATTAATCACAAAAATAACTATACAAGAGGTAGAGCAGTAAAGAGGTTAAATGTGGGCTAAACTGTCTAAATTCAAATTTCAGTTCTTTCAATTATCAGGATGTAACCCTGAGCAAATTATGTAATCCTTCTGATAATGTAACATACCAATACACAGTCAGTGTTTAGTAAATGTTAGCTGTAGCTGTATTGTTGTTCTTATTAAAGATGAGGCTATAAACGGGAGCCCGAGTTAACCTAGTGATTCTGGAAAGGAAGATTAAAAAGCAGAAACCTGATGAATGAATAGGATTTAACTGAAAAGTGGGTTGATGAGGTAAGAGGGATAATGTTTTAGGTAAAAGGAACAGCACATACAGACATAAAGGGGAGACTAGCGAAATATACCAGATGCATATGTATTTACTTTAAGAAGAACTGACTTTTAGTAAACAGGAATGGAAATAAGGAGATTAAGAGTTTAGTTCTGGACTTCATTATGCTTGCGATATCTTTGAGACACGAAATTAGCAATCAGTTTAATGTATGGGTAAACAAATCTAAAATTTTATTTTTAATAATTATCATACAATGCCTCTATCTTATCAAAATAGCAAGAAGTGGTTAGATAGTAAATCAACTGTAAAATAAATATCACAAGAAAACAAATAAATCTCTTCTTTTTTACCCCAGACATCCATATTATCCAGTAGAAATTAAAGATATTTTAATTCTTTGAAGACTGTAGCCCAGTAAGGAGTGCCCAATTCCACGATGGTAAGATTACAAGGAGTATAAGTGTAAAATGGAAATGTTAGAAGTGGCTTTCCCCCACATCTTTCTACTATTCTAGAACATGGCTGGATGTCCCTGGCAAAAAAAGGGAGTCTACTGACTCCTGGGCTCAACTGTGACAAATACATTCTTCAACAAGAAGCTCTAAAAGAACAGTCACATTTATGGAAAGTATACTATGCACAAATGGTTAGGTATAGAGATCATTTCCATGTAAGAAAACAAAAATGATGAATTAGCTTCACATTTCCTAATAATTGGCAATTAATATTTGTTAAGTATCACACGTTTATACTTCAAAAATACCTCCTAATATAGAATCAATATAGCTTAATTTTATAAATATTAATATTGCCAACATGGTAAAAACAGCAGAACTGTGAAATGATAAAGTCTTGTCTGCAAAATAAAGTATTAAGTCTTATCATTTATTTAATAACTTCACATTTTTCAGTTCACAAAACAATTAAATCCATGGGATCATTATAACTTAAATAAAACCTGCTATTTTCTTGGAGACTGCCAACGGAGTTAATAATAGGAGCTGTAGTCAGTCTTGGAGGTCTGACTTTACCAATGTGATCTTAGGCAAGTCATTAAATCTCCTAGATCTCAAAGTTTCTCACCTGAAAATGGCAATGTCATGACCCGTCTCCAGAGGATACTGTGATGATCAAATGAAATCATTATCTGAAAGTACTTTAAATGGTACTAAATAATTATGAGTAGTCATTATTCACATTACCATATTCAATGAGGTACAAATTCTAATAGTTGAATGTATAAAATATAAATTTCTTTAAAGACATACCAACAAAATCCAGTTTATCCTATTTTGCATTATATAATCCTATGTATCAGTTGCTCTTAACCTAAACTATGCATAATAATTACCTGAAAAGCTTTTTTTTTTTTTTTTTTTAATGCAGCCTTCTGAGTCTCATCCCTAGAGACTCTGATTGAGTATGCCTGGGGAAGAGCCAAGAAAGATGCTTCTTTTGTTAATTATGGTAAAATACACATAAAATTTACCATTTAACCATTTCAAGTGTACTAATTTAGCGGCATTAAGTACATTCACATCGTTGTGCAAAATCACTACTATCCATCTCCAGAACTTTTCATCATCCCAGAATGAAATTCTGAACCCGTTAAACAATAATTCCCCATTCTCAGCTCTCCCCAGACTCTGGTAATAACTGTTCTACTTCTGTCTCTATAAATCTGACTATTCTAGGTACTTCATGTAAGTGGAATCATACATTTGTCCTTTTGTGTCTGGCTTCTTTCTCTTAGCAAAATGTTTTCAAAGCTCATCCATGTTTCAGCAGGTATCAGGTTTCATTCTTTTTTTTTTTTAATTGATAATGCCTCATAATTCTCTTTTGAAATAAACTATTTTTAGAGGAGTTTTAGGTTCACAGCAATTGAGCAGAAGATAGAGATTTTCCCATATACATCCTGCCCCAACACATGCATAGCCTCCCCCATTATCAACATATCCCACCAGAGTGGTATACTAATTACAACTAATGAATCTACGTCAACACATTATTACCCCAAATCCTTAGTTTACACTAGAGTTCATTCGTGGTATTGTAAGTTCAATGGATTTTAACAAATGTATAAAGACATGTATATACCATTATAGTCTCACATAAAGTAGTTTCACTGCTCCCAAAATCCTCTGTACTCTATTCATCCCTTCTTCCTTCCCAGTCTCCGATCTTTTTGCTGTCTCCATAGGTATGCCTTTTCTATAATGTCATACAGGTGGAATCACACAGTATGTGGCCTTTTCATATTGGTTTTTTTTCACTTTAGTAACATTAATTTAAGGTTCTTCATGTCTTTTCATGGACTGATAGCTCACTTATTTTTAGTGCTGGATAATATTCCATTGTTTGGATGTACACAGTTTATCCATTCACCTACTGAAGGAAGACTTGGTTGCTTCCAAGTTTTGCAAATTATGAATAAAGTTGATATAAAATCCATGTGCAGGTTTCTGCATGGACGTAAGTTTTCAATTATTTTGGGTAAATATCAAGGAGTGCAACTGCTGAATACGCTCAGTTTTGTAAGCAATCAACGACCATTTTCCAAAGTGGCTGTACCATTTTATATTACCACTAACAATAAATGAGAGTTTCTGTTGCTCCTTGTCCTTGTGAGCATTTGCTGTTGTCAGTGTTCCGGGTTTTTGCCATTCTAATAGGTGTATAGTGCTATCTCATTATTACTTTAGTTTGCCTGATGACATATTAGGTGGAATATATTTTTATATGCTTATTTGCCATGTGTGTATCTTCTCTGGTGAAGTGTCTTTAAGGTCTTTGGTCTATGTCTTAATTATTTTATTATTGTTGAGTTTTAAGAGTTAATTATATATTTTAGATAACAGTCATCTGTCAAAGAGCAGTTGACTATATTTATGTAGGTCTATTTCTGGGCTTGCTATTCTGTTCCATTGATCTATGTGTCTGTTCTTTCACCAGTACCACACTGTCTTGATTACCATAGCTTTACAGTAAGCCTTAAAGTCAGGTAGTATCAGTCCTCCAAGTTTGTTCTTCTTCTTCAATATAGTATTAGCTATTCTTGGTATTTTGCCTCTCCATATAAATTTTCAAATCACTTTGTCAATATGCAGAAAATAGCTTGCTGGGATTTTGACTGAGATTGCACTGAACTATAGATTAAGTTGTGAAGAACTGACACTTAACTATACTGAATCTTCCTATCCACTAACATGAAATATCTCTCCATTTATTTAGTTCTTTTATTTCTTTCATCGTAATTTTATAGTTTTCTTCACATAGATCTTATACATATTTTGTTAGATTTATACCTAAGTATTCGATTTTGGGGTGCTAATGTAAATTGTATTGTTTTTAACTTCAAATTCCACTTGTTTGTTGCTAATATATAGGAAAGTGATTGACTTTTTTATTTATTTTAACCTTATATCTTGCAACCTTGCTATAACTGCTTATTAGTTCCAGTTCTTTGATCCATTCTTTTACAATTTTCTGCACAATCATGCCATCTATGAACAATGATGGTTTTATTTCTTCTCTCCCAATCTCATCCCATTTATTTACTTTTCTTATCTTACTGCATTAGCTAGGACTTCCAGTAGGATGTTGAAAAGCAGTAAATGGGAGGGCACATTCTAACCTTGTTCTTGATCTTAGTGGGAATGCTTTGAGTATCTCACCATTAAGCATGATGTGAGCTGTAAATTTTTTGTACATAATCTTTATCAAGAGGAGGCATTTATTCCTAGTTTACTGAGTTTTTATCATGAGAGTTGGATTTTGGCAAATACTTTTCATGCATTTACTAATATGATCGTATGAATCTTTCTTCTTTAGCCTGCTGATGTTATAGGTTACATTAATTGATTTCTATTCATTCCTTTTAAAGCTGAATAATATTTCATTGTATGTTTATAGCACATTTTGTTTATTCATTCACTGAACAATGCATATTTGGGTTGTTTCTATCTTTTGGCTATTGTGAATAGTGCTGCTAAGAATGTTGGTGTACAATATCTGTTCCAGTCCCTGCTTTCAATTCTTTTGGGTATATCCTTAGAAGT
>NW_011888847.1:8250837-8253452 GCF_000151845.1 Pteropus vampyrus | reverse complement strand
ATTACCACTAACAATAAATGAGAGTTTCTGTTGCTCCTTGTCCTTGTGAGCATTTGCTGTTGTCAGTGTTCCGGGTTTTTGCCATTCTAATAGGTGTATAGTGCTATCTCATTATTACTTTAGTTTGCCTGATGACATATTAGGTGGAATATATTTTTATATGCTTATTTGCCATGTGTGTATCTTCTCTGGTGAAGTGTCTTTAAGGTCTTTGGTCTATGTCTTAATTATTTTATTATTGTTGAGTTTTAAGAGTTAATTATATATTTTAGATAACAGTCATCTGTCAAAGAGCAGTTGACTATATTTATGTAGGTCTATTTCTGGGCTTGCTATTCTGTTCCATTGATCTATGTGTCTGTTCTTTCACCAGTACCACACTGTCTTGATTACCATAGCTTTACAGTAAGCCTTAAAGTCAGGTAGTATCAGTCCTCCAAGTTTGTTCTTCTTCTTCAATATAGTATTAGCTATTCTTGGTATTTTGCCTCTCCATATAAATTTTCAAATCACTTTGTCAATATGCAGAAAATAGCTTGCTGGGATTTTGACTGAGATTGCACTGAACTATAGATTAAGTTGTGAAGAACTGACACTTAACTATACTGAATCTTCCTATCCACTAACATGAAATATCTCTCCATTTATTTAGTTCTTTTATTTCTTTCATCGTAATTTTATAGTTTTCTTCACATAGATCTTATACATATTTTGTTAGATTTATACCTAAGTATTCGATTTTGGGGTGCTAATGTAAATTGTATTGTTTTTAACTTCAAATTCCACTTGTTTGTTGCTAATATATAGGAAAGTGATTGACTTTTTTATTTATTTTAACCTTATATCTTGCAACCTTGCTATAACTGCTTATTAGTTCCAGTTCTTTGATCCATTCTTTTACAATTTTCTGCACAATCATGCCATCTATGAACAATGATGGTTTTATTTCTTCTCTCCCAATCTCATCCCATTTATTTACTTTTCTTATCTTACTGCATTAGCTAGGACTTCCAGTAGGATGTTGAAAAGCAGTAAATGGGAGGGCACATTCTAACCTTGTTCTTGATCTTAGTGGGAATGCTTTGAGTATCTCACCATTAAGCATGATGTGAGCTGTAAATTTTTTGTACATAATCTTTATCAAGAGGAGGCATTTATTCCTAGTTTACTGAGTTTTTATCATGAGAGTTGGATTTTGGCAAATACTTTTCATGCATTTACTAATATGATCGTATGAATCTTTCTTCTTTAGCCTGCTGATGTTATAGGTTACATTAATTGATTTCTATTCATTCCTTTTAAAGCTGAATAATATTTCATTGTATGTTTATAGCACATTTTGTTTATTCATTCACTGAACAATGCATATTTGGGTTGTTTCTATCTTTTGGCTATTGTGAATAGTGCTGCTAAGAATGTTGGTGTACAATATCTGTTCCAGTCCCTGCTTTCAATTCTTTTGGGTATATCCTTAGAAGTGGTATTACTGGAAAATATGGTAATTCTATGTTTAGTTTTTTGAGGAACCACCATACCGGTTTCCACAGCACCTGCACCATTTTACATTCCCACCGATAATGCAAAAGGTTCCCAATTTCTCCACATCCTGCTGACACTTGCTTTTTTCTCTCTTTTTTTTTTTTTGATAACAGTCACCCTAATGGGTGTGAAGTGGTATCTCATTATAGTACTGATTTCCATTTCCCTAATCACTAGTGAAGTTAAGTGTGGTTTGGTTTTGTTTAAAAAACAAAAACCCTAGGTGATTCTGATACAGGTGGCTGGTCAGAAGACCCCACTTGTCCCAGAACACTGATCCTACATTAAGCATCCCTCAAAACAGAGAGGAAATGAGCAAAAAGTTGACTCAAAAAGTAGTTTTCAACAGGAGCCAACTTTAAAGAGTTCCTAATGGCCAAATTTGGAACACTGAGCAATGAAATAAATAACAGCAGTATTATAACTCAAAGAATAAAATAATCTATATAATTAAATACTTCTGTGTTCATTGAACTCAACACATAATGGGAAAAATTCCCAGTGTCCATCTTTAACCTGTTAAAGTAGAGAGAGGCCTTTTCCTAAAGACTTAGTAAGAATTTGCCTTTGTTTACTTGGGGGTTCAGTCATGGGATATACCAGAACAATTTTGTAACCTTCTTGGGAGCAGGATATGCATCTTTTCACCTGTTTCCTTGGCCTACCACTCAATAAACTGGTAAATTTGGTGAAACATCAATTATCATCTGAAAATGTAACTTCCTGAAAATTTGTGGTATTACATATGTCGAGCAATAAAAATGTACTTTTGGGCAAAAATGTTGAAGGTTCCTCACTAGTAGCTTAATTGTTTTAGTTGCTGAGATTTAAATCAAACCTGCTCTAACTTTTAATGATTTTCTACTTCTATTGTATTTTCTAGAAATAACTAAGCACCTGTAGAGTTAAGTCTTAGTAAACTACAGTAGTAAAGACAATTTTTAAGGTTTTCTCAATAGGAAGGCACACTTATGTACTCTATAGCAAAGTTCAGTGTGACTAGAGCAGAGTCAGCAGTTTGGAGACGAGACCAAAGAGACAGCAGGAGGCTAAATCACGTAAGGACTTGGACTTTG
>NW_011888847.1:8245789-8250787 GCF_000151845.1 Pteropus vampyrus | reverse complement strand
AAACATCAATTATCATCTGAAAATGTAACTTCCTGAAAATTTGTGGTATTACATATGTCGAGCAATAAAAATGTACTTTTGGGCAAAAATGTTGAAGGTTCCTCACTAGTAGCTTAATTGTTTTAGTTGCTGAGATTTAAATCAAACCTGCTCTAACTTTTAATGATTTTCTACTTCTATTGTATTTTCTAGAAATAACTAAGCACCTGTAGAGTTAAGTCTTAGTAAACTACAGTAGTAAAGACAATTTTTAAGGTTTTCTCAATAGGAAGGCACACTTATGTACTCTATAGCAAAGTTCAGTGTGACTAGAGCAGAGTCAGCAGTTTGGAGACGAGACCAAAGAGACAGCAGGAGGCTAAATCACGTAAGGACTTGGACTTTGCGATGGAAAGCCAACCAGAAGGCCTTTAGAGCCTTTTTACAAGGGCACATTACAACTTTTAATTCAGGGAATAAAAAGTTTGTTGCTATAGATTCAGATTCTACATTGCAAATAAGAAACTACCACTTGTGGGGTCTGATGGCAAAGAAAAATATTCATATTTTTAAAAGTTATAAAATACCTTTTTCGTTTCCAACTATTTATATGCAGGAGGCTAAATTTTCTTCATTTTGTTCAACTAAAACAGCATATCGGAATTGACTGAATGCAGAAGAATGCAGGTCTATTCTATTAAGCAAGATATTGCAAAAATGTAAAACAATGCCACTAATTGTTTCGGAAAACATAGTTATTTTGGTAAAAATATTATTGTAACATTGTAATGAGGTTAAATAAAAAAAGAATTTCATTTTTAAAAATATAAATTCATGGGTATAACTCATATAAACAGTGCTCTTTGGGAGCCTCAATAATTTCTGAAGAGTATAAAGGGGTCCTGAGATCAAAACCTTGAGAACTACTGATCTACCAATCTAAGATGTCCTAGAGTAGAATTTCCCAATCACCATTAATAATTTTAGAGGACTCCTTGCCTGGTTAACTACAGAAAATCTATTTACAAATAATTTAGTCAGCCACACACATCATCCCTGTTCCCCCACCAAAACCTTAAACCAAAAACCTTTTAGTTCATTGACTTTCAAAACTTTTAGAGGGGAAAGGGGAGCTCTCAAGAGAAATATTCACTGAACCACTATATATAATACAAATAAAAGTGAAGCTACCCTGGTAAAAGTGAGAGTGGTGACTCTAGCCTCCAGTTCATCCATCCCTTCGGCTACTTTGAAGGTCCCTAAGGCAGTGGTCTCCAACTTTTTTTGACACCAGAGACTTGTGCTCCTATGAGAATCTAATGCCTGATGATCTGAGATGGAGCTGAGGCAGTGATGCTAGAGCTGGGGAGCAGCTGCAAATACAGATGAAGCTTTGTTCCCTGGTCCGCTGCTCATCTCCTGCTGTACGGCCCAGTTCCTAACAGGCCATAGACTGGGTACTTTACTGGTCATGGTCTGGGAGTTGGGGATCCTTGCTCTAAGATACTTCCTAGAATTACAAAGAACGCATTTTTAAAATCTCTATTTTAAACTGCTGCTCAAATCTGCTGCTTATAAAAGTTTCAGAAAAATTCTGCCGTCATTTCAAAATAATTATTTTCAACTTCACCCTCCAGCAAACACCAGATGTATGGTATTTGCATCTATATAGTGAACCACAAAATTGTTTAAATCTCACAGAGAACTCCTAGACCCATGAGAAAGTCTAAGGATTATTGAGAAACAATTTAAGGACTGGTGAATGGGTGGAGTTAATCTAAAAAGGCTTCCTAGAGAAAGAGACACTGTGATTAGGAAAGCAGAAAAGTCTTGGCTCAGATGAGAAGTTCAGTTAGGAAGGGCTAAAATGAGGCATGTTTCCTAGGTTATCAGGAAAACTAACTGCTAGGCAGTATGTGGCTCTTACGTATTAGAGTGCTGCAGGCTACGGTCAAAAGTTTGTATTTAAGACACTGAAATAACTCTCCATTCCTGAATCTGGGGCAGAAGTACATTTCTTACTTTATTAAGTTTTCTGACTCTGGGCAAAATGTATAAGATGAATATACACCACGCCTGAAACTTTAATAGGAAAACTTGCTTCCAAGACAAAAATTATTCCAGTTCCACATAATCTGAGGTTGACACAGGTTAGGGCTGTGTAACTGTTCAAAGACAGAGGAGTCATCAAGAATTTTAACAGTGAACCAGAAAAATTATTTTAGCAACATTACAAAATGGTTGGAATAGACTATTGGCTGTATAGAAGTCTAGGCATGAGCTGACCAAGGGCAATTAGGAAATAATTTCATAAATCAGTCAGCAGTGTTTTTGAAATCTATTTTTAGTGTTTAATGGTATTTTCTATGCCTTTTACGTTTGGTACCTAAGAAGCTAGATGTTTATATAGAGCTACCTACTTGATCTTTCAGATCAATTAATTTAAGAAAACAAAAGTGCCTATTAAAGTGAGCGCAAAATGGAAAAAAAAAGATTTTAGTATTTCTGTAATTACTAAAATGAGCCTCTACTAACCCATAACCTATGGTTCTTTCAAAACTCCTGCATACTTTATGTATACTTTATGTATGCAGGAGTTTTGAAAGAACCATAGGTTATGGGCTAGTAGAGGCTCATTTTAGTAATTTTGTTGTTGTTGTTGAAATAAATACAATGTGATTTACTTATAAAAGAAAACAGTGAACATTTACAGAAGTTTAAAAAGGTGACACTAATAGTACTAAATACACAACCTTTTATTTTTTTCGAATATAATGAAAACACAAATTCAGATTTTTTGTTTTCATTATATAAAGATGAGAAATCAGATTTGTAACCTAAAAATATGTACTTATTTAAACTATATTAATACTTTCATAAACTATACAAAAAGATGAGACAAATATGAGCATTTATAGAACTGCATGTCAGTCATGCTGGATCCCTGTGAGGGAATTCCCAACACGACCTCATTCATCTGTGAGGACACGGAGCAATCCATGTTTAGGACATACACATCCATCTACTTGTCCAGCATGGTCTGCCCTCCACTGCTTGATCGTTTCCTTCTGCTGTGAATGTGCATATCCAGTTGTCTGCTTCTTACACCAGACATTTACCTTCATCCACCAGCCATTGGAGACTGTCTTTCTCCTTAAGCAGACTTGGCCAGGGAGATTTTTTTTTTAAAGTGGAGGAGGGCAAGCAGTTTTATACTTTTTCTATTATATGTCCTTTCGTCATTACTTTCCCTGAATTTTCTAATAGGTATAAGATGTCTCCAAGAAACAACCTACTCACTGTACGCCATTTTACATGAGTTCATTTGTGGAAATATGCTCCACATCTCCCTAATATACATTCTTTAATCTAACTTCTTCCTTTCTTTGTTTAACAACAGAATAGAAAATATACCTATAAAGGGAGATGTTGATTAATGGGTATGAGATTTCAGTTATGCAGGATGAATAAATTCTGGAGCTCTAATGTATAGCATGCTGACTATGGGTAACACTGTATTGTATACTTGAAATCTGCTAAGAGTACATCTTAATTGTTCTCACAACACACACACAGAAATGATATGTGAGGTGATAAATATGTTAAATTGCTTGATTGTGGTAATCATTTCATAATGTAAATGTATATCAAAACATCAGGTTGTACACCTTAAATATATATAATTTTTGTCAATTATACCTTAATAAAGCTGAAGAAAAGAGAAAAAAAAACAAAAAACAAAGAAAAAGACACTTATAAAACATATCTTTTAAAATCTAATTAATTGTCAGGCTGTTCATGGATTTTGGTGTATAGTGAAGTAATAAAATACCATTTATCACAGAATCAAATATAAAACGTCATTTCAAAAATAGTAAGCTTTTTACTATCTACTGAAATAAGTAACCAAGGAGATCTATATTTTGAAAATCACTAAAAATATATTAGCTGAAATAAATTTTTACTTTTCTTCAAACAATAATTATTAGAAATTAATTCATTAAGAACTACCTATACCTACCGCTAATTAGCTATGTGATCTTGTATTAAGTGACTTAAATCTATATGGGGGAGGAAGAGGAGGAATAAATTGAATAATCTGTAAAGTTCTTTTAAGTTCCAATATTCTTTATTAGATATTTTTTTAAATTCAAGGAAATTTTTGAGGTTTTGAAGGGAGATAACCCTATGAAAAAAACTATACTTTATGTATGCAGGAGTTTTGAAAGAAAAGCAAGCAATTTAACCACTACCCATGGTTAATATTATATGAAATTATGTATGCAAATATATGCAAATTCCATATACAAATATGGAGTATAAATCTAAATTTCTTTTTATCAGGTAGAAATTCATTCTCATCATCACTTCTCTAATACTTTATGATAGTCCGTAGAGATCATTAAGACAGAGATCCAGGAACCAATAACATCAGTATCAATTTTTAGAAATGTAAAATCTTGGGCTCCACCCAAGACCTTCTGAAACTAGGAAATTCTGGGAGTATGATTCAGCAAAGGACACAGTAATAAGCCCTACGAAGGTGATTCTGATGTTTAATAAAGTTTGAGAACAAATGACCTAAGGCACAAGAGCTTGAAGTTAACTCCTGAAACATTAATGCTTAACCCATAATTAGAACACTTTAAGTGCTAAACATTTCACTTGCTGAAAATTAAATGTTTATAGAAGCTTTAAATTAACTATTCTTTATTAATCACAATATTATAAAAATGCTCTAGTTCACATAATGGGAGAGTATATTTGTAATTCATATATCTGATAAGGAATCTGTATTCATAATTATTAAGAAGTCTTACGACTCAACAACAAAAAGACAAATAACCCAATTAATAAATGGGAAAAGAGTCAATTGACATTTCCCAAAAAAGATATACAAATGGCCAATATGCATATGAAAAGGTGTTCAACATCATTACTTATTAGGAAAATGCAAAGAGAAACCACAATGAGATATTACTTCATAACTACTAGGCTGACTAGAATCGAAATGACAAG
>NW_011888847.1:8225327-8245739 GCF_000151845.1 Pteropus vampyrus | reverse complement strand
ATTTCAGTTATGCAGGATGAATAAATTCTGGAGCTCTAATGTATAGCATGCTGACTATGGGTAACACTGTATTGTATACTTGAAATCTGCTAAGAGTACATCTTAATTGTTCTCACAACACACACACAGAAATGATATGTGAGGTGATAAATATGTTAAATTGCTTGATTGTGGTAATCATTTCATAATGTAAATGTATATCAAAACATCAGGTTGTACACCTTAAATATATATAATTTTTGTCAATTATACCTTAATAAAGCTGAAGAAAAGAGAAAAAAAAACAAAAAACAAAGAAAAAGACACTTATAAAACATATCTTTTAAAATCTAATTAATTGTCAGGCTGTTCATGGATTTTGGTGTATAGTGAAGTAATAAAATACCATTTATCACAGAATCAAATATAAAACGTCATTTCAAAAATAGTAAGCTTTTTACTATCTACTGAAATAAGTAACCAAGGAGATCTATATTTTGAAAATCACTAAAAATATATTAGCTGAAATAAATTTTTACTTTTCTTCAAACAATAATTATTAGAAATTAATTCATTAAGAACTACCTATACCTACCGCTAATTAGCTATGTGATCTTGTATTAAGTGACTTAAATCTATATGGGGGAGGAAGAGGAGGAATAAATTGAATAATCTGTAAAGTTCTTTTAAGTTCCAATATTCTTTATTAGATATTTTTTTAAATTCAAGGAAATTTTTGAGGTTTTGAAGGGAGATAACCCTATGAAAAAAACTATACTTTATGTATGCAGGAGTTTTGAAAGAAAAGCAAGCAATTTAACCACTACCCATGGTTAATATTATATGAAATTATGTATGCAAATATATGCAAATTCCATATACAAATATGGAGTATAAATCTAAATTTCTTTTTATCAGGTAGAAATTCATTCTCATCATCACTTCTCTAATACTTTATGATAGTCCGTAGAGATCATTAAGACAGAGATCCAGGAACCAATAACATCAGTATCAATTTTTAGAAATGTAAAATCTTGGGCTCCACCCAAGACCTTCTGAAACTAGGAAATTCTGGGAGTATGATTCAGCAAAGGACACAGTAATAAGCCCTACGAAGGTGATTCTGATGTTTAATAAAGTTTGAGAACAAATGACCTAAGGCACAAGAGCTTGAAGTTAACTCCTGAAACATGAATGCTTAACCCATAATTAGAACACTTTAAGTGCTAAACATTTCACTTGCTGAAAATTAAATGTTTATAGAAGCTTTAAATTAACTATTCTTTATTAATCACAATATTATAAAAATGCTCTAGTTCACATAATGGAAGAGTATATTTGTAATTCATATATCTGATAAGGAATCTGTATTCATAATTATTAAGAAGTCTTACAACTCAACAACAAAAAGACAAATAACCCAATTAATAAATGGGAAAAGAGTCAATTGACATTTCCCAAAAAAGATATACAAATGGCCAATATGCATATGAAAAGGTGTTCAACATCATTACTTATTAGGAAAATGCAAAGAGAAACCACAATGAGATATTACTTCATAACTACTAGGCTGACTAGAATCGAAATGACAAGTGTTGGTAAAGAGGTGGAGAAATCAGAACCTTCATATACTGCTGGTGCGAATACCAGCAGTATATGAGGGTTCTGATGCAGCCACTTAGGTAAAAGGTCTGGAGGCTCCTCAAACACAGAATAACCATATGTGTCAGCAATTCCACTTCAAGAGAAACAAAAATATTATGTTCACGCAAAACTTGTAAAATGCTTACAGTAGCACCATTCTTAATAGCCAAAAAGTGAAAAGAACCCAAATGTCAATCTGTTGATGAATGGATAAATGTATATCCATACAAAGGACTATTATTTGGCTATAAAAAGGAATGGAGTACTGATACATACTTCAACATGGATGAAACTTAAAAACATTTTGCTAAGTGTAAGAAACCTGTCACAAAAAAACACACATATAATTCTACTTATATGAAATGTCCAGAACAGACAAATCCATACAGATAGAAAACAAATTAATGGTTGCCTAGGGCAGGGTGGAGGGTGTTGGGTTGAGAGATAAAGGATATGGGATTTCTTTTTGAAGTGATGAAAATGATTGATAATTGACTGTAGTGATGGCTGCACAATTCTGTGAATACACTAAAAGCCACTGAATTGTATTCTTTAACTGGGTGGACTATATAATATATAAATTATATCTCAATAAAGCTCTTCTTACCTGAAAGGGAAAAGGGAAGAAAAGGAAAAGAAAAAAAAGCAAAAAAATAAAAACATATTAGCTGTAAGAGTAGTTTCAGTAGTGTGCCTAAACCAACTGTTGAAAAATTAGATAGTACAGAAAATAACTTTACATATAGCATTATATAAATACTGACAGAATTCTGGGCACCCATCCTAACTAAGCCTAGTTTGGATTATATTTATTTAGAAATCAACCACCAAAATCTGTTGCAAATGTTGAAACTTCTGACAAAACAACATTTATATCAGGAATATAAAGATATATTTTAAATACACTTTAAAAAAAAGTGTGTCTTCTTCCTAAAATGCTCAACTAATCTCTTGCTTTCAATTACCAGTAGCACACAGAGCAGGAATTTCAAATTATGAGCACAGAACTGAGGTTTTCCCCAGAGATACTCTGAGTACCATCAGTTAAAGGTAAGGAGGAAGCATAATTCTACTTACTGCCTCTGCCAAAACAAAACAAAACAAAAACCGCTGTGTGATCTGTTAATATAGAGCTTTCATTTAAGATCTTTTTTTTTTTAAGTACTATTTCTACTTTTAAAAAGGGAGAAGGATTCATTATTGAAAGAAAAGAAGAACGATTTCGAAGTTCAAAAAGATTAAGTTGTACAGATTGTAGAAAGTGACACCAGTGGGATGGAGGAAAGAGGAATAGACTTCACTTTTATTTTATATGCATCTGCATCATTTTAATTATTTGAATGCTGAATGCTTATAACTACTTAAAAGGAAACCAAATCTCCAAAGTGAGTCACAAGGAAGGTCTCAATCTTTTAAGTTATATTTTTATTTTTAAGAAAGCCACAAAACCTTTATGAAAATGCCCAGTTACCAGCATGTTGGCTATTAAATGTTGGCCATTTGAAACTTAAAAAAAAAAAAAAGAAATAAACTTGTACTTTTGTTATAACCAAAGTATCTAGACTAAAACAGCTTAACACTATGAATTGCTAAAAAGCATTACATACTGAAATTCTAAGAAAAAACATTTTGGCTCATACATAATATTTATGTTCCACAGTCATGACTACAGAAAAAAATCAGGAGTTACTTAATGGGAGAACAATAATAAAATAAATCTAGAAAAAGCTGGATACTTTAATCACTCTAAAAGGTCAAATTCATTCTATATACCAAAACTATCGATAAGATTATCAGTAAGTGTTTTAAGTTATGTGTTTTGCCAACTTCAAAGTTGTTCAACCTAAATACTGTTTAAAAGGTCTCTCAACAGAAGATAAAAATCCAAAAATAGCAAAAGCAAACTAGAACTGGTTTATTATACAGACTGTAAAATATTTCTGGTTACTTATACTTTTCCTACCTTGCCAAGTTTTAAACTACCTCAGGTAAAACGTTAATATAACACAGATAACTTAAAATATAGTCATAAAAATTTTCTACTGCACTCAAGTTTTGGTAGTTTTACATCACATATGTTATAGACTGAGATATTTAATTCCAAATTTCAAACATGGTCAGTGGAATAAAAAATTTTTTTCACAAAATGAGTTTATAAATTATATTTTCAGTAACTTGCTTCTATGAATTATTAAAAATTACAAGTTAAATAGTAAACATGTAAATGTAATGTAAAGCACCAACACAACTAAAAACACTTTAGTACACAATATGAAACAAAACTATGTAAATTTGCTATTAAGTCAATTGTCAAAATGCTTATTTTAAGTTGGAAAAGACTTTTTAATGGAGTATCTTTTCAAAATTGTTTCAAACTTATAAACTGAGTGCTACTCCTAGAGATTATTTAACTATGAGAGCAAATTTTCCCATAGAAATAATGTTATAAATGGAGATTAAGTCATCAAGATCTCAGAAGTTTAATGAAATTATATAATATAATCATAGTTTTAAGGTAGCAGCTGAATTCTAGAAGCTGAGAACAAAAATTCTATGATAAAAAAAGAAAGAAAATAGGAAGAATATTTTATTCTGCTTTCCAGTCTATAAGGTGGCCTCAGTCAAAATTTCCAATTATGTAAACATCACCTTTGATATCGTCTCACCTTCCTCTTTAAATTTCTCATCATGCTTCCCTGAAAGGCCCCAATGCAGGACCCCCACAAAACCCTGCCCCCTCCAAAATACAACATATGTGCTTAAATTATCCATTGTCCCCCTGCCACCAAGACATCAGTCCTTCTAAACAGGTGTGATTTCATTTCATTGATATATTAAGAGAAAGGTACTCTAAATAAACTAATGTAAATAACATGAAACTTAATTTTTCCTAGAGGTATTTGTTAACTTAAATAAAAGTATAATCAAAAGAATTTCAGAGACTACTACTTTAAAAAATGAAAATTTTTAAGAAAGACTTAAGGTAGTCTCTATATATTTGGGAATTCTCCTTACCCTAGCCTTAGTTCCTCAAAGTTATTTTATGTATGTGTATATATCTATAGCATAGTTAATTCAACCATTTAGCCAATGATTAAAAAGATTTACACATCTGTATCACATTATATTTTCAAGATACTTACTACATTAGTTATTTGAATAATATCTATTTTTGGAACTGTCTTATCATTCACTATATTATAAACTACTTAAACACATTATCTGTCTTAGTCATCCTTTTCTCCTCTGCAAAGCTAATCTCGAGGTTTTGCATAGGGAAGTTCCTCAAATATTTCTTGAATTTAACTGGGTTCTCCAATGGGATCAGTGTAAAAGGGATTCTGAAAGCACTTTCTTAAGTCAAGAACTGTTATCTAAGAATTTTTAAAACCAAATACTACGACACAGTTAATTACTTTCTGTAAATTACTTTCTTGTGAAAAACAGAGAGAACTTTATCTTACATAGCACAACAGACAAATCTCAGATCTGAATTTCACTCTAATTATTAGTGCTATGTCCCATTGGCAATTTTCACTAAGTTTATCAGACTGCCCCATCATAGAACCACTCTGTAAAGACTGGGAAGTTTCTGCTGTTGTTTCTTTGGTTGGTTTTTTAGCCCATGGAGCTCAAGGAAACCTCTGTCAAAACAGCAGCCGAACACAAGTGAAGGAACAAAGACTTCAGTGACTACACACACCAAGTAATACAGTCTGAAAAAACAGCTTGGGAAAGTCACTAAATAAACACTAATACAGCCTTCAAAAATCAAGAAAAGAACATAGCAAGCCCTGGGAAACAGGAAGTATCTGATTTAAACCACATTATAATATTCAAATGTCCCATTAAAAATTATAAACATATCTCCACCAAAAAACAAAACAAAACAAAACAAAAAAACAAATGATGGCACATTCGAAGGAACAAAATTGACAGAAATCGTCTCTGAGGAAGTCCAGACATCAAACTAGATAAAAACTTTAAAACAATTGACTTAAATGCGAGCAAAGAGCTTTTTAAAAAGTGAACACAGCCTAAGGCACCTGTGGGATATCAAACAGAGCAAAACATACATATAGGAGTCCCAGAAAGAGAAGAGAGAGAGAAAGGAACAGAAATCACATTTGAAGAAATAATGGCTGCAACTTCCCAGATTTGAAGAAATATGTGAATCTACAAATCCAAAAGTTCAATAAAACCCAAGTAGGATAAATTCCAAGAGACCCACCCTGAGACACTGTCCAAACACAAAAAGCAGCAAGAGAAGCAACTCTTCAAGTACAAGGAACCCTCAATAAGACAAGCAGCTCATTTATCCTCAGAAACCGTGGAGGCCAGCACACAGTCAAATGGCATATTTAAGTACTGAAAGAAAAAATTTATCAACCAGGAAATCTATATTTGGCAAGACTGTCCTTCGAAATGAGGTACAAATTAAGATATTCTCAGATAAACAAATGTTGAGGGGTTCACTACCATTAGACCTGCCCTATAAGAAATGCTAAAGATAGTCCTTCGGGTTGAAATGAAGACTCTAAATAGCAACTCAAAGCCATATGAAGAAATAAAGATCTCCAGTAAAGGTAAACACACCGACAAATTTAAAAGCTAGTATTACTTTATATTTGGTTTATAATTCCACTTTGTATTTCCTACAGTAGTTAAAAATGTATAAAAAATAATTACAAATTCATGTTATTGGACAGATAATGTAGAAAGATGTGATGTAGAAATGTGTGATGACAACAACATAAAAGGGGAAGGACTGAGCTGTATAGGAGCAAAGTTTTTGTATGCTATTGAAGTTAAGCTGGTATCAATTCAAACTAGATTGTTATAAATTTAGGATGTTAAATATAATTCCCATGGTAACAACAAAGAAAATATCTAAAAAAGTACACACAAAAGGAAATGAGAAGAGAATCAAAATGGTTCACTATAGTAAACCAACGAGAAGGAAAAAAAAAAAAAGGCAGTGTGTAAAGAAGGAAATGAGAGATTAAAAAACAGGTATAAAGTGTCTTTTAAAAAGGCAAAATCCCAGTCCTTCCTTATCAGTCATTACTTTAAATTTAATTGGATTAAACTCTTCAATTAGAGGCCGAGATTGGCAGGATATATTGAAAACCATGATCCAACTATATGCTGCCTACAAGAGACTTTACACCTAAAGATACAAATAGATTCAAAGTAAAAGGACAGAAAAAGATATTTCTTGGAAATAATAAAGATTAGAGATAAATCAGATAGAAAAACAATAGAGAGAATAAGGAAATCTTATTTGCATTTCTCTAATAGCTAGTGAAGTTGAGCATCTTTTTATATGTCTGTTGGTCACTTGTACATCTTCTTGGGAGAAGTGTCTGGTTCCTTTGCCCATTTTTAATTGGATTGTTTGTTTTTTTATTGTTGAGCTGTATGAGTTCTTTATATATTTTGGATATCAGCCCCTTATCAGAGGCATTGTTTGCAAATATCTTCTCCCATTCAGTTAGTTGCCTCTGTTTTGTTGATGGTTTCTTTTGCTGTGTAGCAGCTTTTTAGTTTGATATAGTCCCATTCATTTATTTTTGCTTTTATTTCCCTTGCCTTTGAGGTCAAATTCATAAAACCTTCTCTAATGAGATAGCACCTCATACTCATTAGAATGGCTTTCATCAATAAGACAAGTAAATGTTGAGGAGGTTTTGGGGGGAAAAAAATGGAATACTCATACACTGCTGGTAGGAATGTAAAATGGTATAGACACTATGAAAAACAGTATGGAGGTTCCTTAAAAAATTAAGAATAGAATTACCATATGATCCAGCAATCCCTCTTCTGGGTATCTACTCCAAACATTTGAAAATATTTATCCTTAAGATATATGCACCTTGATGTTCACTGCAGCATTCAGTATTCATGGTGGCCAAGACATGGAAATAACCAAAGTGCCCTTCAATAGATGATTGGATAAAGAAGATGTGGTACATATATACAATGGAATACTACTCAGCCATAAGAAGAGATAACATGGATGGATCTTGAGCTTATCATTCTAAGTGAAATAGGTCAGACAGAAAAAGTTGAGAACCATATGATTTCACTGATATATGGGATATAAAACTGAAAACAAACAAAAACTCAGAGACACAGACATGTATTACCCTGCATATCAAAGGCAGGTAAAGGTATTGACACAAATGAAATTTATAGATTAATATCCTTATGAGTATAGATGCAAAGGTCTTTAACAAAATACTAGCAAAATTCCACGGCATATTAAAAGGATTATACACCTTGACTATGTGGGATTTATCCCAAGAATGCAAAAGTGGTTCAATTAACTCAGAAAAGGAATTTGACGAAACTCAACGTCCTTTCACAATTAAAAACACCTGCAAAAACGAGGTATAAAGGGAAACTTCCTCAACACAATATAGGGCATCTATGAAAAGCCCATAGCTAATATACTTAATGGTGAAAAACTGAAACCTTTCCCATGATCAAGAATAAGACAAGGATATCCACATTTACCACTACTATTCAAAATTATACTAGAAGTTCTAACCACAGCAATTAGACAAAAAAAGAAGGAAAAAAAAGGCATCCATAATAAAAAAAGGAAGAAGTAAAACTATTTCTATTTACAAATGACATACTATACATAGAAAAACTCCAAAGAATTCATAAGAAAGTTAACAGAGCTAGTAAATTCAGCAAAGCTGCAGAACAAAATCAACACACAAAAAACAGTTCTGTTTCTATACCCCTGCAATGTACAATCTGAAAAGGAAATCAGGAACATAATTCCATTTAGCAACTAAAATAATAACATCTAAAAGAATTAAAGGTCTATGAATAGATTTAACCAAGGAGGTGAAAGATTTTTATCCTGAAAACTACAAAACATTGCTGAAGAAAATTAAAGACCTAAATAGATGGAAAAACATCCTGTTTTCATGGATAGGAAGACTTAATATTGCTAAGATGTCAATACTACCAAACGATCTACAGATTCAATGCAATCTCTATCATAATTCCAACAGCCTTTTTCGCAGAAATGGAAATGCCAATTCTCAAATTCATATGGAATTGCAAGGGACCCTAAATGGCCAAAACAATCATGAAAAACAAAGTTGGAGGATCACAATTTTTTATTTCAAAACTTACTATACAATGCTTCAGTAATCAGTACAGTGTGGTACTTCCATAGAGATAGACATATAGACCAATGGAATGGAATTAAGAGTACAGAAATAAATCTATACATCCATAGTCAATTGATTTTTGACAAAAGTGCCAAGTCTATTCAATGGGTAAAGATCAGTCTCTTTAACAAGTGGTGCTAGGACAACTGGATTTCTACATGCAAAAGAATGAAATTAGACCCCTAACTCACCCCAAATACAAAATTTAACCTAAAATGAATCAATGACCTAAATATCAAAGCTAAAACCATAAACTTCTTAGAAGAAAACTTAGAGGTAAATCTTCATGACCTTGGACTTGGCAATAGATTCTTAAATATGACACCAAAAGCACAAACTATGAAAGAAAAAATAAAAATATTAAACTATCAAAATTAAAAACTTTTGCACACAAGACATTATCAAGAAACTGAAGAGACAACTTTCTGGTTGGGTTTCAATGGGAGAAAATACTTATAAATCATAAATCAGATAAGGGTCTAATATCAAGAATATATAATGATCAAAAATTCAACCAAAAACCCACAAACAACCTAAATTAAAAATGGGCAATAGGCTTGAATGACATTTCTCCAAAGAAAATATACAAATGGCCCATGAGCAGATGAAAAGATCCTCAACATCATTAGTCTATAGGGAAATACAAAATAAAAGCACAATGAGATATTTCACACCAACAAAAATTAAAAAGAAATAACAGAAAATAACAAGTGTAGGTGAGGAAGTGGAGAAATTGAAACCTTAACGCATTGCTGGAAGGAATGTAAAATAGTGCGGCTGCTGTGGAAAACAGTACGGCAGTTCCTCAAAAAGCTAAACATAGCATAATAAATGACCTAGCAATTTCATTTCTAGGTCAAAATAATTGAAAACAGGGATTCAAACAGATACTTGAATACCAATGGTCAATGTTGCATTATTTGCAACAGCCAAAAGGTAGAAACAACCCAAGTGTCCATCAAAAAATAAACGAATGTGGTACATATATACAATGGAATATTATTTAGCCTTAAAAAGTAATGAAATTCTGATACGTGCTACAACATTGGTGAACCTGAAGGCATGCTAAGTGAAATAACTCAGACACAAAAAGACAAATATTGTATGATTCCACTTATGTGAAATATATAGAATAGGCAAATTCACAGAGATAGAAAACAGATTAGAGGTTACCAGGGGCTGGAGTAGAGGGAAGTGGGGAGTTATTGCTTAATAGTGATGGTTGCACAACATTGTGAATGTAGTTACTGGCACTGAATATACTTAAAAATGGCTAAAATGGCTAATTTTATGTAAAAAATATATTTTTACTACACTAAAATAATTTAAAAAGCTATTAAATATATGTACAGAAATCAGAATTCTACCAAAGTTTTAAATCAAAAGTTCTGAATGTAATTATCAGTAAGAATATTCCATTACAAATTATTGGGCCATAGAAATCAATTTACATGCAAATGGTTTGGATTATAAGTAAAATAGAAAATGGGACTTGTTTATATAGAAAGAGAAGTTTGTTTCAGTAATTACAAAAGAATAACTGGAATTTAAGTTACTTAATTACAAAAAATCTCTGTTAATTAAAAACTCAACTTTTTTTAATCTCAAAACTTGCTTTATTATTATATTTAACCCTGAGCCTAACTACTTTCTATATAAGAAGACTGTTCCCATGTGCAATTGGGATGTTTTAACACATATGAGTAGATCATAAATTTTTTTATCACCAGAGATGTTTCATAAAAGTAATAATTATGTATTTTTAACTATATAGCCATAATGCTTGCCATATAATAAGCGCTCAAATTTAGTGAATAAAACCAAACCAGTCAAAATCAGCAGGAAAACAGCATTAAAGAAACATTTTTTCAACATCTTCCTGTTATAGTTTAAAATATCTATTTTTAAAATAATATGAGTAATTCAGGGTTCCCAAAACCAAAACTTTAAATTACTTCTTTTCTCCAATGTATAATGCTCACCTCAACTCCAATGTGAAGTTATGAGAATTTGACTTTAAGAGGAATTTCTTTTACTGATTTGTTTTTGTCTGCCTCTGCATTAGCCCAACCTAGAAATGAAAGTTCACAAGCAATCATCTTCATGGCTGGATGGTTTGGACTATGCAGAGTACTACTGAAATGCCTAAATTTTCCTAGTTCACTAGTTCATATAGTAATAATACAGGTATCATTTGCATTGTTTTCTTTTGTCTTTACTGCTCTTCATGGTTTTGTACATTAAAGATTTAATTATAAAATAAACTTCCAATATAAAATGCACACTTTATTTGATATAATTAAGTTTTAGATTTCTAGAACTCACCTTAAGATATCTTTTAAGCATAAAGGATTTGGGGGAACAAATTACCCAATTTAAGTGGGGAAGACTAAAAATTTATTTATCCTGAATCAAGCAATTTATAGCCAGAGATGACACTGGCTGGCTATGAGAATGAGCCTCTCTGCAGATCTCTGTCTGCAGAGAACATAATTGACTGAGGGCCCCAGCTGGTGCACTCTGAAATCCATCACTGTTTTTGTGCAGAGGCCACACTTCTCACCGGCTGCTCCCAGTCAATGACTGAGCACAGCAGACATATGTACCAAGGCAGGCCTATACCTAGGAGGGGAGAAATTCCTGTGATAGGCAATTTGCAAACAAGAACTTCCCGAGGCCTTAGTGAACTTTCCTTAGAACTGCACTGCAGTCTAAGACTCTTTCTCCCAAAGTTCCTTTCTTTCTTACCTCTCTCCTTCACTTGGAATGACATCTGCATCAGTCTGATGACTCTCCCTGCATTTGTCCTCATCTTTTTCTTACAAGCACTTCTAACGAATTTCTTGAATGCTTGATTCCATCTTGGTATCTGCTTCTCCCTTGAAGCATTACATGTTTATAAAAAGTCTTGTCATTTTAAACGAATTATTTCTAAAATACATAATAGTTACTTCCCTATTTGCTAAAATAGAATATACTGAACATGACAATTCCAGTGCCTTTTGACTGGTGAATATCTTAACTAAGACTCACCTAACTCTATATATTAGCAGCATATTCTTGAGGGGAAAGACTCAGAACCACATGTAATTTAATGACTATGTACTGAGCACCTGCTATACATGAGTAATATGCTAAGCATTATAGGGAATACAATGGTGAATAGGACTCTATTCTTGCCCTCAAGTGACTCCCAATATAGAGGAACAGAGAAGCCACATATACAAACTATAAATGGCAGATTGTCAAGTGCTAAAATTGAGGTATAAAATACTAAAGAAATTAAGAGATTCATTCTATTTAGGGGATAGAGTTTCAGTAGAAAGCCTCTGAAGAGGAGATGGCATTTGAAATGTACTTTGAAAGACATCATCAGAGCCTTCAGGTTGTACCTGCTTGTAATTAACAAGGATAGTTAATTACAAAGATGCCTTCCATGCCTGCCATACTTGGCTATACCCAAAGTGTAAATTTGTTCTATCACAATTCTCTCACAATCTCTCTTTCCCAGAGTACTGATGGTTTCTTAGCTCCCCTCCAAGAGTTCTCCTCTCCCAGTATTCCCTCTTTCATCATCACTACTTAGGCCCTTAAGCCAGAAACCTGGGAATTAGCTTTGATTCTTCTCTCACTACCCTGTCGTTCAATCACCAATCTACCTCTAAATCTAAAATCTGTCCACTTTTCTCTATACCCACATCTACTGCCCTAGTCAAAACCACCATCAATCATTTTGTGAATTGCTGCAAAAGTCTCCTAACTGGTCTTCCTGCCTACGGTTCTGCTGCCATTTAATCCAAGCTCTACAAACCAGACAGTGACCCTTCAAATTCATATTTGTCAATATACTGCTTAAAACCCTTCTGTGGTTCCCCACTGATCTGGTGGTAGACAAGGGGTTCTTGGACACAGAGGGCAATAACCTTAAAAGAAAAACAAAACTGATAAATCTGACTATCAATATTAAAAACTTCTGCTCATCAGAAAACATTATTAGAAGATGAGAGAGGGGTGAGGGGGTTGAGTGAAAATAGTAAAGGAATTAAGAAGTACAAATTGGTAATTACAGAACAGTCACAAGGACATAAAGTACAGCATACAGAAAATACAGCATACAAGATGGGCATGAGACTTATTGGGGAGATCACTTTTCAAATTATATCAATGTCTAACCACTATATTGTACACCCAAAATTAATATAATATTGAATGTTAACTGTAACTGAAAAAATATAAGTTAAAAAAAATTAGAAAAATGAACAGACAAGCCGACAAGCCACAGGCTAGAAGGAAATAATCATAAACCATGTACCTGATAAAGGACAATTATCCAGGATATATATATAACTCAATACTAAATACTCTTAAACTAAATACTAAATAGAAAAACAACTCAATTTTTTAGATAGGCACAGATTTCTGCAGACACGGCCCAAAAGAAGATATACGAATGGTCAATAAGAAAAAGTGCTCAATGTCATTACTCATCAGGATAATCGAAATTAAAACCATAATGAGATACCACTATGTACCCATGGCAATGACTAAAATTAAAGACTAATAACACCAAATACTGGCAAGGTCATGGATCAACTGGAACTTTCATACATCGCTGGTGAGAGTACAAAATGGGTACAACCACTTTGAGAAAAGGTCCGGCAGTTCCTTATAAAAGTAAACAGACACTTACTCTATGAGATATTTCTCTTGGTATTTACCCAAGAGAAATGAAAACATATGTATACAAAAAGATTTATATAAAAACATTCATAGCGGCTTTATTCATAACCCCAAACTGTAATCCATCCACTTGATAAACTCTGACATATTCATATGATAGAAAAGAAAAAGCTGAATTCTTGATAAACACAACCTCAAAAGCCTTACCAAAAATATACACTGTATGATTTTATTTATATGACATTCTAGAATAGATAGATCTGTGATAAGATGATAAAAGATCAGAACAGCAGCTGCTTCTGGTGGGGCAGGGACTGAGAAGGCATATAAAGAAAATTTCCCAAGTGAAAGTAATCTCTGACATCTTGATAGAGGATTGGGTTGTATTCATTTGTTAAAATTCATTAAATGGTCTATGACCATGCCACCCTGAACAAGCTCGATCCCGGCTGATCTCAGAAGCTAAGCAGGGTCAGGCCTGGTTAGTATTTAGATGGGAGACCACCTAGGAAGACCAGGTGCTGTAGGCTTAAAAAATAAGGGATTGTAAACTGACAAGGTTCTTGCAATCTTTGAGGTCAACCAAGGGTTGCCTCGCCTAAAAAAACAAAAACAAAAACAAAACAACAACAAAAAAACCCAACTCATTAAATGGCACAATTAACATTTGAGTATTCCATTGTACATAAATTTTACCTAATAAAAAGAATCATAAACTGATAACTCTAGTTAATGATAAGCATGCTGATATGTTTAGGGGTAAAATATACTGATGTTTGCAACTTATTATGAAACGCAAACATAACATAAGATGGATTGGTGGATGGACGGAGGGAAGTGATAAAGCAAATGCAGAATGTAAATTATAGAACCTATGTGATGGGTATATGGGTGTTTACAATTCTTTCAACTTTTCTGTATATTTGAAAATTTTTATAATAAAGTATTGGGTAAAAAAACTTGATCACAAGAGAAAATATTCTAAAATGAAGTGCAGTTTTTTTCCCTACTCCATACACATTATGGGAAGTGGGGAGTAGCTGCCACTTTATTTGGTTAAAGCATCCTCATTGCTGTGATTTGTGGACCTCCTGGCAACTGCTGGTTTACAGTCTTCCTTGCCACTACATTACATTATCCTTATGGACTTCATCGTCATCCATGTATACAATCCATCATTCAAAACACCAATTTCAGTGCTCCTAATTATTTAATCTCCTTCATCTCTGGAATTTTAAAACTCCAAAGTATAATCATCACCCTCTCTAACCATAATCTCCTATCTGCTCCCATTACCTTCCTCTTCCAATTTATCAAGATTTCTAATCCACGGAGCCGTCATTTAAACTTCCATTATAAACCTTCCTTGTAGCTTTACTTCCTCTCTATCACCCAAAATACCCCTATCTTTTCATTCCCTACAGCAGCTACCTCCAACCAACTATCCTTCTCTATCCATTTACCTAAACTAGTGAATGCTGCTGGAGGAAATCTCACAGACCAATGAATGCGACTCCAAATTTATGGTCTCCACACTCAGCACTGCTCAACAATTCCTTTCTAATTCACTGGCTGGCTCCTCCTTCGCACTCCACAGCGGCAATTCCAAAATTTCATCATACTTCTTAAACACCTTACTCATTTCTCTTTCCTCACTCTACGTAAAGGATCCTGGCTTTTTATTTCATCATGAAAATTGAGGCTACCTAGCATGAACTCCCTGCTTGCAAACCTACAAACCCATCTTTATCTCCTTCCATATTTTGTCATCACCCCTGCCAGCGGTGGTACATGACATAGTGTTTAAAAATGCAGATTCTGTAACCAAATTACCCTTTCCAAACCTCGGTTTCCTCTCTTGTAACATGAAGGCAATAATGGTATCCTGTGAGAATTAGAGAACATATGTGAGGCACTTAAAATAGTACCAGCAAATAGTTCAAGCAAATCCCATGCTTGTTTCTGAGCTCATCTCCTTGTTTAGTATTTCACAAGCATTCTCTACCAGCTCCTTCCCCAAAGGTTTCTAATATATACCAGTTTCCTTTCCCTCAAGTAAAAACGGGAAGTGTCTTTCCCAATCTTGAATCTCCTTACCACAAGGATTCCCTTCATTCTCAAGCTTCTAGAAAAAATAATCTGGAAAACAAAGTCATTTGTCCTTGTTATTCTTTTTCCATGCTCTTCTATCTTCTACCCTCACACTGAAATTTCTATGACATAAGTGACCCTGTAGCTGCAAATCTAACATTTTTCAGGTACCTTATTTGACTTTTCTTAGCTGTCAAATCTAATATTTTTCAAGTACCTTGTTTGACTTTTCTGACATGGTTACTCTTTTCTTGAAACTTTCTCAACTTCTCAGACACTAGGGTCTCATTCTACCTGACTCCTTCCTTCTTAATCTCCTTCACTCACTCTTTTCCTTCTGCTTTCTCCCTGCACATGATTATCCACTCTCTTGCCTCAGTTCTAATGCCAGCCCTATTTCAGTCTTACCTCTAATCATTTTCAGTGGGTGGCTTCAAATAATTTTTTAAAAAAACTTTAAGGTACAACTGACATACAATAAATTACATATATCTGAGCCGCATGATCTGTTAAACTTTCACACATATCCCTTTCACATATACACTTTGTATATACCCCTGAAACTATCAGCACAATCAAGACAAATGAATATGAAAGCCTCCTCCCTAAAACAACTACTGACCTTTCTGTCACTGTAGATTAGTTTGCATTTTCTAGAATTTTATATAAATAGAATTATACACTATACATTTTTTTTTTTTTTTTTTGGTCTGACTTCTTTCACCTTAATTATTTTGAGATTCAGCCATGTTGTCGTGTGCATTAATAGTTCATTCTTTCTATTGCTGAGTAGTATTCCAATATATGGCTTATAACAGTTCGTTTATTCATTCACCTGCTGATGGACATTTGGGTCATTTCCATTTTTTTACTGAACAGAGCTGCCATGCACATTCATGTGTAAGCCTTTGTATGGACCCAGGCTTCATCTATTCTTATGGCTTTCCTTACATACCTAGGAGTCCCAAATCTGATTCACCAGATACCAACAATCAACTGCCAGTTCAACAAGTCCACCTGGATAACTCAAAAGGACTTTCAAATAAACATGTCCAAAACTCATCTCATTATGCCACTCTCGCCATCTCAACAGCAGGTTCTCCTCCTACAATCTCTATCCTGACTGAAGGCATTCAAACCAAAAACTTAAGCCTCTTCCTGCTCTCTTATCACTTCCCCTAATCACTCAGTGAGTTACTAGGTCCTGTCAATTCTGCCTTTTAAACATCTCTCAAATAAAATCCATTCCCACATTTCCATCGTAGTTCAAATGCACTTTTAATTCAAATGCATATCATCTCTTGGCTGGGCTAATAAACTAGCCTTCTAACTGTGCTCCTTACCTCGGGTCTCATTTTTCTCCAATGCATTTTCTATTCTATGGTCAAGGTGAATTTTCTGAAATTCTAATCTGTTACTCCCCTATTTAAAATTCCTCAATGACTTCTATCCCCTCAAGATAAAATTTAAACTCCCTAGCTTAATATACAAAAAAATTCTCTATAAACCAGTTTCCTCTCCAAATTCATCCTGTCAGTTCCCATCATGTTCTAACTTAGTCATTTCTGGATGATGTCATTTACCTTTTCATCCTTAGTGCCAAGGGCAATACTTGGTCTGTAGTAGGCATAATATATTTGTGCAACAGATAAGACAGACTGATAGAAGCAGTGAAACATTTTGAACATATTCAACAACAGTGGTAGTTCAGTCTAGCTGAAGCATAAAGAATATAAAAGATAATGGTAGGCAATCCAGTCAGAAAAGCAAGATGAAGCCAGATCATCTATCACCATCAATTCCATGCTAAAGAATGTGCACTTCATCCTATGCCCTCAAAAGACATCAAAGGTTCTGAACAAGAACGTGACATGTTCAGAAGTGTACTATAACTTCTGAAATTTGAATAATAGATAAAGAAGAGATAAGAGGCAGTGAAATCAGTTAAGAGGCTACCCCAGTAGTCTGGGAAAGGGGACTCAGAGCAGTTGGAGTAGGAGTCAATAGATTACAGGAACACGTCAAAAGAGAATGAATCTACAGGCTCTGCCTGGGTATAGGCAGTAATGCAAAAAGAGAACTCAGAGATAATGCCAATGTTTTGAACCAGTCAAATAAAATAATAAAGCCATTAATCAAGAGAAAAAATTAATAGTAGGTGGAAGGGAGGGAAGTGATGAATTTAGTTTGGGTATTCCCTCACCCATTTATTCAAATTTTAGTGCTTACTAAGAGTCAAGCACTGCATGCATGGAGGATAAAATGAGGGTAAAATATCGACCCTGTTCTCAAGGACCATCCAAACTAGTTGGGAAGGGCGCGTGTGTGCGTGCGTGTGTGCGTGCGTGTGTGCATAACAATTATACAGGAACTTAAAAGTCATTGTTAAGTACTAGGCTAGGGTGCTAAAAGAAAATAAAGACTCTTCAACTCAACCTTGAAGCTATGAGAAAAGATCTGATGTCGAATTAGTCCAGAAGGATGAGTAGTGTTAGGCCAGGCAAAGGGCAGTCCAGGTGAAGAGAACAGGATGTTCAAAGAGCCTCAGGTAAGATAACACAGGTTGGGCACATCTGCAAATAGTGCAGTAAATCTAAAGGAAGAATTCAAGATATGGAGATATCTACACGAAATGTCAAGTAGGCAAGTGAAAATGTAGGTTTTGAGACACCAAGAACACATCCAAATATGAAATATATTTTCAACCTTGTCTTAGGTGGCTTAGAATCATCATTAGTGGATATTTTAAATGAGAATTGGAAGAATCTTACCTATCAGCTAGATTGTGTAACCTTCTACCTCCTCCCATTACTTCTGTCCTACAAGGGCATTTCTGCTTAAAGTCAAAGCTGGTTTATATAAATAACCAAAAAGAACTGATATGAATTGAAAATACTACATGCTTGCTATGTCTAAAGAGGGACGCTCCAGCAGTTCACTGCCTTGCTTCAATGAGGACCCAATATGAGGAGAGCTTCCTATTCTTCAAGAAAAGCTCAAAATTCAGATTTTAGGTAGTATCTCCCATTTTTAAATACTGGCAACTAATTACGTTAAAATTAAGACGCCATGGTGCTAGTCAAACAAAATGCTTCTGCCGACAGATTTCAGCAAGGGCCGCCAGTGTGACAGAGTTAGAACTGGTCTACCAAACTCCTACAATGCTCTTTTCACTGCTTAATAGGTCCCTCAATTGATAGGATATCTTGCTGGTTCCCCTAGGATAGGTGTTGCCTGCTTCTAAGCAAAACAGCCCCAAACTAATAGTGTTTTATGAGTTCTTTTGTATGTTTTTAACAATTTTTTCTGTCTCCTCCCCACCCTGGATACCAATCAGGTCTAGTGTCACTGAGACCTACTCACCTTCGATTGCAAGCCAAGATGTCAAGTGTGCAGGTAAAGCAAAAGGAAATGAGAGCCTGAAGTGATTTCTAATGAATAAAGTATATAAGGCATATGTCATCTCTTTGGTTTTCTTTAAAACAGTATGACAGAGATGTGTGTGACTAGTCAAACACCTAAGGGAAAAAGTCAATGATTTATATCTGAAATATGAGTGAATTCTGCTAACCAAAGAGTTTCAACTCTAAGATGCCGAGGGGGACAGGGAGGACAGGGCAAAAGGGAAAGTAAAAGTTGCTGGCCTTTGAGAAATATCAGACACCTTTTAAGACAGTTTTTAAAAGATAAATGTTTAGAACAAAACGTACACCTATAATCTCAACTCTGAGCAGAAGTAAAAATATTTTCAACAGATAACATGAAACATCTTTGAACAACAAGAAACTGGGATTTACAAACACTATTAAAAGACTAAAGCATTTTCTATATCTATAGAAAAAGTAAAAGGAAAACAAAAAATACTGATTGTTTTTATGTTCATTCAAACACGTTTCCGATGTTTAATGTATTAAGTAACAATGTTGCTTTAGAAGCTTTTAAAATGTAGCGACATTTCCTAATTACACTAAAACACTTGAAAAGTGCAGATCATGGGGTATATGATTTTAGATAACAATGTAGCAAACTTGAAGAAACGCAGGTTAAAATTTCTAATCCACAAACCGAATGACAGTAACAAGATTCTGAGACTTTAGAAAGAAAGAAAAGAAAAAAGAGTGGCATGTGCACCCGCCCGCTAATGGGAGGAGTGGGGGAATTCGGGGGAACGGAGAGTGATTACAGAGGGCGAGCAAAGCAGGCCATGTTCTTGCTGGCAGGCGAGCTCTGCAATTACTTAGAGCAGGCATTATGGCCCGAGCATTCTCGAGCCCACTAAACCCAGCAGACTGGACATCTAAAACCAGAGGCTGACAGCAACTCCGAGTAAGACGGAGAAGGCGGAAAAGTGGCCTGCTTTGACCTCCGCTGAAAACTGAGGCTCCTCCAACTCTGGTCTCTGCATCAGGGGCAGGGCATTAACCTGTCAATGATTGGATTATTCGGACAAACTCTCCCTGGCTTCCTGCAGCCTTCGCACACACGGGGTGAATGTCAACACCGAGAGCCACCGAGTGTAGGGGAGCCTCTCAGCGTGCGCCGTCCTTTCTGGGAGGCGGTGAGACCGGGAAGAAAGACGGCCCCGCGTGCGCCCCGCCTCCCAGCCCTTTAGCAGCCCGGCCCGGCGCCCTCGCAGGGGCTGCAGCGGGGAAGCGGGGTCCCGCGCGCTCCTCACCTTTTTCAGCGCAGGCACTAGCAGCCCCCGCCACTTGGGCGCGTTCTCCTCGCTGAAAAACTCGTACGGCAGCTGCTGCGCCTGCATGGTGCCCCCGGGGCGCCTCTGGGAGGGGAGGGGGCGGCGGCGGCCCGGCCGGGGAGCCGCGAG
>NW_011888847.1:8191371-8224897 GCF_000151845.1 Pteropus vampyrus | reverse complement strand
CTGGGGGAGGGCGTGTGAGGGACGCTCCGGCCGCGGCGCCCGCTCAACGCAGCCGGGACCGCGAAACGCGAGCGACCGCGGGCAGGGCGGAGCTGGGGCCGGGGTCTAGCGGGGGAGGGGAAAGGCCCGAGGTCGTTGTTGGGGAATCTGGCTGCCCTGAGGTGCCGCCGCCGACGCCGGTGTAGCACTGGCGCTTCCTACTAGCGAACTGAACCTGCTCGCTACTGAGCATGCGCCGCCGGGCAGAGCCAGTTCGCTCCGGGTTTTCCGGCTCCCCAGCGAAGGAGGAGGAAAGCGCGAGTGAGGGAGGGCGCCCGGCGGGGCTGTAGCTGCGCCCCGGAGGGCTGCAAGGGAGGAGCGAAAGGGCCCGGGGAAGACGAACCCTGGGTTGAGTGGGGCCTGTTGAGGTGGGGGATGGGGGTACAGGGGGCGAGCTACGGTGGAGCGGCCCCCGTTGTGTGGTTGGGCCGCAGGAGATCCCACCCCTCTCTTGGAGTCCCTGTGCCTCTCTTTTCGTAATGGGGTGTGTATGTGTGTACTTTGTTCCCGAACACGAAGATAAGGACTGCCTAGAGCAAGCAGTGTATAGTAAACAGACTGGACAAAAGATAGGTGCCTTTCTCAGAAAACCTCCTGCTCAATATTTGTCGGATAATAGAAGTGATTGCAGTGTTTCCCATCGGCCTTTGCACATCAAGAATAAAATGCGTAGTACGTATGATGTTGATTTTGTGTGTTTAAAATTCAATATGTTCACCTTTCAGACCCACTTCAAATAAGAACTCCAGTAACCATTTACCTCCAGTGGAAATTGAGACCTCATCTGCAGCTTCCAAATCCCACAAGACTTCGCTTGTTTATAGTGTTTTCTGTTGGCTCCTGGCTCTTTCAACGAGCTAACAAACTACTGGAAGGCACATCTTTTTCATCTGGGGCTATATACAGAATAGGGATATAGTGAATGTTTGTGGATTGCTAAAAGAGCATTGTCTATAAATCGCTCCTCCAATGCAGGGATGCAGGTGTTTGTTTATATAGTGGCACTGTATGGCTGGCCCGTTATGGTTTATCATTAAGCATTTTTTGAGCATTATCTCATTTAATCCTCATAGCAATCCTATCGTTTTCATTTCACAGATGAGAAGACAACTTAGAGGACTACCCTGGGTTGAAGTTGATATTGTACACTGCTATTCCAGAGAACATTAACCAGAATCACAGAGATGAGAAATGTTTACGCAGTGGTTTTAAATATCTACAAGACCTTTTTGAGGTCATAAAAGTCTTAACGTCCTTTCCTTTAAAAATGTACACGCATAATTAACATTAAAAATTCTGGTGTTCGGAATGATATTTTGAAAGTCATTCATAAATCCTCTGAGTAAGAAGAGATAGAGGAACCAAAGTTTCCAGAAGAGTTGGGGGCAGGAGAAGGGATCCTAAATGGAACCATGTCAGCCATCTTCAGATATCCAAAGGACTGATGTGGAAAAACCATATGTGATACCATTTGTGTGGTTCTAAAGAACTGAGCTAAGATCAAGCCACTGCCCCAAATTATTCCTTAGTTTCCCACTGTTCTTTTCAAACTTCTCACCATGGCCCACAAAACCTGTGTCTGGCTCCTGTTTGCATTCTCAATCTTTTCTCACCCTTTCTCAGCCTTGGCTCACCACCCTCTGGTCACACTGACCTGTCTATTCCTAGAAAATACCAACCTCTTTCTCACCTCAAGGGCTTTCTTTGCTCTTCCCTCAGCCTGGAACTCATTCTACTCTTGTTCATTTGGCTGGTTATAAACGTAACCACCTCCAAGAGACCTCTGATAAGGCTAAGTAGTTCCCACCTATATATTTCTACTATAAGCTTTGGCTTGGTTTTTTGTTTTTAGTTTTTTGTTGTTGTTGTTGTTTTTTTTGCCTTGCTAGCATAAATCACGGCTTCTAATTATTTTTAGTTGTTGGTCTATCCCAACTAGAATGTAAACTCCAAGGCATCAACAATCTTTTGTATTCACTCTAGTTCTTTTGTATTCACATCGTATTTCCAGAACCTACGGATATACGATGCTCAATAAGTAATTTCGAAGAAAAGAAAGTTGAATTTAAGAAACGTCTTGGAAGTCTACCTAATCAGAATTGTCCAGGAAACAGACGATCTTTCTTGGGGGGAGGGGGAGTGAAATTAAAATATATACACTCACAAATTTTTTTAAAACTTGAAATTTTCAATTTCAAGTTAAAAATGTGCTCATTCGGAACTTGATGACCTACAAGGTCTCTTGAACTCCAAGTCTCTGATATGATTGAAGAGGTAAACAAGCCCTAGAAAAATGGATTTACGGTCTGGGCTGGACATGCTTTAGCGGCCGAAGCAGGTTTTCAATAGTATGGACGTTTTATCCGCAGCCCGAGAGCAAGCAGCTGAAGTGATATTGCAGAAAGACTCGGCGCTTCTCAGCTGAGGCCTAAGGGGAGTGGTACTGGGCTCAGCTAAGGTCAGGGAGCAATCGAGTCCCTCTGCACTGTTTGCCTATATCTCTTGAGATAAATCTAAACACTCATGGGTGTGTAGAGAGAGATGATCGTGGCCGGCTCAAAAACGTGCTAGTGGAGACGCAAAGCCCCCGGGACCCCTAAGCGCTAACAACAGACTGCTTCCCCTCGGCGCAGGCGCAGAAGTTTCGTTCGCGCCCCTCCTCGGCTCTAACAAGCCTTGAACTAGAGCGGACGTGACGCAAGGGCGCGGGCCCAGACGGACTAGACGAGACTCGAGGGGGCGTGTCCAGGAGGGCTAGACGAGTTCCGAACGCGTCGCGTCGGAACCCCGACACAGGAAAGGGGGCGGGGAGGGAGCGCCGCTTGGCGGCGCGCCCCCTGCAGGTGGGAGTGCAGCACTCTTCTCCTTTCCCCAAGCAGCCGCGGGACGCAGCCTCTGGGTTCTCCGTCTCGCTGCAGCCACAATTATGTCTCTAAAGCAAACTTCAGATCCAGTTACTCTCCTGTTCAAGAGCCCCCACTGCCATCTCAGGATAAAGTCCAAAGTCCTTGGCTTGGTATTCATGGCCTTGCATAATCGGGACACTACTTATCTTTCCAGCTATATCTCTCACTCTAAATGAACTACTTTTGCCTCTTATAAACCCATTATTTCTCTTTCCTGCCTATGCTGTTCCATCTGCCCGTAATGCCCATAACCATTTTTCTAAACTTTCACCCGCTACAGCTTCACTTCACCACTCATATACATGCTCATCGTGGAACTCTTATCCATGCTGTCTCCCCCAGTTCAAATGCAACCTTCTCTCTGAAATCTTTATCAGCTCCCATTCAGGATTCCTACCCATTAAACTTCAGAGCCCAAAAGGCATAAAAAACAGCAGTTTAGGCCGTCAGCAAAGTTAAGGTCCTCTGTCTTCCAGCAGCATATCCTCCCTTCACGCTTCTTACCCTTTCTTCCCAATCCCTCCTTTCGATTCCACTTTTTCAAATAATATTTCCCCAGAAAATACGCCAGAGAAAATAGTGGCTGATAAAACCACTGGATTATTATCTCTCAGCATCTTTAATTAATACTTTGATCCCCTCCCTCTCTCCCTCTTATTTCTCTTCTCTCTCTCTCTCTCTCTCTCTCTCTCTCTCTCTCTCTCTCTCTCTCTCTCTCCCCGGTGGGGAGCAAGGTAAATACAGTTAAAAGTAGTTATCAAAAAGCTCTCCAAGATATTTGGAACATTCCTGGCAGGATCCCTACAGAGTCCAATTTTTTTGCAAAAGTCTTCCAGTTGATTCGAGTTGTAATGGCTCCTCAAACTAATTGCACCCTAATTCCATGTAACTTTAATCAAATTCCCAACAGAATTTGTAATGGAACTTGATAAACTGGTTCGAAATTGTATATAAAATAGCAAAAAAAAAAAAAAAGCCCAAAAACGAAAAACAAAAAATCCTTGTTCTGTGAAAGAACAAGGTAGGGGAACTCGACTTACCAAATATAAAGACTTATTATATAGCTGGAGTAATTAAACAATGTAGTATCAGCACACGAACAAACAAATCAATAGAGGGCTAGATATATAGAAGCTTGATTTATGACAACAGGCATTGCAGATGAGAGAGGAAAGGATACACTGTTCAATAAATAAAATATGAGCAATTGACAAATTCATATTAAAAAATGAAATTACATCCCTAACTCAGATCCTACGTGAAACAATTTCATATGGATAAAGGACTTAAATGTAAAAAAACAAATTATAAAATTATGAAGAAAATAAAGAATATCTTTATGAGCTTTGAGTAGGAAAGGATTTTCTAAATAAGACACAAAAAGTGCAAACCATAAAGAAAAAGATTGATAAATTTGACCTTATTAAAATGAAGAGCTTCTGTAAATCAAAATACATCATTAAAAAAGTGAAAGGAAAAGCCATTAAGTAGGAAAAGGAGTTGTAACTTTCATAACTAAGAAAGAATTAGTAGTTTACTTTAGAGGAAATAATGGTGGTTAGCTATTCACGTCATTAGTAATCAGGGAAATGCAGGTTTAAACCACAATGAAATACTATTTCATGCCCATTGAATTGGCAAAAATTTAGAAGTTGAATAATACTAAGCTTTGGCAAGGATGTAAAACAATTGAAATTCTCATCCACAGCTATTGGAAAATAAACGAGTATAACCACTTTAGATAATTATTTCCTTTCTTAAAAGATGAACATTGGCATGCGTAAACAAGCATAGATATATTTCCATAGCATATCCCAGAGAAAGTTCCTCACTGCATTGTTTATAATAGCATAAACAGTAGAACTGAGTAAATAAATTGTGAAATACTATACAGCAACAAAAACAAATGAACTAGAGTCATATACATTTCAATAGACTAAATGCTTATGTGCCCCCTCCCATTCATATGTTAAATCCTAATCTCCAAAGTGTTGGTATTTGGAGGTGGGGTTTTGGGGAAAGTGATTAGGTCATCAGAGTGGAGCCCTCATGAATGAGATTAGTGCCAGTATAAAAGATACCCCAAGAGAGATTTCTCATCTCTTCCACCATGTGAGTATAAGAGAGAAGATAGTTATCTCTGAGCCAGGAAGCAGGCTCTCTCCAGACACTGGATCTGCTGGTATCTTGATCTTGGACTTCCCAATCTCCAGAACTGTGAGAAATATTTTTCTGTTGTTTATAAGCCACCCAGTCTATAGAATTCTGATATAACAGCCCAAACAAACTAAAATATGCATCAACATAGGTGAATCTTTAAAAAATAACACTGGTAAAATGGAAGTGTCTTGCAAACCTCTAAAGGAAAAAACAATACAAAACAGAACATTGAGCAAGACACAGAAAACTCACTATGTAATTCATTATATAAAGTGCAACAAACAAACTGAGTTGTGTGGTACTTATAGTGATACACAACCTCCAATATGGTGCAATGAGCCTTTCCTCCTGGCATTCCTGCCCTGGTATAAATACTACTCCCATGCTGAATAGACAATCTTATTCAATCATCAGTCTGCAAAATAGGATTTTGCAGAAATTATGTTTGTGGTTTCTGAGGCTTAGTTTTAAAAGACATTGTGACTTTAGTCTCTTTCTTGGACCTCTCTTTCTGGGAAAAGCCACTGCTATGTTTTGAGGACACTCAAGCAACCCTATGAAGAAGACTATGTTGAGAGGAACTGAAGCCTCCTGCCATCAGCCATGTGAATAAATCATCTTGGAAATACATTTCACTCCTCAAGTCAAGCCTACAGATGACTGAAATCTGGTTAGCATCTTGAGTGCAAACTTTTTTAGATTCTGATTCAGAATCACTCATATAATCCATTTCTAAATCCTTGACTCTCAGAAACTGTGAGATAATAAATGTGTGTTTTTGTAAGCCACTAAGTTTTAGAGTAATGTGTTATGCAGCATTAAAAAACTAGTATTTTCAGGGATATATACCTAAGTGGTAAAATTATAAGAAAATATTACATTAATATCAAATTCATATGGTAGTTATTAAGGATGTAGAGATAGTGAGAGATCTTTAAGATATATCATTAACTGTAGGGAAAAATAGTGTAGAACAGTGTTTGCAATTGGGAAGTTTTTATACAACTATCTGTTGAGGTACTAGTAATGTTTTATTTCTAACCAGAGTATGTATTAGGTACAGAGCTGTTTGTCTTATTATTTTAAAATTTAAACACATACACTATTTTTTGTATATGTAATATGTTACAAACACACTATACATTAAGGAGCGGTGATGGAAACAGCGAGCCAATAGAGAGCAAAGTGGAGTCACAGACAATTCTAAATGGCTCTGTGACAGTCTCAGAAAAGTACTTAAGAAATATAAAATCTAGAACCTCTTGTGCATGTGGGGTCTCTGACTCATGTATGCAGGGTTTCCATATACATGTACGTCTTAAATTTGGTTATCTTCTCTTGCTAAAAAAGAAGAAAAGAAATAAAACCTACCTGCTCTTAATTATAGATCAGAGTTAGAAGAGGCTGGAAGTGAGCATAAGTAGACTACAGTTTGAGGACAAACCATATGATACATTCGCACTGACTGCCAGTTTCCCTTTTTTCCTCTTCTTCCCAGCAACAAAAGGAGAAAGTTTGCAAAGCTTCTCGATCTCAGATACTAAGGGTTAGAGAGGCAACTGAAGAAAGAAAATAGGAGCTACATTTTGGTCTGGAGTCAGGTCAGCCAATTCGAGTTCTTTATTGCTTTTACTGCTTTTCGTTGCCTTAAACAAATTACTTAATATTCATTATAACAACTTGTATAATTTGTGTCCAGGGGAAGTAACCTTATCAGTCAAGCACCCATTGTATAAAGAGCTCAACATCTGAATATGAGGAACCGTGATACGTAATTCAAAGATACTCAAAGGTTAATTTAAAAAATAATTTGACATTTAAATTTTCAAATAAGTAATATATTCATATGATTCAAAAAGTGTCTTTTCCACCTTGTCCACCAACTGTGGTGCTTCTACCCCATTCCTTGACAGGTAATAATATTTATTAGTTTCTTATATTTTCCTCCAGAGTTTCTTGATGCAAATACAAGCAAACACAAATACAATTTTTAACAGAAAAGTTTCAAAAACAGTACAAAAATTCCTATGTACCGTGCAGAGTCACAAATATTTAACATTTTGCTATATTTGCTATCTCATTTCCTGTCTTTCTCTGTCTCTGTCCTTGTCTCTACATACATACATATATGCACACGCACAGATGTATATATATTTCTTCAGAATTACTTTAGAGCAGCTTGTACACATTATCCTTCTTCACCCAGATATTTCAGTGAAGCAGTGTGCATTTTCTAAGAATAAGAGATTTCACTTACATAACCATAGTAAAATTATTAAGTTCAGAAAGCTAACATTGGTATAATACTATCATCTAATCTACAGCCCTTATTCAAATTTCACCAATTGTCCCAACAATAAGAACATTATTGAGATTGTTTTTCCTGGTCTAAGATCCAATGCAGGACCATATACTGCATTTAGTTTTCATGTCTCTTTAGTCTCCTTTAATCTGGAATAGTTTCTCAGTCTGTCTTTGTCTTTTATGATGTTGACATTTCTTAAAATGACAGGCCATTTTGTTTTATAATATCCCTCAATTTGGGTTTGTCTGAAATTCTTCCATGATAAAATTCAGGTTTTGCTTTTTCAGCAGGAACAGTACATAAGTGATTGTCCTTCTAAGTATATTACATCAGGGGGTACACAACAGTTTGTTCCGTCATTAGTGATACTAGTTAGATTACTTGGTTAAGGGAAAGTCTTTCAAGTTTCTCCAGCGTAAAATTATTTTTACCCTTTGTAATTAATTAGTAACTTCTACAAATATGTTATTTTTAAAAACAACTTTCTCGAAGTATAATTCATATACTGTAAAATTCATGCATTTAAAGTGTTCAAATCAATGGTTTTGAATTATATTCACAGAGTTTTACAACCTTCCCCACAACTAATTTTGGAATATTTTCATCACCCCCAAAAGAACCTTCATATTCACTAGCAGTCATGTTCTTGTAGTTACATAGAATTGTATTAAATGCATGTACAATAATTTATCAGTCTCCTCTTGAGGGACATTGGTTTTTCTCCTAATCTCTACTTACAAATAGTGTTCAATAAGTGAAATTATTTTGCTTGTATTCGAGTATGTCTGAGGATAAATTTTCTCAAGAAGGATTGCTGGGTCAATGGCAAAGTACATTTGCAACTTTGATAAATATTGACTAACTAATTATTTAATGTTCATAATGTATTTTAGGGTACTCATTCAGAATGATGCAGTAATAATAAACCAAAAGAGAAACTTTTAGTTACTGATAGTGAGTATTCCTATTATTATTCCTATTACATCAATATCTATAAGGACTCTCAAACAGTATTTTGAGTTTCTCTGAAGTCATATTTTATGCCTTGAAGTGGTAATGCCTTCTGAACTATAAAGTCCTAGTCATCTTTTTTATACTATTGTCTTATTCCATGTTCATTTAGTAAAGGATGTAGCTTAATTACAACAGATAAATTTATTCCACAATAAATCTACTGTCGATTCTTCGGGTATCTCAATGGGCTGTTGACCCCATTGCAAGCACATATGATCTGCCAGACTAGTGGAGTTACCTTAGATTTTATTAGATAAACACACATGACATGCAAAATGCCTATGTTATTCCAAGTGTACAAAGCAAATGATAGAGCCGGTCAGGTCGATTGGCCACTTGAAGACTGATATTGTTTACAGGTTTTACATTCTTATCATTTTTTAAAAATGAGAAATTGTAAGGAAGCAGCACATAATTTGTTTTGTATGTAACACTGATGCTAACTTGTGTCAGACATGGAGATGCTGTAGCTCAGATGCCCTCTCAAGAAAGGACTTGTTGCCCAACTGCAAGGATTATGCAGTTACCTCCTTCAAGTCTCCTTTAGTTTTTGATCTAAGGTCATTTTCTTCTTGAAGTGGCCCCAATCAGTGATGCAGCAAGGTGGTGGAACAAAAGACTGGCCATTTCCACCCAATGTAGGACTCCTCTAATGGGGAGTCTCTGATCTTGAGCTCCCCATTGGGATGGCTAAATCTTTGGCAAATCTGCTTTGTGAGCTGATGGTTCCTCCGCCCAGTCCCGCTTCTTCCCTTTTCCTTTCAGAGATGTTACAACTCTTTAAGGCTTTTGCACCCTTAATTTCAGTTTCTGCTTCCCAGCAGACACAACTGATATATTTGTATATGAATATTGTTTTATGGAATATCAACAGGTATTTTTAATCATGATACTTCTATATAAACATCTCAAATGCATTGATTACAGAAATACATCAGTTTTTCCAAAACTGATTTTTTTTTTCATAATATGTAGAGAAATTGATGTAACTGTGAACCTCTAAGTAAAGAGCTTTCAGTTTACTCTAACTTGGGTTATGTTCTTTAAACGGAGTTTACTTATAAATATAGCTAAAGCACTCAAACTTCATCAGATCTACTCTTCTTCTTTGATGCTTTTGACAGAAATAATCTCTTCATTTTTTGGCTAATAAACAACTTTAAAAAAAGAAAGAGAAAGAAAATACAAAGAAAAAATATGCCATCACCCCTTGTGCAACAGTTCATTTCCCTAAATCTTTGAAATTACTTATACATGCATGATTTATGAAGAGAATGCCAGGAACACAGTTTCATAAGGATTATATTAAAAGTTTCTCTCCCTGAGGCAGAAGCATTGCTGGTTCAGAATTGTTTTCCTCTTAACGTCCTTTGTCTAAAAATGAAAAAGTTTGCTTCGATTTATGGGCTGTATAGCTTTTGTATTCTTAACTCTAACATAGAAATTAAAACACAAAAAAAAAAACAAGAAAAACTCGGAATGGAAAATGACAATAACAGCTAAAGAAGAACTGAATTTTAATTTACTAAGCCTATTTGACAAAAATAGGTTTTCTTATACTGAGACTTCAGTGAGAACAGTTCTTATGAAGTATTTTGTTATAATGTTCCTTTTAGTTGTTTATTGACTTTAGAAAGGAGAATGTGGAACATATTCTGAAAGTGAAACAGGGGGGAAAAGGACTGGAATGAAACCTGTGTGCTGAATAGGTCCAGTGCATTTCTTATAAGTTTATTCCTGGTTCTTGTTAACTTTCCTTATTGTTTGGAATGGGAATTTTAAAACTGCATTTCTACTTGATTAATGTTGGGTTAAAGAAAAAGCATTTTTGTGTTGTCTTAAATCTGGCCACCTTATTTAATTCTTTCAGTAGTTCCAATAGTTTTCTTTTAAAAATAGTGTCTTTGATTCTCTGCATTTACAGTCATTTTGTATGCAAACCATGATGGTTTTGCCTCCAGCCTTTTCATAAAGGTGAGAAGAGTGGGACCCCATAACTTCTCCGCCTTGACCAGAATTGGGAATGCTGCCATCTGATGTTGCAAGCTGCTGAATCAAGGAGCCATCTGCCAAAACTGATTAGCTGCCGCTGCAGTGGCTGGCTCCAAATCCATGCCACCTCTTCCAAAGTCTACACCAACAATGCAGATGCTCTGCTCACCTCTTCTCTTCAAAGATGACTCACAAGAGCATTTCTATGTGGTGGGACCCAAGTCACATCTTGAACTCTATCTACAAGAGAGCCTGAGAAATGGAGTTTTTAAGTTTCCATCTGTGTATTCATTCTAAAGCATGCCAGTATGCAATATTGGCCACAGTATTCTTTAGCATATCTAGAAAATTTCCTTCTATTTCTTTTTCTGAAATTGTGATAAAGTACACATAACATGAAATTTACCACTTACCATTTTTAAGTGTATAGTTCAATAGAGTTAAGTATATTCACATTATTGTGTAAGTAATTTCCAAAACATTTTTCATCTTGCAAAACTAAAACTCTGTACCCGTTAAATAATTACTACTTATTTCCCTCCTTTCTCCCAGCCCCTGATAACTACCATTCTACTTTCTGTTTCTATGAATCTGACTTCTCTAGATAACAAAAGAATCATACAACATTTATCTTTATGTGACTGGCTTGTTTCACTTAGCATAATGTTCTCAAGTTTCATCCAATGTTGTAGTGGACGTCAGAATTTCCTTTTTTCAGGCTGAATAATATTGTGTTGCGTGTATATAGCACATTTTATTTATTTATTCATATGTCAATGTGACTAAATAAACTTGGGTTCTTTGTACCTCTTGGCCATTGTGCATAATGTTACTATGAACATGGGTGTACAAATAGCTCTACGAGACCCTGCTTTCAATTATTTTAGATATATTCCCATCTTTCTATTTCCTTTGATAGAAGAGCTTTAAAAAGGAAAAGGCTGCTGAATTTATCAGTTTTCAGTCCCCATAGCAGATTATATTTTTTAGATGCCACATTTTCTCTCACCCCACATTCTTGACACTTTTTCTATTGAGTTGTGGAGTTTATATCCTCTCTCCTTGAACCTGGGAACATCTTTGCGACTGCCTGGAGAAATAGATAATAGCAGAAGTGATACTGTGTTACTCCCAAGACTGGATTATTAAAATGTCATGTACTTCCACCTTCTTCTCTTGGGACGCTCACTCTTGGAACTCATCAGCCCTGCTATGAGAAAACTCAGGTTAACCCATGGAGAAAGAACCTGAAAAGGCTATCTATACATTTTCCACCTGACAGTCTACTGTGGTCCCAGCCAACAACCCACATCAAGTGCCAAACAAGTAAGCGATGATGCCTCCAGGTAATTCTATCCCTCAGTCATCAAGTCACCTCAGCTTTTCAGACTATCCAGTGAGGCTCTGGATACTGTGGTATAGAGATAAGTGGTCCCTACTGTGCTCTGTTCTGATTACTGACCCTTAGAATTTATGAGTATAATAAAATGGTTGTTTTATGCCACAAAGTTTTGGGTGGTTTGTGACAACAGCAACAGATAACTGATACCATATCTAATGATATGATCATTTGGTTATTCTTCTTTCATCTTTTGATGTGATAGTTAAGTATTCATGTATTACTAGAATAAATTGTCCTTGCTTATGTTGTATCATCCTGTTAATAAACTTCTGGATTTAGTTTGCTAATGTAACGTAGATTAATAATTATTATTTTAAAACAAAATTGGTCTTAACTGCTTCCTCCTGTGAAGGGAAAAAGTAACCTAATTCGTATCAGAGGTGGAATAGATGTCCAGACTGCTCCCTTCTGCTTTCAGGGCCGTCTCCTACTATTTTTTCTTCTCTCCTTACTTAGCTTAAACTTCGTGATTACCACTATGATCACTCCCTAGGAAATAGTTACCATTTCCTTGCCTCTCTCTCTTTACTACACTTGCCTTGCAAAAAAGTCTGGTCTCAGTTAACAGCATCCATCTACTAGTTCGGTGCCTACCCATGTGAGTTTGAGATGTGCTAGAGAACCACACAATTGCACAGCTTGGTGTCACCTCATGATCACGGCCTCAAAAGGGCACTCAGTATCACTCAGACGTCTACTGAATCTCTGGTCAACTCTATATACCACTCTTCAGAACACCTAATTTACGCTTTTTCCTCTTACAACTTTTCTCTCCCACCCACTTCTATCCCCCTTTTGCTCCTTATCTTGACTTTTACTTTAAGAAAATTAAAACCATCAACCCAGAGCTTCCTCATCCTGCTATCAACTCCTCTTCATTCTTAATGCAAAGACCATCCTCCAAGACCTCATGCTGCTCCTCTTGAAGAACTGGTTCGGGCAAAGAAAACTAACGCTTTTTTTTTTTTTTTAACATTCCAAACATCCCTGGTATCTTATATTTTAGCTTATGAAGGTGTTAATAGTCTCGCTTTTCTGGGGAGAAAACTGAGGCTCAGCTAATTTAAGCACTCCACCCTATATCACCCAGTGCAAAGCTAATTCCAAGGTCAGCACTCGCTTCACTCCATCCCAGTGGCTCCTCATACAGAGGACTGCATGTGTGCTGCTGTTTCAGATTTATCTCTCTGAAAAATGAGACTGTTCAAGAGAGGAACATTTGAATAGCTTTGTTCTTTAATCTTTTGAAGGACACCAGTGTGTAAGGCTACTGTGAGGTCCAGCTGGAGCTGATGACAGGCTGTGACTTGAAGAGGTCCCCTTACTCAATCCCAATCTTGTTCTGTAGCATTTTAGGAGATAACTATGATCATTAGGTGCTATTCAACTCCTACCTTTAAAACTTAGTACAAGAAAAAGGAATCCTTGGCCTAAGTTCGTGAAACCAATGCGGTATTTCTGTTTCTGATATATGTATGTATCATTTTATATTTGGGAGCCCTATATGCTCTAAAAAATGAGGCTACCAGTGAGTCTCACAAAAAATGAGACCCATAAGAAGTAAATTCAGTATAACATCATCAGAAGAAAAAAAAAAAAGACTATTTTCTATAATTTTAAATTCTTTTAAATTTCGAAATGTTAGGACATTTTTTTTAAAACCAAATAATTGTGTATGCTTAGGTGCACATTGAAATGTCTTCAATTATGTGTTTCTATTCAATATATTTATCATTGAATGCAGGTAGGCCAAAGACTGGACTCACTTATACCTCTGGGTTCTTAATCTGGCACATCTGACTTTGGCTGTCATTCTAAAGGCAACATGCCAACTAGAGCTTGGGAATGCCAAAGACCCTTGGAGATTGGGGTGAAGGAGGAGTAAACCAGGAAGAGTGGGTCACAGCCCTTTTGGGCTTTGCTCTCCTTTCCTAGCTCTACGACTCATTGTTGTGACATAGAGCGACAAAATGATATGTTGCTGGGATAGAAGTGTGTGAAGTAAGGGGAGGGTAAGGCAGCACCGATTGAGGCAAGGAGTAAAAATATATGAAAATGTTTAGTCCAGAACTGCATAATTTTGGCCTGATCAGATTTGCTGAAAGTGACATTATAATACACTTGCAACATAAGGAAACAATGAAAGAAAGCTTGTTTTCTCTGGGTCATCCTCTCCTTCCCCACCTGACAGACAGGCTCAGCCTTCAAGCTGCCGAGGGCTTCACTCCATCCACATCGCCCACCTGACTGCCTCTATGATCTATCTCCCTATTCCTTACCCAAATCTCTCTTCCCAAGCCGGTCTCTTGTCTAACTCCAACCTCATCCCTCAGAGATTCTAATTACACTGAAGCAAACCCTGACATGTCATCTTATTTTTGCCTGTCCAGTCTCCTTTCTCCTTTTTCCAGTGAGAACTTTCTTTTGGGGAGTCATCTTTCTCCCAATGCATGCCCATCAAGATAACCTGTCCTCTCCTGGCCAAGAGGATCTTTATTGAGGAAATTTATGTAAAAAGGCAAGGGCTGGAGAAGTGGTCTTTGAGGCACTCTTCGAGTTATGCCCATTGTAGCTCCAACTCCATTTATTACTCAGAATGGCTTCAAGACTGGGATAAAGAATCTGTAAAGGAGATAAGCCTGGGATCTGTCTAAATTGCATTGAGTATAAACTAGCTGCCTTTTACAGATAGTTAGTAGAAAAGAAATGTACTTTTTTGAAAAGTTCTCCTTTAATCTACCTCATTATTACTCAAAATTTTACAAGTGGTTTATGATTTTACATCTAGCAAGAAAGCAATACTCTGTTCAAAAGAACTGAGTTAATTTATTTCTGCAGAGTAATATGATTCCTAGCCCCCTAAGTAAAGCAGAGTGTCTGCAGCAACATTGATTTTTAAAAACTTATCTTAAAACATTCCTTTTACATTCTTTTAAAAATCTATATTGCTAAGATGCTAAGACAAGCATCTTTCTTAGGAAAAGAAATCCCCGATGCAACGTTATAAAACTAATTTTCACTGGAGATGGTGTCTCCATATTGCCATAGGATGCAGTCTTATCTTCCAGCCTAAGTTTCTTCAGGCTTTGTAACCCTCTGCCATTAGGCCCATGGAAAACACTTAGCTCAAGATCCAAATTTTGTAGGTAAAAAGATAAAGCCTAAAGAAAAGTCAAGTACTTGCCCAAGGTCAAAAAACTCTGTTAATAGTAGAAACGAAAGTAGAATACTTGGTCCTAAGATGCTCTTAAAGTTTAGATGTGATCCTGCTTGGCCTGCAAGGTCTGCCCTCTTCGGATCCCAAGATTCCAAGACCAGAAAGCAACATGAACAGAATCTGAACTGTTTAGTTAGAAAAAAGTACTGGTGATTTCTACCACTGTGATTCATTTTGATTTTTTTTTTTCCTTTTACTTAACTTTTGTGTGAATACCCTGCTCCTCAACACCCCATCACCTGATTTTTTACATATGTGGTTCTCAAAGTGTGATCCTGGAACCAGCATCATATGGGAACTTGATAGAAAAGCAAATTCTTGGCCCTCCTCCCAGATCTGCTAAATGCTGGGGATAGCATCCAGTAATCTGTGTTTTAACGGACACTGAGGTTGCTCCATAGCTTAGGTATTGTGAATAATGCTGTAATAAACATGGATTACAGGTATCTTTTCAACATCCTATTTTCATTTCCTTTAGATATATACCCAGAAGGGGAATTGCTTGGTCATATAATAGTTCTATTTTTAATTTTTTTCATGAATTCCATACTGTTTTCCATAGTGGCTGAACCAATTAATATCCCCATCAATACTACACAAAGTGTCCTTTTTCTCCACATTCTTGCCAACACTTGTTATCTCTTACCTTTTTGATTATGGGCATTCTAACAGGTGTGAGGTGATATCTTGTTTTGACTTGCATTTCCCCATGATTAGTCATGTTGAGCATCTTTTCATGTACTTATTGGTTATTTGTATGTCTTCTTTGGAAAAATGTCTATTCAGTTCTTCTGCTCATTTTAATTGAATTATTTGTTTGTGTTTTTTTGCTATTGAGTTGTATGAGTTCTTAACATATTATGGATATTAACCTTTTATCTGATATACAGTTTGCCAATATTTTCTCCCATTTCATAGGTTGCCTGTTCATTTTGTTGACTGTTTAACTGGCCTTCTTCTATACAGAGAAATTTTCCTTTGCTTAGCCATACCTTTCTATTATCCTCTGCTCTCCCATCGCTATGGCTTTGTAGACTTTGGAAATTCAGGGGCTAAAATCACTTACAGTCGCCATTCTACTTGATGTCCAAATACTTCCTTACTTACCTTATGGAATCCTCTTTAAGCTGTTCCTGTTTTCTTTCTTTCTGGCTACAAGAGTTGTTGAGAGCATCCTTGCTGTCTGACATAAGAAGACTCAGTGATTCTTGACTGTGGATTTGCCTGTGTTTATACTGAATCTTGAGGGCAGAAACAAAGTCTGCTGCTTAACCTTTACCCGAAGAAACTGGATATCTAAATTATGTTCTACGTAATAAATGTATTTAAGCAAGGTAAGTAAGTTTGACTATTATTTTGGAAAGGGCAAAGGCCTTTTAAAATTATATTGAAGTCCCCATGACTCTTAGACTAGGCTGGTTCGGAGTAGGTATAAATCAGTGTTTTGTTGTGATTTTAAGTTAATTAATTTGACTGACCTTTGCTCCTTAATCAGATAAAATAAATACTTATTCATAGTTGGCAAGAGCATGCTAGAAATAGTACAATGAGGTATTTGCTTTTAGTCTTCAATTTGTATAGTTTTTAGGATCTACGTAATACAACACATATATAGCTACTTAAAATATCTCAGTGCTTATTAAAATAATCTAAAAATAAAATTAATTTGCAAATTTAATGCAGCTATTTAAAATGTCACATTTCGGTGCTTACTAGAGTAACCTAAATATGAAAATTACTTGCAAAGACAATAATACCTTAAACTTTTTAAATGATTACTGTGAGTCGATCACTCTACCAGGTGTTTAACGTGTGTTAACTCATTTATTGCTTACAAAACCCCAATGAAGTAGGTGCTTTTATTATTCCTGTCTTACAAGTGAGTAAACTAAGGCAAAGAAAGGTTTAGTATCTTACCCCAGGGCACAAAGCTAAGCAGTGGTACCACAGCCCCTGCTCTTAACCACTATACTATACCATCTTTCTAAATTTGTATTAGTAAATATAATTAACTAAGGAGATTGTTCTGTGATTAACTTATTATTTAGTTTCATAATATTTTCAGGAAGAGATCAGAAGCAGTGGGATACTTTGGCAAGAGCCCAGGGATTCTGAACGTCAAGACCTGTGTGTGTGGTTTCCAACTAAAAAGCTCATGTATGACCTTGGGCAAAACTGTTCTGAGCTTCAATTTCTTCATCTATGAAGTACATCCAATAATAACTTCTCTCCCTATCTCATAGTCATAAGTAGATAGTATAATGGGTGTGAAAGTGCTATGTAAATTGGGCTAGACATATAATCTTAACAGTATTTTTTAAATCTTAAGTTTTTCTATTTATAAAACAAGTTCACTTCCCAGTTTTAAATATTCTAGATTTTTAAATGATTTCTCTTAAGTTTATTCATGCCTGATTTTTTTCAAACTGGTAATTTTATTTTTTCCCCCATAATTATTTGAATTTCCATCCTGAACTTATTAAAATTTTTATAATATCATTATGCAAATAAAGTGTCTTTTATATGCTTCTCCCAAGGGCAAATTTTAACTTCTTGTCATGTTTCAATTTTATCTGCAATATACAGACGACATAATCTGCTGCTCTTGTGGCTCATGCATTAGTGTTTTGCATATTTCCTACAAGAAAGTAGTGAAAAAAGAGAAGTCAGCCAGATGGGAGTCTCTTTCCAGGCAGAAAAGAACTAGAAATAATTTGCATGACCACGATCTCTTCTGTAGACAAAGGATGCCTGTTTTCAGGACTGCAAATTGGTCACGGGGTGACAACCCGTCCCCGAATTCCTGAGGAGCCCTAGGTTTACAATCTGAAGTTCTAAAATAGTTCCCAAGACGCAATTATCTCTAAATTTAATCAACTCCTAGAAAATAGCTAATTAAAAATACTCACATAAAACAGCAGGCCCTTTCTCCAAAATTAAACACACACTCTTACTTGCTGTTTAGACAAGTCTTGCAAAAGCCCAGCCACCTGTTGGGGGTAAGGGCAGAAGAGAGGAGGTTCTGAAGTTCCTAGGAAGTGACTGTTTTTGGCAACCATCTCCAGCCAATCCAATGCATCTTGGAATTTGTCATTATCACCTTCTGCTAAGATATGACTTTGTACTTGATGGGTGAAGATAAGCAAAGAGTTTTCTTTACCTCTCTTGGAATCCCTTTGCCATACTCTTCTTTGTATTCTTTAAATGACATAATTATAGTAAAGCTTCTAAAATAGTGTATGCCACTGAGAAGGGGTTCAATAAATGTGATCCTTACCGTTCTCCTCTCCTTCCCTACCTTTTGCAGGCTTGGCTATTCGGTTTGCTCAGGCTCTGCCCTTCTACTCAGGAAATGGGGTGTGGCTCCCTGAAAGTTTGGTTGGGATTTACATTTTAGTTTGCATTGATGATTTAATCCATCCTTTGGAACTTTTTCAGTAGAAAACCAAACAGAAAACTTTTCTGACCAAATTTGTTTTTCTCAGAATTAAAACCTCACTGAAAAGAATGCCACAGAGTAAAACTAGTATGTAAGGGAGAGTATCTCTCTAAAATCAGGAAATTCTCAAGAATTCATGGACCATAAGGGAGATACTGGGGATAGCAATACTTTGGAGTTGAGATTAACATTCTTTTCCAGTTCAGTTTCTTTCCTAATGAATGTTAATTTATCTTAACAGCTAAAACAAACAAACAAAACCCTCAGACAACGAAAAATATTGCAAGTTCTTGAGAGTTGTGGATTTTTCATGTTGACATTTGAGAGAAGGGGGCTCCATGACATGAATAGTTTGACAGTGGAGCTTTCATTCATTCTTTGTCTTTTAGCATATCAAAGGATTTTGTGGAATATTGTAGCCTAGGTGAGCCTACTTAAGTGGATTTAGTGGAATATTTATGTAATACCTTGTAACAAGGTGGAGAGTGTGGGAAATATCTAGTTATATTGTTATCACTAATGATATTTTTAGTAAGATCAAAAATTTTGTACCAATAATAACTAAAATAAATATTTTCTAATGCACACGATTAAGCTTAGTGTTTATACGTGTATAATTTATAAGTTAGTAAATATAGATATATTAGGAGTATCTGCTTAAAACTTTTTTTAACCCAATATGGAATGTGAAAAACTACGTTTCTCAGCCTCCGTTGAACTAAGTACAGACTTTTGATTTCGGTCTATGTGTAGGGTTCACTTGTGTGAGACTTTGATTTGAAACAGAATAACACGGGGGAAGAGGCAGGGTATGAGGCATTATTTTGCTGTCATGAATAATAGCAAAAGTGGCATGGTTCTGGAGCCATCAGATGCAAGTGGCGGATCCTTTGGTGAGCCAGTAGTGGGTTGGAACTTTAGAAGTTCACTCAAAGATCTGTTTTGTCAGCCCTTCTGATTTCTTTTTAGTTATCTATATCCCTTTCTGCTCAAACTAGCTAGAGTGGATTCTGGTTTTCAACCAGCCCTGACCAATTTTAGGAGATGGATGACCTGAAGACACAAGGTTTCCTGGTTATCCTGAGGCAAAGTCCTCAAAGGAATTGTCAGCCTTGGTGAAGAGTTACCTATGTACTGTTCTTTTTTAAAAAAGGCACGTGTTCTAAGTATGTTGACCTTTCAAGTAATGACAAGAAGTTTTCAGTCATTATAAAAGCCAGCTACTACATGTTTTGTTTTCTTTTTAAACAAACCAGACCAACTTTTCAAGACACAGGTGACATTTTAAGAATAAGTGATATGGTAACTGCTTTTTGAAAGGAACTTACACTTTGTAGAATTTGTTTTGAGAAAGTATACTTGAAAAGGATTCCATTGCGACAACATGATGGACCTCAAGATAATCATGCTAAGCGAAATAAGCCAGACAGAAAAAGTTGAAAATCACATGATATCGCTTATATGTGAGATATAAACCTAAAAGCAACAAATGAGCAGGACAAATAAACAGAGACTCAGGGACATGGACTATAGACTAGTGGTTACCAGAGGATAAGGGATGGGAGAGGAGCGGGGAGGTAAATGGGGTAAAGGGGTCAAATATAGGTGGGTAGGGGGAGGGTGAAGTTGGTAAAAAGGATCAAATATATGGTAGCTGAAGGAAAATGGACTTTGGGTGGTAAACACACAATAGAATATACAGATGTCAAATTATAATGTACACCTGAAAATCACATAATTGTATTAACCAATGTTATAAATGAAGAGTTTTAATAAATAGGTTTTAAATACACTTGTTAAAAATAAGGATTTGATAACTTCCAACTAATCTGTATAAATAACTAACTGACCTCAGGGAAAATGGAAAAGTTTCCTAAACAAATTTCAACGCAATATTTACACAATTGTTAGATAGGATTGAAAAATGAGTATTATGATTTAGTCTGTTTGGTCAAGAATATATTTCTACTTAGTGTTTTGAAGTATTTCTTTTTTAGCTTTGGTAGATTTTAAAAGAATATACTGAAAAAGACTGAACAGAGAACTAGACCTTTGTTTCATTGCAAAGTGATAAATCAAAAATAATTGTGACATATTCAATTATACTGCTCTCACTAATTATAGTTATCACTAATAACGATATTTTTAGTAAGAGCAATTTTTTGTACCAATAATGAAAATAAATATTTTATAATGTATATGATTTAGCTTAGTGTGTATATGTGTATTATTTATAATTTAGTAAATGTAGATGTATATTAAGAGTACATGCTTAAAACTTTTTTTAATCCAATATATCCAAAATATTAGTTTAAAATGTAATTGATAAAAATTATTCATGAGATATTTTACATTCTCTTTATCATACTAAGTCTTTGGAATTCACTATATTTTACACTTAAGTACATTTTAATTAGAACCGGTCATATCTCAAGAGCTTACATTGTGGCTACTGTATTGGACAGCACAGCTCTAGAGAGTCTAGTTTTAATTATAATATAACTATAATTATAATTTAGTTATAATTATAATTCCTTATTTTTAATATCATTCCTAACTTTGGTTATTTCATTCTGGACTAGGCTGTTGAAAACGGGCACATGTAACATATATTTTCTAGCAATCTTTCAAAACAAACGACAAAAATCAGGAAGAAACAATCTGTCGCGAATAGCTCATGCCTCGTTCTGCATGTTTATTGTAATAGTCTAGAGTTTTTGGACCTTTACATCTAGAATTCCTTATCTACTTCTTTACTAGGTAGAATCTATGCTAGGGAAATCTTAACATAGATGTAATAACACCTATCTGCCCTTCCCCCAAATAGGATTTTAGGTAATTATGTTTTTAATCAGAATTGTGATATTTTAGCCACCATTTCTATTGATGTGTCTGGAGTTTATCATTTTTGTGGCAGGTACCTATTTTAAAGAGTCTCAGTTGAACCACATTGTGTTTGCTTAAGGTTGTATGTAGTATTTAAACAATGCAGATACAGTCTAATGTAGCTTTATTCTTATACTTAAGAAAAATATAATAGATAATGTCTAAGAAGGGCAATTATTAAATTAATTTCTATAAACATAATTCAGGCAAATAAAGGCCTCAGGTAAGAACTTGCCTCGAAATTGGCCAAAAGAGGTATGTTGGTGGAAATTGGCTTGGTTGATGCAAATGCAGACTTTAGATGGATTATTCCTATTTATTTATTAAGCCTGGAAGGGCAGTAGGAGATCTGACTCCTGGTTTTACTTTTGTGAATGAGACTGGTTATTTTCATGCAAAAATTATAGAAAACTGGTCATTGTGTGGTCAATTGTGCATTTTAGAGCTCTTGGAGAATATCATGCTCACCGGACCAGTCTCCCTCTTTCAGAGATGAAGAAATGAGGTTTGTGGGCTGGGCTGATCCCCAGGTCTTTTGACTCCTTGACCAGTGCTCTTTTCTACTAAGCTACCAAAGGACATGAATACAACTGGCAAAACATGTACAAAAAGCTTATAATTGAAAGAATGCTAATTAAAACCAAAAGATACCATTTTTTTGTATAACAGATTGGCAAACATATAAAATTATAACATGTCTTTTTTTATGTGAGACTTTTGGGAAATGGGCACTTGAGCACTCAGCTGATTGATGCCTGAAATTTCACAAATAGAGAGAGGTCTCTTTCTTTGGCTTAACATTTTGCCTCTTGTTAAACATGAAAAAAGAAAAGTAAAATGTTATGCTTTACTAATCATTTACACCTCAGGAAGAATGAGAGCTTAGGCACCTTTCCTGGAAACAAGGTTTCATCAGGGTAAAGGGAGAAAGGAAAATGGCCGTAGGTCCCCAGTGCCTATGAGTGTGAACGTGTTTGTGCACAGATCATGAGACAGAGGCAAATAGCCTTCCGCTCAATTTACTGGTGGTGGCTGGCTCTGACAATTTGAGTCCATGATGGGATAGGTGCAGGATGGTAGAGTTACTCGAAGAAAAATTCCCAAAAAAATATTTTTTGTCTCTTTCTTTCATTCTTCGTAGTGGCATTTTGGTTTAGGGTTTATTTGGTGAGCATTCTTTCTTTTGTCTTTTTTTTATGGAACTTATGAAGAGGTTCTGTTTCTGAAAGATGGTCACTTGAGGCCTGCGAAAAGAAGGCTCTGACAGGCATGAGATGATGCTGCTAAATATTGGGTACCTTTCGGTCACATACCCAAATGGCCAATATGGAAAGCAAAAAGACTCATATCTCAATTCCTTCAGATTTATGATCCTTGCTTAATGTTTTTACACAAACCTTGCCTCATTCCAAAATGGATCTGAGGCAGCATGAACCACTGACTAACTACAACATTTAACCCAGAGCTCTTACTTGCAGAGAGAGAGAGAGTTTGCCAGAGGACCGGGGGTTTTTTTTAGATTTTTGTTTGTTTAGATTCTTGTATTATGTTATATCATTGCAAGATAAACAAATTAAGTTTATTATTATCATGAGCAATTTTATATTTGCATAACATTTTATAATTTACAGAGGACCTTAAAATCCTGTTTCATTTGACTCCCAACAATCTTGCAAACTAAGGAGGAAGGGTCTTATCAGTTTGCAGATGAGGAAACTAAAAATGGGAGACATCTAATCTCAAAGTTACTAAATGGCAGGTAGAACTAAGATTTAAACCAGGATTCCTGATTCCGAGGCCCTTGTTCCTTCCACTCTACCACACTGCCTCTCAATAAAAGCAAAGGGGGAAAAAAAAATCATCATTCCAAGTAAGATACTGAATCCCCATCTATCTTATTACTTTGAAGTGTTACCCAGCTCTTTCTGAGATTCCTCTGCTTCCCCAGTCCGGTCCGTGAATAGGTTTCTCTTGTAATCTTCCACTCTGGGCAAGTCCTCAAACAGCCATTTGTTACCTCCCTTTACCCCTTGCTGAGCTTACCACTCCACTGGCATCATGTGGTCTCTGCTATGAGCAGAAAGTTGGCTGTCAATCAAGATCTGAACACCCTCTTTCCACAAAAAATAGGTGTAGCTGGGACATGCCTGCCCAACCAGAGAGCACATTGCCCAACCTCCTTTGCTCGTATGTGTGTGACCAAGCTCAACCAGTGGAATGTGAACAAGGGCAATGTGGGAAAGTTCCCTCTCTCTTACTTAACAGGAATTTCCTGGCCCTCAACTTTCCTCTTCTTCCTTCCTTTTGGCTTGAATGGTGATGACTACAATGACTTCGGAAGCTACATATCAAGGGTGACAGAACACCCATCAAAATGAGTCCCCAGGTGTCTGTGTGGAGCAGAGATGTCCACTAATCTGGAGCTCTCACCTTGGACTGATCTGTGACAGGTAGTTTGAACCACTGGATTTTGAAGTCTCCTTATTACAAATGTTTAGTTTTTTTCTCCAGTATGACCACTTCAGCTATTATCCCTTGACTTCTTTTCTTGGCTGCTCCATCACACCTATATAAAAGCTCTTGAATTTCTTACTGCATGTCGATACCTGGCTATAATTTTTAACGAAGCTTTAAGAGAAAATTTGGGAACAACGAAAGGAAAACATTCTGAGGCAGCAGCTTAGCAGATAAGTCTTCAGCTTTCACATCAGTCCCACTGCGCCTACTTTATTGCTCGCCTGCTTTACCCCAAATGTGGCTTCGCCTTGCAACGAAAGCACTTTAGGCCTTTCTTTATCTGATGTAAGGTTGGTCAATAGTAAGAATATCAATTTCTCTTTCGGGAAATCCTATTTCCATTCACAGAGAGCAAAAACAAATGATAAATAGTGTAATGTCAATATATTTCTCCATGTCTGAGTTATGAGTCATAAATAATACCATATATGAGACACCAAGGGCCCATGTTAGCTTAAACCAAGTTCAGTCTAGTTCTTTTTCAAGCTCTCTCTACTAAATGTCAAAATATCCCAAGGTCTAATCTCACATTAAGTTATCTTGTTACAGTTTGTCTTGACATTTTCCTTTCTCTGAGTTCTGGAAATATTTATTTCCAATTTGTGGATAATAAAATATACCCAGAATGGCTCAGAGATAACTATGCATAACCTTTATGTTCTGTTTTTCGGGTATAATCACACTTCTTCTGGCTCAAGCCCTACCCCAAACCAAGAAATCAATCTATCACTCTAATATGCCCCTTTATATACCTCTTTACTCCAGTATGATCACTTCAGCTATTACCCCTTAAGTTCTGCACTTAAGTTCTGAATGGGTAAAAAAAATAATTAATACTATTTTAATACATGGTTAATAAAATTGAAGGATAACGCCCTCAGAAATGGGTAACACTATTACTTTCCTTTCTAGAGGAAGAAGTCAACCTCAGGAGACAATCCCCAGGGCTGTTTCACTGCTCTCTGCTAACACTGGACTCATTTACATAATCTGCTAAAGAGAGAGAATTTAGTTCTGTTAAGAATAAACTACAAAGAGGAGAAAGTGGCTAGAAAGAGAAGAACGGACCCGGCCACCCCGTTAGACGCTTTTCATGACTTCACCCATCAGATGACCTGCTCTTCAGAAAAAGAGTGGGTGAGCTAGGTGGGAGAAAGGCTGGAGGCTCATTCTCAATACTCAAAAGATTGTAAGTGCTACAATGGGTCAAAAAAAGGAACACAGAGAGAGGAAGAGAGTAGCTTCTAGAATACTGGCTATTTCCCCTTTGCTCTGCTATATGAGGTTGTGCCTTTTAAGCAGAGCTATTGATAGGCTCCAGATTTTCTGCTGGAGTAGCTTCAAAAAAAAAAAAAAAAACCCAAAATGACAAAGAGAATTAGAGGGGAAGCCACAGCAGATGAAATATTTCAGCAGGTCTATGGATGATGTCAAATGGTTGAGCAGAGGTTAAGGGACGGTGCGATGTGGAAAGAGCTACAGTCTGGAGTACGAACAAGGGGATGGAGCTCTGGAAAAAGCTGATATGCCTCGAAGAACTTAGGAGAGGTGGCTTGGAAATGCTAGGTACAAAGAGGAAGTGAGTAAGACAGGGAGCTGAAAATAGTGGTTTCATTCTCATCTGCATATGGAACAATCGGTCATGCTCACCTGTCTTGCCCACCTGCCTCCTCCACACGACACACAGAACATCTGGCAACAAGTGTTTATTCCTCCTGTACAACCCCTGACATGAAACAGAGGATCTCTCTAATGGAATGATTTTATAATGATAGAACAAAGCCCCACATGTTGGCATTTAGGAATTCCAGCCTCCAGGGGGCCTCCTGTTATTCATGCTTCTGCGTAGTCCCCTCACACTGAATCTGGGCCGGTCCTGGGACTCAGTGGAAAGTGGCAGAAGTAACACTCTGCCTGTTTTGGGCCTAGACCTGGCAGCTTCTGCTTTTATGCATTTTGGAGCCCCAGGCAAACATGTAAGAAGTCCTGTTATGCTGATGGAGGCATTTTGTGGAGAGATCACATGGAGAGATAAAGACCCTGAGATTATACAGGGAGAGAGAGAGAGGCCTGGCTGCCCCAGCATCCCGCCTCAGCATAGCCTTCTAGTGAGAAGTGCGAATGAATCCATCTTGGATGCTTCAGGCCCACCACTATCTGACTGCAGCAGCATGAGATACCCCAAATGAAACCAGCAGAAATCATCACCCTGCTGAGCTCCAGCTTGCTCACAGAATTGTGACAGATAATAAAATTGCTGTTGTTTTCAGCCACTAAGGTTTGAGGCGGTTTGCTGTGCAGCAAAAGATAAGTGAACCAGGCACATTTAAACTTCTGTCAGGTCACCCACTTCCTGCTCAAGTTCCAGAATACCAATCCCAAAATTCCAAGGATTGCAGAGTCAGGGGGTGAGGAGGACAGATAGGAAGACAGGGGGGAAAGAGAAGACAGCAAGATGTACGGTGGCTGCATAGGGGTGAGGGGGCAGTGAAAAGATTCCATCGGTCAAGGAGTCAAAGGTCTCTTATATCCGTGAATGTCAAAATTGAAATTTGAAGTTTTGTCCCACTGTTATAAATGCCCCATCTGTCTTATTTTCTCCCAATCTTTAGTAAAGATTATTACCCATGAATTGCTTTATATGAGTAGAATCTTTACAAAATTAAGGAGCTAAATTCATGGCTGGATTGTTCCTAGGGAAAAATTCAGAACTCCAGGGAGAAGGCTTCCTTCCATGTAGGTGGACTTTACTTAGCTTTGGCCTAGTGATTTGCCTTAGGCATGTGAGCAGATGTGACCTGCACTACCCCTGAACAGAAGATTCTATAGAGGCATTGCAAGTTTCCACCAGGCCTTTTGTTTCTGTGGTGCCATGAGAAGGGCATATCCCCTAAAGGAGCTACTCCTTTGGTCTGGGTCTCTAAATGAGAAGACACATGAGCCTGTTCTCAAACCACAGGCTGGAGCAGAGCTGCAGCAGCCAAATCACAGCCACTGACCTATAACAGGGGCAGGAAATAAATATTTGTTGTTGTAAGCTACTAAGATTTTGAGGTTGTTAAGCAGCATAATCTAGTGAAAGCCAACTAACAGGAAACCCAAACTCTAAAAGCTTCCAGAGAGAATGAAAGAAATCTGGTAATTTGCAAAGGGTCCAAGTCAATATCAGACCTAAGATCAGCAATTCCAGGTTTTAGAAAGTGATGGAACCCTGTTTTCAAAGTTGAGATAAAATTATTACTGACTCTAAAATCTATAACTGATAAAACTATGAAGACATACTCATATATGCAAGGATTTGGAAAGCCTACCATTCATGTGTTCCTCATGAAACAAAATAAACTATATATATGTTATTTTCATCCTGCCAAAGTGAAAAGAAAATACTCTTTCCTGTTACTGAGAATATAGGGAAATATGCAAGTTCATTAGTTTCTGGAGAATTAAGCAAAATATATCAAAGATCCTAACAATGTTCCCACCTTTTGATCCAGTAATTTCATGTGCAGTAATCTATTTAAAGGAAATTAGCATCAATGTAGGCAAAGATTCAGCCACTAACACATGGCACAAGGCGTTATATATAATAGTAATAATTGGAAACAGCCTAATGTACACACTAGGCGGTCATTAACTATGATGTAATATTTTAAAATTATCCCTTTAAATAATTCACGAGTGTCTTACAAAATTAAAAAAGATACACAAAGTTATTCAGTAAAAAATTAAACTTCTTCTACTCCTATCCTTCAGCCAGTCTTTTCCTTGAAGGCAACTGATACGAGTTTCCCTTTCAAGCCTTCTAGAGACATTCTGCCCTGTGTATGTGTGTGTAACATGTGTGTGCATATATATATTTTTTTCTTTTATGGTAGCGTACTATCCACACTGCTCTGCCCTTGGCTTTTTACACTTAATTCTTCTTAGAGATTGTTTAATATGAGCACAGAGAGAACTACCTCATTCTTTTAAACCACTGCAGAGTATTCCTTTGATGTGTGTCCCTTAATTCGTAGAGCCATTTTGAGATGATCACATTTGTGGGAGAGTTCTAGGAGAACATTTAATAACATGAATAGACGTTCATGATATTTTTAAGTGAAAAAAGTAATAGCTAGCAGATTACAAATTGGCTGAGAGCTAGCGTTGTCTACAAGTCTACAAATAGTCTATTCCAAAGGCTTAGGACACATGCACACAGGTGCACATGAACACATGAATGGTGGCAGTTACCATCACAGATTCCTGGAATGACACATCCACTGTGCCCTTTGTCCTAGTGAGCTGGCTTTTGTAACCAGGGAAACAGCCCTCGTTCATGATATAAAGAAATATTGGGGAGATAGTCCAGCTAAAGATAATGAACAGGGTTATATTGTTCTCTGGGTACTTAGTGATCTTTTCTTTCTTTTTTTTTTTTTTTCAGTTTTATGACTTCTGACAATCAGCAGTTAGTTCTCATCCTCATTGTATGTAGGTTTTTGAAAATGGTGACAGGTACATAGGTACATAGAAATTGTTTGGTGAATCTTCGTCCTCATTATATTTTCTGGACAACCACACATAAATACCGTGAGACAGTTCTCATTCCTTTCGCCCAGACAGCTTTGCTGAGCCTGGTGTTAGTGCGCACGACTGGCCTTCCCACCCCTTTCAAGGCAAATTTCCAGATCTCTTTGAGTGCCTGAGGGGCTCGTTTCCTGAAGCTCACTCCCTTGATGCACCTGTGGATGGATGTTGATGGTATACTCTCGGGCTCACTACTTCCTGATGGCAGAATGACCCTTCTTCCCTCCACCCTTCTTTCAGGGAGCCATTCTGCTGGGCCCATGTTGGAAAGGCTGGGTGATCTTAACATGCTTTTCTCTTCCATGCTCGCCTGTAATGCCAGCCAGCACCACAGGAACATACAACCACAGACACCCCTGCTGCTTAAAGTCAAGCCAAGAGTGGACTTTACCACCATCTCCTTTGCTTGCTAATAACTGAGTTAGAACTATATTAGAGGAATGGACTAATCAATAAGGGAGACCAGAAGTCTTTCAGTCCTGTAGAAACTATAAAACCAACCCTAATAGGAAAACTAGCTGGAGTCCCTGGGATCAGGCCTGAGAGATCGGTCTGCCCAGACCTAGCTGAGTTTTCCCTTTTGGCTGCACCATGCCTGGATGCTGGACCCTTACTGGGAAGCAACGACCAGAAGGGAGGAGATTGAGTCAGGTCCTGATAGTTTGAAAAGCCTGCCATAGCTGGAACCTTATCTCTGCTATCCATAAGTGGTGTTCGTTTTGAAAAAAGCATCCTTTAAAAACAAAAACTTTTATTTTGGAATTATTTGGGTTTCAGTAGTTTTTCTACAAATGCCCTTTTTCTGTACCACTATCTAATCTGGGATCCTACACTGCATTTCATTGTCGAGTCTCCTTAGTCTTTTCTGCTCTGTCACAGTTTCTTAGTCTTTCTCTGCCTTTCACAACCTTGACAGTTTTGAGGGGTATTGCTCAAGTATTTTGTAGACTGTCTATCAGTTTGAGTTTGTCTGATATTGTTTTCTCATGACTACACTGGGGTTATGGGTTGTGAGAAGGATACCAGAGGTGAAGTATCCTCCTCTTCACACCAGATCAGGGGGTATATGACATCAGCATGACTGATTATTGGTCATGTTAACTTGGATCACATTGGTAGGGGCTGTCTGCCAGGTTTCTCCATTCTAAAGTCACTACTTTTTCCCTTTTCATACTTTATTCTTTGGACCAGACTCATTAAGTCCAACCCACACTCAAAGGCAGGGGAACTGAGCTCCACTTCTCAGAGAGAATAGTATCTACTATATTATTTGGAATTCTTCTGTAAGGAAGAATTGTCCCTCCCTCTCTTATTTACACATTTATTGAATTATTTATATGCAATCATCCTTTAATTAAAAACAATAAATATACTTGTTTAAGTGAAGGTGTTGGGTCAGTACTTATGTTTTTAGCAAAGTTGACCGTCCTCCTAATAAATGGGTAGAAGAACAAGGACTTTAAAAACAGACAATTTCAACTCAGCTCTGCCACATAATAGCTAATAGGACAAGTTTCTTAATCTCTCCATTCAGTTTTCCTTTTCTGAAAATAGACATATTAAATACTAAAAATACTATTTTATAGAGGTGTAAATATTCAATTAGATAATTTAAATGCATAGCATAGGGTCTAACAAATAGTGCTTAGTAAATATTAGCTGTTATTTATTACATGATTTAATTTTATTAAATTAAAAAGTATATTTGTACATATGCAAATGATTACATGCATACACATATACTCAGAATCAGTGGTTGATTGTATCCTTACTAATATTTTTCTTCTCTGCATATTTGTATATCCTAAGTTTTCTATAATAAATATTTATCATTTTCCTAGTAAGAGAAAAAAATAATAAAAGTTACTTCCCAGAGTAATAATACCTGGCATTGCTAAAAGTGTGGGAAATGACCACTTTCTCATACCACTGCTGGGAAGGAAACTTGCTAAATCTCTCTGAGGAACGTCTTGGCAGTAAATATCAGAAACATTAAAATTTTGCAGACCATCTGACTGAGCAATTCCAAATAGCCATTTATCCAGATAAAAATGTTGTACAGTATATATGTACTAACATTTATCCAAACTAACATTCAGTATGGCAATTATGAAAGCAAAAACTGGTAATAACTGAATCCTACACATGAATTATGGTCCTGTGTAGTCAAAGGATCATTTGTAGCAGAGTGTTCAATGAAATTTTTTAAATGTTCACAATACATTTAAGTGACAAAGGACAGTTTCAAAAATTATGGCCAGTATAATTTTATTTTTGTAAAAGGCACACACACACAAACATGCACACAGAAAAAAGTTGTTTAAAAATATTTCTAAATGCCACAGTTATCACTGGGAAATTGAATCACGAGTGACTTCCTGTTTTCTTATTTGGGTTTATCTGTATTTTTCAGATTGCCTACAAGAAACCTAAATTATTTTTAAATGTAGAAAAAGCCAATACTATTTTTAACACTGTCATCATTGGAAAATACAATGTATTATATAGAAGAGAATATAGTTAAAATTCTACCACTTAGGACTAATCATTATTAACAATATATAATGATAACGCTAGGGTGAATATCTCTGATTCAAGCTATTTCTGAGCTCATTATATTCTATAATAAAATTAAAGGGGAATTCCTAGATCAATTGTGTATATCAATCTTATAGAATTTTGCTTGTAATGTATGCTTGTATGCTTACAAAGAGCAAAAGATTTAACTTCCTATTTCTTGATAAAAATCAACAAGACTCCTTAGTTTGTGGCTTCTAATTTACTCAGTGAATCTCTCGTTGGAAAAATGTGTTTTCTTTGGAAATATATTCCAGATTCTTATTTGAAAACAAATTTTTCAACCCCAATAGAAACTTCAAAACCTGGCCCAATGTGCTACAATAGAGAAATGGAGGTAATAGATCAGTGTTCTTGACTCATTAAGCTAATGTGATGAGGGCTAATTTGCTGGTGATATTCTGATATGGAATTAAGAAGAGAGACTATAAATAATAAAAATAAATTAAAATTAAAATGTCATCAATCCCAGGTTTTATCATTTTTAAAAATATAGGCTTGCTCTTTTTAAAAAGTTTGAGATGTAATTCACATATCATAAAATTCACCTTAAAGTATGCAATTCAGTGGTTTTTAGTATTTCACAGACTGTACAACCGTCACTACTATCTAATTTTAGAACACTTTCATCATTCTTGCTTTTGGAATTTACTTTCTCATTTTAGTTTATAGTTATTATACATAGAAGCTGCCTCAAATCCGTTATCGAATAAAGCAATGAAGAGACAAAAGTAGTTAAATTAACAAATATAGTTTTGATCAGCTACTTAATCTGTGTTTAACATTTCTTTGGGTCCTTTAACTTTCCAAGGCCTTAGCTTCCTTATCTGTAAAATCAGAAGTTTGGCATGATCTCACGAAGGACTCTCTGATTTAAATTCTATCGTTTTATGCAGCATTCACATGACTGTTCAAATTTCATGATCATTTCAGTACTGTCGCTTTGGTTCGAGCCAGGCCTTGCATCTACAGAAGAGGAATATGCAGATGTCTTCATTTACTAATGTGACGAGATCTACTCAAAAAGAGACCAAACATCTTGTTACAGTTTGGGGCTAGCCATTTAGCAAAGGACACTGTTTTTACATAGTTATTTTAACTAAGGTTGGCCTGAGATACCACACAGATGTAAGAATTTAGAAAAGCTGAAAATGCCCCAAAGAAGAGAACTTGGCTTCAGACAAATGTTCACCACCTTTAAATGAAAGATGAGGTGAAAAATTTAGTGGAAATTTTGTGATATTTTTAAAGCCAACTCTGCCACTTCCTGGCTACCTCTGAAGATTTCTTACTTGCTAAAAAAAAAAAAACCAAACAAACAAAAAAAACTACTCCCTACAGTGTTTGGGAGAGTATATAAGAGAGTATAAATAAAGGACCCAAGACAATATCTAACATCTAATAAGGGCTCAATGTAATTTAGCTCCCTTGCATCAGTTAATGTACCAAGAGCATAAAGGCCTTCAGGAAAGAGATAATAATATGTGTATATAAATACAAAATACATGCATAAATTGGTGAAACTGGATGAATTAAAAAAGCCATAATTTTCCTCCATAATGCAACAATAATTTGTACTTCAATATAAATATATAAATTTATAATATAACTATATAAATATATACATTTCTTTATATTTAGAACATTGATTTAAAAAATTTTTTCCCTTTTCTTATATAAGGCTTGAGATTTCTACTATTATTTAATGCTTCTCTCTAGCTTTGTCAAATTTCCTAAAATATTCAACTGCACTGCTCATTAAAGATTCCCTTACAAGTTTAGAAATTCTGAAAATTAAAAAAAACAACAACAAAAAACACTTTGTGAATTTGTGCAAGATAATGTAACTGATGGTTAGAAAGTCGAGATAAAATAAAAATACTGTAAATAATATTCTGGGATTTTACATCCTGAGACTGCCAGAAAATCTCCTGGCAGTGTTGCTAGATGGAGTCTTCCTGGGATCCCAGCCAAGGATTTACTTTAATCCTCAGGAATTGTGCAATTTGAAAATTGAAGTTTCAATTTCACTTGCACTTAAATAGCTAGTCCTTCAGCCATGTCTATTCCCCTTTGTCGATGCTATTGATCAAAGGGCATGTTGTGCTCTTACTGGGCAGGAATGGTATTCTTCCTTCTCAGAGCGGTGTCCAGCTCAGCTATGGTGTGCTATCCTCTGTGGCGTCAGGCAGATTACAGTGCTTACTACAAAACAACAGCAACAACAAAACGAAACCAAGCCCAGTGTTGAATAACATAAACCATCTTAAATATCTTTGGTTTGCTTAAAACCATGAAAGCTGGGCTCTTGCAAAGTAACTGCATCCCCAGGATTTTGCATTTTACCACCATGGAGTGAGCTCTCTGCAGCAGACAGGATGGAGAAAGGGATGTCAGTGTAGATCAGGAAGGTGGAAGGACACAGGACTAGTTCCTTCCTCTTGAAGCAGACAGAGCACAGTCCCGAGGTAGGCCCTTTTTCTATCCTCATCTCTCCCATCAA
>NW_011888847.1:8190673-8191321 GCF_000151845.1 Pteropus vampyrus | reverse complement strand
CTTTGGTTCGAGCCAGGCCTTGCATCTACAGAAGAGGAATATGCAGATGTCTTCATTTACTAATGTGACGAGATCTACTCAAAAAGAGACCAAACATCTTGTTACAGTTTGGGGCTAGCCATTTAGCAAAGGACACTGTTTTTACATAGTTATTTTAACTAAGGTTGGCCTGAGATACCACACAGATGTAAGAATTTAGAAAAGCTGAAAATGCCCCAAAGAAGAGAACTTGGCTTCAGACAAATGTTCACCACCTTTAAATGAAAGATGAGGTGAAAAATTTAGTGGAAATTTTGTGATATTTTTAAAGCCAACTCTGCCACTTCCTGGCTACCTCTGAAGATTTCTTACTTGCTAAAAAACAAACAAACAAACAAAAAAAACTACTCCCTACAGTGTTTGGGAGAGTATATAAGAGAGTATAAATAAAGGACCCAAAACAATATCTAACATCTAATAAGGGCTCAATGTAATTTAGCTCCCTTGGATCAGTTAATCTACCAAGAACATAAAGGCCTTCAGGAAAGAGATAATAATATGTGTATGTAAATACAAAATACATGCATAAATTGGTGAAACTGGATGAATTAAAAAAGCCATAATTTTCCTCCATAATGCAACAATAATTTGTACTTCAATATAAATATA
>NW_011888847.1:8184980-8189738 GCF_000151845.1 Pteropus vampyrus | reverse complement strand
AAGGTGGAAGGACACAGGACTAGTTCCTTCCTCTTGAAGCAGACAGAGCACAGTCCCGAGGTAGGCCCTTTTTCTATCCTCATCTCTCCCATCAATCTATGACAGACCTGAGAAAAGGAGGGTGGAAGAGGACACAGGAACAAGAAAAGGTAGATGACAATTTGTCATTTCACAAAATATCATAGCTGGAAGGAAGGATCTTTAAAACCACTGAGCTTGACTACTCCTTATTAAAGACTGAGGGGCCAGAGAGAGAAGGGGGACATGCTCCACAGTGCAGTTAGTAGCAGAATTGGCTCTAAAATCCAGCCAAGGTATTTCTACTTCTCCACACTGCTTTGATGCCTGTTCTTTGTAAGAAACAATGGACAGGGCCGTAGGTACATTTCTACCTCCATTCCTCACCCCTTGTGGTACTTTTCATTCCCAATCCTGAGAGAAAGGCCCGGTGTCGTCAGGTTGCCCTTCAGCCATCCAACAGCCCACCGACCCCAGACCAAGGCTCCATTTTCTCAGCACACTGATGACGAACAGCTCTTGGGAAAGAGATTCCTGTAAACGAATTCACATAAAAATTCTAACTGGTACTTTATCTTCCTAATCTTCTCAGTAGGGTTACTTTGGAACCCAGATGAATTTCTAAATGTTAAATATTTAAGGCAGAATGAGGAAGGGATTTTTATCTCTTCTAGACCGGTCTGCCTGTCGGGCAGAATTAGTCATGGTCTTGCTCTATTTCAAGTCATAAAGGGTTCAGGTCACAGGGAAAGGCAAACTGGTGAGTATGAGGGCAAGGGGGATGAGGTCCTCTGTCCCAGGCTCAAAGTATCGCGAGCGGTTCCGCCATTAACGCGGCGAGCTCCCTGGAGTCCGGGCACTAGCAGCCCCGCGTTCCCTTTGGAATCTGGATGTGGAAATGGAAGAGGGGACTTCTGCTGGAGCCCTTGAAGCCAACTCGTGGCTAACACTCCATAATTTATAGGGAATGTTTGATAGAGTCCATTTTGGTGAGGGATTTTTTTTTTCTATATGGAATTACATTTAAGGAATAACAGAGTGTATGGCACTTAAAGAGATGTCAATCTCCAAAAAAGATTTATTTTAGGGATTCATTTGAATTCCATCTAAGATTATTTTAAAATTGTTTATATAAGATAGTATTGGTATTTTACAAAGGGCTCTTATCTTAGACAAGATTAAATACAGTATGATCTTCTCTAAGCTGAAAACTGCAGGTCGTAGAAAGAGATTGGGCAAATCCAGAAGGAAGGAAATTGAATAATGGAGCAGGTGTTTGTGAGAGCAGAGCGTGAAGTGATGGGTATCTGGTGAAGGAAGAAACTGATGACAACAGGATAGGAATTCAAATCCAAGAAAAGTAGATATGTGGCTAGAAAAGAGAATGAGGAAAGTTGAAGGGAGGAACAGTGGGAAGATCTTGAGGTGGGGACTATTGCAGGGGTAGTGACAAATGCCATTCTTCCTCTAGCTGGCACTTCTAACAGTTTCTCTCCTTTCTTTTTTTTTTTTTTCTTTTTTTCTCTCTTACTGCAAATGTTTCTTAAAGATTAGGACTGACTTTTCTTCTCACCCAGCACTTCCTCACTGTCTCAGGAATATAAATTGTTCATATGATTTCAATTGCTGGAATATACAGATTAAATTAAGACTTGCGTCTCTACCCTGGCTCTCTCGTTTTTTCTCTAGTTTAGTTTCCTACACCTAGTTACCCTGGACTGTTTAATGAACACAATATTAAATTTGTTTTGTGTAGTCCCAGACCTAAAATGCTTTTTCTTCAAAATTTAGTTTTATTTCCTCTTCTTTTTTTTTAAGAGGTCAAAGGGAAAGTTTATTAGAAAAGGGGTAACACTCCGCAGACAGAGCGTGGTCTCCTCTCAGAGGCAGAGAATGAGAGGGACAGTGCAGAAGACAGTGAAAAACAGAGTAAAGGCACTGAGAAGGACCCAACACTTCTATCTGTGATGATCCCAACCCCTCAGGAAATCTCTCGGAGTCATGGTCAGATTATTTCATGATGCTGGTATTAGTGTGTTAAGTTTTCTGGTGAGGTCTTAATTGTGCCTCTCTGGTTAACTCCATTAGTCTGTTCTTTTTTGGTGGCTACTTATCCCACTAAAGACTTGTTTTCTTCTGTTTCTGCCTAGTACTTGGTAACTTGATAGTGTTTCCTAGACAAGAAGCTAATATTTAAAAAAAGTATCAATAAACTAATTTGGTATAAAAAGAAAAACTTGACATTTTTGTTTGCTGGAAGATAGGAGCAAAAACCAGCGAACAGAAGATATGAAGTTGAGTAGGATGAAGTCTCACGCTTCTTTGGGAGGAAACACTAACCACCGTATTAAAAAAAGTCTGTGGCTTTCTTTCAAGGGACCACATATTAACTGTAGCTTTAATATATTCCAAAAGCTCTAGAGGGTAATAAAAGTAATAATATTTATATAGCTCTTATATTACAAAGTTTATTAATATAATTGTTTCATTTAATACTACACATAACCTCAGGTGTTAAAATTCTCATTTTAGGTGATATTCTCATTTTAGAGTTGAAGATGGTTATGAACTGTAAGTGGCAAAGTCAAAATCTAACCTCTGGTGGGACACCCTTCTAGTTGAGCAAGAAAGAGGGAAAGTGTGGAAAGCCAATGACATTAGTCATCCTGAATACTCAAAGGTGCTAGAGACTGTTTTCATGAGACACTCTTTTCATGCAATTAGATGAGCCTTTTCCCTAAAAGCACACAAGATGATCCCTAGCTGAAGTCTGCTGAATGGGCGGATGAGTGAGGAGCACTGATTAAAAACACCCATCAGCACCCCAACTGACTTTTTTTGTGGGGTGGGGGGAGTAGTGGTGGTTAAAGGTAGAAAACTAATAGACTGGCATTTACCCAGTTATCTAACACAGATGTCAATGTTTTTCTTGCAAAAGGAAGGAAGGTTCCTCTTAGGCCACTGCAAAGAAATCAAGTACAAGAATGTACTCATATCGTTGGTAAACTACAATGTCTGGATTATTTCTTCATTTCGGTGTTTCAGATTTCTTGCATGGGGTCATTAACCTATGTTTTCTAAGAAGGTGTTATTTTCCTAGGAAGTATAGCAGTCTTGACTAAAATAAATAAGATCCATGTATAGAGGCCAGTGGGTAGCAGAGAAGAATGATTTTCAGATTCCCTAGAGTGTATAGTTCTAGGAATAAATAACATCAGACCTTAAGCCTTACTTTTAAGTGTGCATATTATTTGAGAACTTGCCTCTCAACTGTAATACATGGTATACCATTTAAAAACATACTGTTTCAGTTTTCTATTGCTACATAACAAATCATGTCAAAATGTAGTGACTTCAAACAGTAATGATTTATTATTTCTCATAATTTTGTGGGTTTACTGAGCTCAGCTGGGCAGTTATCCTGTTCTACTTGATGCTGGCTGGGGACACTCATTTGGCTACATTCAGCTGGTGGCTGCACTGAGTGAGAAGGTTCGAGAAGGCTCTATTCTCATCACTGGTCCTTTGGTGGTCCTCCAGTGGCCTCTTTCTCTCCATGTGGTATCTTATCATCTGTAAGTTTAGCCCAAGCTTCTTTACAGCATGGTGTCTTGTTTCCCCAAAGAGAGAAAGCAGAAGTTGCCTGGGCTTTCAAGGCCTTGGCCCAGAAATAGCACAGTGGCACCTCTGATACATTCTATTTGTTTAAGGAAGTCACAGGTCACAAGGCGGGGAGAAGGGAGGGAGACTTCACCTTTTGACAAAAGGAGAGGCAAAGTATCATTGCAAAAGGCACACGGGATAGGAGAAATTGTTGCAGTCGTTGACAGAAATAATCTACTGTACTCTTTCAAACATAAGCACCACTAAAAATAATGAAAGCAGAAAGGTTAGTTCAAAATAAAATAAAATAATTGAAACATTTAAATAATGATCTTATTCATTATTTTAATAATTGTTTCTCTCTCTTTTGATCATTAGTTTAAGTTAGGTCTTGAGCCTTTTCACCCTTTTAAACCTACAACGGAAACTACTGTGATAGCCTGGAATTAAAGTTGCAAGAAAATTTCATATCTTGTAGCTTAAGTACTGTCAAGAGTCAGAGAAATTTTTTGATGAATTGAAAGAAGAATCTTACAGCCTCAAAGTAAAGTTGTAAAGATGTTTTCAGGAATAAGCATTTAGCTGGTCAGAGTGGAAAAGATTTTGTTAGGTTTTCCATTTGTAAAACTTCCCAACCCAAAGCACAAAAAAAGGAATCGTTGTCATGTCAGCTGTTCAGATATTTCAACCGATGGGAAATTAAATAACAAGTTCTGGAATTTATATGAAGATGACAGTTGTTCTTACCTAAATACAAAGTGTTAGACAATGGACTAATAAGTTAAACAGAAATAAAGAGACAGAACTATTTTTAACTTTTATTAAAATAAGCTAAAGAACATATTCAAGTTAAGTTATATATACAGATATAAAGTCACCAAAGTATTTAATCCCACACTAAGGTTTTCTAACCATCTTAAGCTAAATTTTAAAAATATTATGTATTTATATAGTTAATATAAAACAACTAAAAAGGCTTCGTAGTGAATTGTTTCTAGTAGCATCAATTGCCATTGTGCTAATTATCAAATGCTAATTAACAGAGAGCTATAATTTCATGTGATCTAAAATAGACCTGCTTCTATACTAATATGCTCTAAAATAATAAGTAGACACACAACATCTTCAATGTGACAA
>NW_011888847.1:8136784-8184465 GCF_000151845.1 Pteropus vampyrus | reverse complement strand
AGTTGTTGAGTTAATGATTTTAATTAAAGACACATAGACATATCCCGAGAATATTAACTTGTAAGCGACATTTTATCTTTATGTCTTAACTACATGCATTTAAAAATCTATTTGTGATTTAGCTTATATCTTACATTGACTCCTCAATTTTTTCAAGGTTTTACTGTTTGTAGAATTCTAGGATCATTCTTCCTCCAGTAGTATGTTGTAATTTAAAAAATTTGGGACGGGGGGAGAATTCTGTGCCATTTGTTCTAAAACCATGATTTGAAATCGTTGGTGGTAGCAAATGACTAAGAAAGTGCTGTCTTTTTGAAAAAACTGTAATTCCATGCAAGTAAGCTAAAAAACCATAACACATTTTCGCAATTGAAATTTTTTTCAAAATAACTTTCTTATGTCTTGTAGTTTGACAAATCTGCACAAGCAATGATAAGCAGTGATACAGCTAACTTAGAACGAACACCTGCTTCCTGCTCACCTTTTCATTCCCTACCCCAGCGCTTTATTTTTACCCTAAATCAAAGCATTCAAAAGCCTTGAACACAACTTGTCAATGATTCAGTCTAGTTAAAATAATCTTCAAAAAGCGACCCCCTAACAGGGCTTTGTGGTTGGGCAATTTGGAACAATTACTACATTCGTATAGCACCAGGGCTGAAATGGAGGCCAAAGACAGAGTCCAAGAAAATAGGCTTACAGGGCTGATACAGGTCTAATTAAATGTCCTTTTCTATGGTGTATTTCCTTCTTCCCCAAGCAGCAGGAGTTCTAAGAAGTTGTTGAGTCTGAATTTTTAATTCTGTGTGAAGTGCTCTGCAAAAAACAAACTAACTAACTAAACTAAACTGCTTGGAGATTCTCAAGCACGTGTGTGGAAAGTTGGAGGAAACCAGGGTGCAAAGAGGTAAGGCCGAGGTAGAGAAAAGGGAGAATTCAGGTGGTGTCACTCACTATGGCAGTATGATACTTGGACAGCACCAAAAAGGAGCCATATAAATAAATTAAAAAGCTGGAAAGCTGACATGAGTGACACAAGTCCCAGGTAAACCTGAAACTATACAAGGCTGTGAAGGAAACGCATGGTCACAGAATGGTGTGGGCTTCTGCGAGGATCCTGGGGTAAGACTATTTGCTGAGGATAAGTTTTACAAGTCATTACTTAAATTGGGTACTAGACATTGAAGTGCAATTGTCTTCCATGTGGCTGAGAAATGCAAAAAAAAAAAAATCTGTGTAGTACAGACATGAGAAATATGTACTGAAAACAGGAGTTGCAGTTTGAGATCTGTGCACCTGTGTAATTCAGGCAGCAGCAGTGCTATGTGGCCTGGGTCACCCAGGGAAAGTCGGGTATGCAAATGCCATCAGAAGAGTATTTTTCTTCCTGGTACTATGCCTGCTCAGAACATTTTTCTAAGCACTAGATGCTTTCTCTTCTCCAGTGATACCTAAATGATAGATTTGTCTAAGGAAAAACAAATGTAAAATGCTAGTTTGAATTAATTCTTAAATGTGAGCAAAAGTAAGGAAAGACAGTCACCCTACCAACTCCTGCCAAAAACTCTATTGTTGTTTGAGGCACAATTACAATTAAGAAAAATGGGTAATGGAGTCTTGCTGTCTTCTTAATTTCTGCATGTGTGTGTGTTATTAAATATATAAGATACACACTTAGGAGAACTGGAGCAGCATGAGTGGTTTGGCAATAAGAAGGTTTACATGATAAAAAAAAACATATGGAAGCTAAAAATAAATCTTTCAGCAATGTTCCCTTTGATCTTTCATTTCTCATTTTCCTGGTACCTGTATCACCTTATTAAAAAATGCAAGGCACATACAAATCTGAAGAGGCACATTCTTGATAATAAGATGAAAATAAGTCCCTAGCAGCTTATATTCACACTCAGAATGTTAAATGGCCAAATAAGCCCACTTAGAGTGTCCTTCCAGTAAGCAAGGAATTACTGCTCAGATGCCATAATTCCTCAGTAAAGAGAAGCTCTCTAATAACTGAATGAGAGTCTCTGGAAGTTTCCATAGCTAGGTTTATAAGTGCAATAAACTTTTAGAGATGAACATAAGGCATTACTGTGTTTTCTTAAAAACAATTTATGCTTGCTGTCTCGGTACCAGATACAAAAAGTTTTTGGAATTATGTGTATTTGGAGAAATTGACATTGTTCAGGTGAGCACACCAAGCCCAAGAGCAGAAAAGAGTTAACGAAATAATATTTATTGATAGAAACACGACTATTTTGTGTCTTTATGCTAGACAGTGATGGACAGCCCCATGCTATTATTTTACATGAATTCCTTGTTAGCAAAGTAAAAATACTTTAAATATTCTGTATCATTCTTAGATGTCCAGGATATAAGGCATCTATCATGGTGTTTCAGAATTTATAATAATAAATATATGTGTATATATGTACATATGTATGTATGTAGATAGGTTTGTCTGTCAAATTGGGAAAATATTCCAGTATAAGTTGGGCTCACCTATTGAGGTGTTGTGTTTGTTTGCTTCTTTTTTTTGGTAAGAGACACAAAATGAAGTTAAGTGAAAGATAATCTTCCTGTTCTCAGAAATGTTTACATACCTGACTTGATCACGAAGCACAGGTTTAGGGCTGCACAAATTCACAGAGGCGATGGATGCAAATGTTTGGAAGAGATTGCTGACAATAAACCATTTAGAAAATATACCCATGAAGATAGGTTTAGTACTGAGATGATTTTGTCATGAGGAGAAAAGGGTTAAGAGACTGTGATGTATGAAAGGACAGCAGTAGAGTCAGCAGTCAGTTGTCCTCAGATCTTATGAGAATGGTATTCTTTGTGGTTCATCCACAATTTGCTATGTAAATGTATGGAATCTTCTCTAGCTAGCTTTAAAAATAGAATTGTCAATGTCTCATGATATAGAGAAAGTAGAGTCTGCTCCTGAATCAAGAAATAAGCCTAGATGACATTTCAAGGTTTTCTTTCTATACCAATATAAAAATGCAGAATACAATAGTGGCATTACTCAACAGAATTACAATAAGAGTGAATTAAAATGCAGAAATATAATGTTATTCCTTACACAAACAACAAATCAAACAGGCAAGCTATCTGATTGCTCTAAGACATTATGTGATCAACTAAAGAAAGATGAAAAACATAAATCTTTTTCATAAATCAAAGTATAAGCCCACAAATTCTCAATATAAATTGCCTCAAGAAGGGCGGCTCTGATGAAATTGAAAACGTCTCCTCCATATGTGCGGTTTCAGACTTTATAACATTTAAAGAAAATGTTCTAAAAGATAAAGTTGGCATGTAAAAAGCATGGGCAGAGGAATCAGTAATGATCAGAGCAAAACAATTCTAGAAAGGCATCTTAATTTTCGTATGGCTCATTTGCATTTGAAATACTGAGAATTTCTATCTCTCTCGTACAAAAAAATGTGTACATATTAAATTACTTTCCACTTGAAAGAACATTTTCCTAAATGTTTGGAAGATGATCAAATTTTAACTGGAGGACTTGTTTTCTTCCATCAGGTGTGGGGGAGATGTGGCTTCCTGGTATGAGAGGCAACAGTTGATTCTATTAGCAGAACAAGACAAAAATGAGAAAGTAAATCGGTACAGTTTGATTTAAGGGTGGTAAAAAAAAAAAAAGGATACATAAGGTACAAAGATGTCAAAAGACATCAATTTTAAAATTAAGTAGGGTTACCTTTCCACAAATTGTGATATTCTGATACTTGAACATTAGGTTCTATTATTTATTCTAGGGTACCCTTCGAGGCGAGAATGGGAGAACGTGAATCAGGGACCAAGAGGCAGGATGGAGCAGTGCCGCTGTCCACCCTCACACGCCAAAGGTAAGGGGACAGTGTTTTTACACACAGTTCACACTGTATTTCAGATTGCTGCTTCAGACTTAACCCTGATCTTTTGGTTATTTAAGTAAACTGTATTGGGCTTAATTAACAAACAAGTAATCAACAGTAAAAGGTAAAATGGTCTGTGTAATAAAAATTTGGGGACCCAGAGATTTTGGATACACAAAAATTATCTTAACATTTCTTCTTACTGATTAGTTTAATCTTTCTCTCCCAACAAACTTCTATTTTATCTATCCAACCTTTTTGGTGACAAGTTAATGAGAAGATAAATGACCAAAAAGTAGATTTTGGTCAAAAGAAGATAAATGACCAAAAAGGTGGAAGATTACACAAACGCAAATGGGACGATGATCTGTCTCTCATAAATTAAAAATTACCATCTTGGCTTACTAATAAGTAGTACTCATCTATTTATTTATTTGGATCATATTTATTAGTACTTTCTAAGTGACAGATATTGTTTAAGCTGCTGAAGATATAAGATGAGGGGAAAAAAAACCCCAGACAAACTTACTTCCATGGAGTTCTTTTTTTAACTTCAAAGTTTTCTGAAAGCAAGTAAAGAATAATAGCCTAATAAACTGCAGAATCAATGTTTTTCATCATATTCACCATATTTTCCTGCAATACTGGCACATCTGAGGATAGACTTTGGTTCCCAGGTGTCTGAATTTTATCCTTCGTATCTGGCCAGAGTTGTCCTTGGCTTCGAGAAAAAATCTAAGAAAGGCAGACTTAGGTGCCTGCCCTAGGTGGAAAGATGTAAGAGTCAAGTTTCCTTTATTGAGCATCTGGAGGCTACAGAAAGGTACTGGGATTGCTCTGCAATGCAGGTTAAACTCAGTCCTGTTCCAATGAGAGTTTTATGAAGCTGTTGTGTTTTGGGTACATGATCTGGCGGGTGGGATATTCAATAAGCATAACAAAAGAGTTGTACAATAATTTGATTTAAATGTTTTTGGAATAAGATTTTGTAACAATCTGGATATTTTCATAGTTTTATGATTTTATTACATCAATCACCAGTATTAAGTAAACAAATGCAACCAAACCAGTGCAAAGATAAGGTCTCAGTGTCCACCCAGTCTCACTTCAAAAGGCAGAAAAAAGAAAAAAAAAATCATTTTATAGCACTTTTAACTTTTGAATGGAGGTACCTGCTGACGTCTTCTGTTTCTTCCTTCATTACGTGCTTTTCTTTTAATTTGGTCCTCTCGGAAAGAATCAAAGTAGGGGCTCTCCAAGAGTTGAGCACATGTTAATCTGTCATCCGGATTCATCTTCAGACACTCCTTTGGAAGAAAAGCAAAGATGTTAAAAGAGGGGACTATTTTGTTACTGTGCCCAAAACTCTGAATAACTTGAGTACAGAAATTCTTTAAATTTGTATATTATCCAGTACTTGTTCATAACTGTGGTAGTCTACCTCTTCATCACTTCATTCTGCTTCTGCCTCCATAATTCCACTTAAGTGGCTCTTGTTATTCATACCTATGATCTCTACTTCCACATCTTTAATGTTTTTGCTTCCTCATCTCAATCGTGTTAGATACTACTGACCACGTCTTTCTTGTAACTCTCCCTTTGGCTTCTCTGATGGCTTTCATCCTCCTATTTCCTGGCCACTCCTTGGCAAAGCAACCTTTCCTAGTTTACCTTCTTCTCCACAATGATTGCAAGAAATTCCACAAGGCTCAATCCTAGGTTCCCCCTTCTTTTCATCTGTTCTAAATTTCTAGCTAATCTTACTGATGCTCAATGGCTTCAATGGTCAATGTTTATCAGAGACTTCCACATGTGTATTTCTGGTCCAGATCTCTCTTTTGAACTCTAGACCCACATTGCAGTAGCCTACTTAATATCCTGCTTTGTCTCCAGGGCACTGTTATGGGTTGAACAGTCCGCCCCTCCCCGCAATATTTGTTGAAGTCCTCATTCCCAAAATCTCCTAATGTGACCTTATTTGGAAATAGGGTCTTTGCAGATGTAATTAGTTAACTTGAGACCATACTGGAGTAGGGTGGGACCTATTCTAATATGATTGATGTCCTTATACGAAGAAAGAAGACAATGCAAAGATAGACACGCAGAGCACACACCATGTGAAGACAGAGGCAGAGACTGGCATTCTGCTGCCACAAGCCCAGGGATGCCTGGGACTCTCAGAAGCTGGAAGAGGCCAGGAAGGAACCTTCCCTAGAAGCTTTAGAAAGAGCATGGCCCAGCCAACACCTCGATTTTAGATTGCTAGTCTCCACAACTGTGAGAATAAACTTCTGTTGTTTTCAGCCACCCTGTTTCTGGTACCTTGCTACAATAGCCCTAGAAAAATGATACAGGTACCTCTCCTCTTTGCTACCCTCCTCTACTTCACTCCCCAGAGCTGAATCATCATCAGTTTAATTTGCAATTATATCTTGAATTCCTTGTATTCAATCACTTTCAGTCTATTGAAATCTAGTCAGTCACTAAGTACCTATGGATTTTTTTTTTAAAGAGCACTTTTAGATTCTAAGAAGAGATTGCTAAGATGAGCTCCTCCATAAGGTCTGGGCTAGAACAACATCCTGCTTGATTAATTTTAGTTCAAATTTCACAGAAAGCTCTTTAACAAAATTTCCAATAGTCTACAGTCTTCTTGATGACCAGATAAAACTGCCATAGTGATAGGATACTTATGGCTATAAAAAACTAATGAGTAATAAAAAATATGTATATACTACACCCATTGTCTCATTTAAAACCTAATGAAGAGAACACAAAATATCTACCATATATTGGCCACTGCATGCCACCACTGTCCTTGGCACTGTCATTGGCTGGCACTTCATCTACTTGAGCAATTCCCTGTATAGATCATGACCCAGTCTCATGGCATAACTACCTGTTAAGGTAGCTGGCAATTATTTGTTGTTAAATATGTCTGATTTGCTATTTGTGAAAGAAAGCTTGCCTTCATCTACCGTGGGGCAGGGGTCTAGAACATAGGGTATGACCCAAGGAATAGCGCAATCCTTGATGCACTTAGAGTTCTTGGGTCTCAGGTCTAACATTGTGGGTCTAAATCAAATCGTTAAGTGACAAAACTAGCTTTACCCAGAACGTTGGGCAAGCCAGCAGGGTACTTCAGCTTTGGAGATGAGGACAGAGAGTCTGTTCTATATCTCGGGAGTTTTCATGCCCTGGAGGTGCCGTCTAGGAAGCTTTTTTTCTGGTTAGTTCAAGGAGAAACCAGAGAAAGGCTTGGCCTCCACCTGAGAATGGGTTGGGCTTGCAGGGCTTGACATCTTCCTCCATCTCCCTCTGCCTTGGGTTTTGTTAAGTTGTAGGTGGGTCAGAACCACCTGTCCAGAACAAGGTCAGAAAATTGGGCTTCCAGGAGGAGGCCTGCAGAGTGCTGGGTTAAGGCAGGTTGGAGTAGTGAGACAGGGAGAAGGCAGCTGAGGTCCAGTGGAGCAGTGGTAAGGGCAGTCTGGGAGTGCAGAGGTATCAGGCTCCAAATCTCAGGAGGGCTCAGACTGAAGGAATCCAGTACCCTGGATAGCGCCTTGGCATCAACTGGCCCTAACACAAAGGCTGGTCTACAAAGTTCACTCTAAATCATCCAGATGTCTATTCCTTCTAGATTAGAGGAGTTTCAAACTGAGCTGCTTATCATAATCACCTAGGGGAATGTTTAATGATACAAATTCCAAGGTCCTATACATAGATTTTCTGTTCCGTAATCTGAGGTTTGATATTGGAATGTGTGTTTTTAACAAGCTCCCAGATCATTCTGATGAACTGTATGGAAACCACAGCTATAAACAGAACTAGTTGATTGTTAAAGACACATACCCTTACTGCTGTCTCCAGTCTTATCCCCTTATGGGCTTTTAGTATTCACTTTGGATGGAAGAATCACGTCGAGCATGGCCTCGGTTGGTCAAGCATGAATGCCAAACTGGTCATAGATGAGTTTCTTCTACCTTTTATTAGAATTTGTCCTTTGTTTGACTACTTCTTTTGGGACTGGTGCAGGGGCTATATATGGTGTCTATCTGGCTCTGATTTTGCCTGTTCTTCTACTAATTTTTTTAAAAGAATAATTAAAAATTTTATTTAGCACAATATATCTAAATGTTATCAGTTCAATATGTAATTAATATTTTAAATTATTAATGGAATATTTTATATTGCTTTTTCTTCCCCACCCCCTTTTTAATTCTCTCCCTGCCCCAACCCCCCATCCACTTCCACCCCTGACCTATGGATGCTGCCGTTTTCCCCTTAACAACTGGATCTCTGAAGGCGAGGCGTCTCCTACCATACACTCGCGGAGTGCACCCAGGGCCTGGCGCACCTGGGTCCTGGCGTACCCGGGTCCTGGCGCACCAGGGGTATGGTCCGTGGCTCCACCCAGAACCTTCCACATGTAAAGCAGACATGCTAACCACTACACTATGGAGCCACCCACTTTATACTGTTTATATGATTTTCATAGAAATCTAGTACATCTGAATTCAAATTAGCCATATTTCAAGTGCTCAATAGTAACACATAGTGGCTATTATATTGGACAGTACAGTTCTAGACCTTCAAACTTAAGGAGTGTATTCATCCTCAAAATTTCCATAGTCTGAATCTACTAACTTGTTTAAATTACCTAATGAATGCAAAAGAAGTAATGTTCATCACAGCAAACTCTAATTATACTCTGTCATCCTCTACTAATTTTAGTAGGTATGTTAGAAAGATTACTGTTTCAGTGTCTACATCCTACTTTGGCATTATTTGCCCTCCTGTCCATCCCTCCCAGAGTTATCAGCTTCGGTCAGTACAATTTGCAGTCAGTAATGGTTATAACTGATTTTTGAGTACCTTCATGAAATTCAAAGCCACGGGGTGAGCATCTGAGAACTTTTCTTCCAGAGTTTCCTAGAAAACAAAGTAAAGAATTTCAATGTTACAAAATAACAAAGTAATGTATATTAGTAATAAGAATACTTTGAAGAAAGACCCCTAGTAGGTTAATTTCTTTAAAAAATTTCTAAATCATATTTTTACATAATTTTACCCCATGTAAAGATTTGAAAGACAGAAAATGGAGTTATTTTCTTAATTTCACAATGTCTTGCAATTGATGGTTGGTAAATGTGGGTTCTAAATGTCTCCTTCTGAAATCCTACAAGTACTATAATACCCGTGGCCTGATGTACTTATAGCGATGCTTTGCGCAATAATAAAAATACATTGAACTACATGAGTAAGACCCCTACAGAAAGCAGTAAAATGATAAAAACAAATTTCAGAATAATGAGGGAAGAGGATGGGATTGAGGAGGAGTATGTAGGGAGGGGGAGGCTTCAAGATAATGGTAATATTCTTCTTTAGGCAGCAGGTACATGTGGACTTGCATTTTGTTCTTTAAATTATATATCTTTTTGTAATTCAACCTCTAGCCTTATAATTCAACTTTCAACCTTTTATTTGTTAAGAACTTTAACAAATCTAAGAAATCTAATATATAAACCAAAGCATTATATAACATAAATGTAAAAGAAAGAGGTTGTCTAGACATAGCTAGGACCACTTGGACCTCAGATTGCTCACTGTGCCATAAATCATGATCTGGTTTTACACTTTCCTCATCCTTGCACCATTCTGGCTCTAACACATCTTGAGTGTGGACACATGCCTTTTCTGACAGTCCTTTCGTTCTGTAGGCAGTATCTAGACCATGTGGAGTTTTATACATCATAGCCCAGAGTTCAGTAACACAGACAGGAAATCGATGTCTGCAGAGTCAGAGCATCAAGTAGTCATCGATGTAGTCCCAAAGAAAGGCAAAGCCCACAGCAAGAGTGTGGAGGTGGGCATCATGGTTTGAAGTTCTGATTTGGATACAATGAGGATCATTTTGTAGAAAGACCTTCCATGTGAAAATATATGTTGTGAAGAAATGGTTTTTATTGACTTAAGCTTTGTTTCACATGCTGAAAAACAGTGCATTTTTTTCCATACAGAGAAGACTACAGTAAGAACTATTTTTGAATAAATAATTATTTCAGGAAAAGGTACTCTAATGTTTTGACTAAAAAGATCAAGGTATTTATGTAAGGGACTAAACATACTCACTTAAAATTTAACATTAAATTAACCTTTGTGTAGGACAAGCAACCTTTATAAGCCTCCTAATTAAGTTTGTATAGTTTTTACATAGTTTTTCTTCATCTGTGTTAGTGTGTCATAAAGAAAACAGGAACCGAAAGCACAAATATTAAACGACTACCCCTTTAAAGAAAGTAGCAACGCAGATAATGAAACTTCCAAAATCGAGCAGTTACCATGTCTTCTGGTTCAGGAATACTGATGCCACGGAAAAATTGGTTACTTTTAAAGATAGATTGATGTCTTGGGATTAGTTTTCCTGTAAAATACAAACCGCATAATTCCGAAGTTTAGTAAAAATAATGTAATATTTAACTGGTTAACTTCTGAGGTCCAGATGTGAAAGAAATTCTGAGCCTAACTGCTACCTCCAGATTTGGGAGGTGAAGGTCACTGCAAAATCACGCCTTCACAGTAGGGTCAATTCTCCCACACGACTCTCTCTGCCACACATAGTTTGGTCTGCCATTCAGCCTCCATCAAAAAAGGAGGTAAGAAAACAGTGAGGAGGACTTTATACACATGATCTCACGTAATGTCATAATGATCTCACGATAGTTGCTATTTTTAATCTCCACTGTACCAAGGAAGAGAACGAGGCTCAGAGTTTTACTAACCTGTCTTAAGTCACACGGTCATTTAATGACAGACCTAGGATTCAAACTCAGGTTTGTTTAATACCTGTCTTATGTAAACTTCCACAGTCCCTTCAGGAAATCAAACGATATACACTTATGGTGTGGACTGTAGTGATACTCTATCCCATATTTTTCATGCTGCAGAACAGTCTAGAAGAGTGCATTGGAACCAAACAAGGAACTGCATCAGACCAGACAGCAGTAATTCCCTCACCCATCACCCATGCTGCCAAAAGAGTCTATAAAAGGAATTAATAAATACTCATGTTGTATGTAGGGGTATCATTTTCTTTGCATCCATGCTGTTGGAGTAAAGCTGCAGCTAACTTTTTGGGTTATACTGTCTTCTAACCAGGTGGAAGTAGACAACTGCTGAGAATGCTGACACATGAAAAAGAGATCCCTTGAGTCCCATTCCTATTCTGCACTTAATTGGTTGTACGACTTTAGGCCAATCATGGAAGCTACCTGAGTCTCAGTTTCTTGTTTCTAAAATAGGCACAATGAAAAGTGTCATAATGTCTTTGATGAGCTTTTCTTAAGACTGAAAGAGATAATGTGTGTGAAAGAATTTATAAATTCTTCAGTACTATACAAAGGAGCAGAGTTGAGGGGTTGTAACAGAGACTGTATAGTCTGCAAAACCTAAAATATTTACCATCTGGCCCTTTATAGAAAGTTTGCTGATTTCTTCTCTAAAGAAGGAAAACCCTCTTTCGCAGTGGAAAGAAACTATATTTGATCAAGTATCACTTAAGAGCAAGCTCTATGCAGCTGACATATATCTTTAGCCCTATCTTAGCCCAATACGGAAAGTAAATGTATAGCTTACTCCATGGCTAAGTGGCTTACTTGGAAAGGCAGCTGAAAATTCCTTAGTGAGAGAGTAATGGCTATACATATTGAAGAAAGGGTTGGGCTTTGGCTACAACCCAGAACAACCATACTGAGTAGCACATTGGAGAGGCAAGAAAGCTCCTGTTATTCATTATAATGACATGCTATTACTATAACAATTTAGCAATTCTGAAAGTCATAAAATGCAACCCCTACCCAGTGTTCTGATTATCAGATAAAGTTGATCCACATCTGATTTTCCAGGCCAGAGTGGCTGGCCTGTCAGGAGCTCTGCAAAAACGCAACCAGTAGCCCATACGTCGACTGAAGAACCATACTGAGTATCTCCCACAAGAAGTTCAGGAGCTCGGTACCATCTTGTAGCAACATAATCAGTGTAGGCATCTCCTGGAACTGCAAATGCATCAAGCACATGAGGCAGGTCACATTCTCCGAACATGTTATCTAGTCCCAAGAGCAGGTCAGGAATTCAAGTAAGCTTCAAAAACTCTCAGAGGCCACACATTCCTAACAGTTAATGCAGTGAGGCCCTAACTGCGTAAATAGTTACACTGTGCACTCAGACAGTAAATTCAGCTTCCAAAGCCACCGTAGCTAGTTAACATCTATAAAATCCCAGCAGAGGGCGTGGGGATCGAGAATTTTTGTCATATAACTTTAAGCCTAAGCCAACTTCTAAATGCACTGTTAAGTCACCTGTGTCTGAGTCCTATCAGTATACTGATTATGTACATAGCCACCTTGCAACGTGTATGTTGCTAAAACAATCTGCATGGTTCTAGATTCGGGAAGAAATACTGATTTGTCCCTCTTTCCCTCTGGTTCCTCCCTGTCTGGGATGATTTCTTTTTCTTGGCACTGTCTCTGAATCCTCTCTTCGTTATTCTAGTCTCACCAGCTCTATGAAGATTTTTACACTACTCTAACCCACATGAACACCCCTCTCCAGGGGACCATCTGCACCTTCATGTTTGTACTTTACTGCCAATCATCTTGTATTCTTCTTTTGTCTCTTTTATTTAAGTTTATAAGTGTATAAAGAGCAGAAATACATCTTATAATTCTTTTCCTCTTCAATGTGGCAAAGCACATAAATGTGACATCCAATAAATTTTAGTTGAATGGAGTGGAGCTGAAGTGCAAACTAATGTAGTGACTAAAGGTTAAAGTGAGATTTTCCGTTTTAAATAACAACATAACACTTAGCATACATTCAATATTTAAAGTAAGAATTTAAACTCGATTATTTCCTAATCATCTGAATTGGATGTTAGTAAAAAGTTGCTACTTACTCAGAATTCGTGCAAACCCAAAGTCACAGATCTTGATTATTCCTTGCTTAGTTATTAAAATATTTTCAGGTTTTACATCTCTGTGAATACACTGTAAGATAATACTTGATTATTTCTCTGAGCCATAGAAATGACAAAGCATGACAAACATTAACTATTAGTTAATAGTTAATAGTCTGTGAGATAAAAACAAAATTTTTTTCTTCATTTTTCTAAAGAAACTTATATTGGCAATTTTTCATTTGTAAATCTTATCATGACAAAAGAAAAAAATCAAAATGTTGCCATATCAGTGAAATTATAATCACTGGATATGAAAACTAATTTTAGGGGCAAGAGAGAAGAGAGTATCATATGATCATTTCTTATACTTTTTACTGAGTCCTACTTAAACTGTAAGAGATGAAACTCTGGATGAGCTTAGACTCAATGTACTTCTAAGAACTGCTGTCATTCAAGATCATAAGTCAAGTTGAATAAGTATTACAGATTTGTGAAATTGGAAAAACACATGAATGATAACAAACAAAACTCACAATTAGAGTGATCATATTATCATTTAAATCATGAAGTGTGAAAAGGAGGAACTCTATTAATAATTATGCCAGGACAACAAGCACAAATCACAACAGTCACAAGTAAGGTGGGGTGTATGGTCCCCTCCTTACCAAGAGATACCAAAGCATTTGGCATCAGGGGATGAGAATCACTTCCATATCCTCAACAGTTAGCTGACCTGAACTGATTAGCAGCCTCCAGAGAGAAGACCGCGTGATGCTGCTAGAGTCCCTCACTGGAGAGCAGGACACCACTGTGAGGCACTGTCACCTCGAAGAAGCTCCTGCTAGCCTCCTACATGTAGAGACCTTATAGTTTGTGGAATCCTCATAATGACCCTGAATGAAGCAGATGCTCCTTGCTGGACATGAGAAGGCTAAGCCAGGGGGCGTGGTGAAGGTGGGCCGAGTGAGCCTCACTCCTCATCACTTTTCTACAAGTGGCTATTCCATGTTGTGGAGGTCCTAGGAGAAAACAGCTTAAGCTCTATTCTTCAGAACTTTGGATTTCCAATTTGTCCTCACTCCAAACAAGCAAAGTGATAAAAACGATGTTCTCTTCTTCTACAACTCAGCCCTCATATAGAGCTCTGTACTTCTCAATGTGCCGTCCCGTGAATTAGCTCATCCTCAGAACAACACTGTGTTCGCAGGTGGCCACTGACAATGTCCAGATTAAGTGGTACAGTAATCAGCTCCTCGTTTGCTTCTCTGCTATGCTGTCAGTCCCTTTAAGTAATCCTGTCAAACTGACAATTCTGAAATAATTTATCTTTGCTTCTAAAATAGCTGTCTGGGAAGAGAAAATGTTGAGTCCTAAATCGTTTTCGGTCACAAAAATGGCACTGGTAATAGAAGCTTGTTTCAAGCTAGTCTCAATTTAGCCACTGTCATTATTCGTACAACCAGCAGTTACAAGAAACCTTTGCAAGCCTCTTAAAAGTCCTAAGGCCTTGGATATTAATTTTTTAAAATATAGTATAAACCAACTTAATTTTGATAGCTTCCTACTTTTGAGGTAACACATTTATGAAACTTGGATTAGCATTCTGAGTCATACTCACTCATAATAGTTGGTGATTTAATAAGAGCAGGTTATGTTCCTCAAATGAGTCTGCATCGAATTCTAAAATTTCTGGACTACGTGTGATATTACTAAGTAAGTGGACTTATACTGATACCTGTTTACTGGCCTATTTAAATAGGTTTTTTGGATCTACTGCAAATCCATAGCAATTTATTTTCCAACCAAAAACTACAAAGGCAAATGAAGTATTGATATATCCCAAAGACACAGAAAAATTTATTGGTGTAGGTACAGGTAAGAGAAGCTACTAATAAAGAGGGATAGGATATAGAAGAAAAAGTAAAAAATCACCCGAACAGTAAGAAACAGAATGGAGGGCAGAAGACGCTTAGACATAAATCATTAAGTCTCTCCACTGCAAAACAACATTCAGTGCAAATTCTGCATTACCTCTTGCAATCAGTTTATTTTTCACCAAAGAACAAGAAACTTACAAATCAGTATAATAGAAGAATTTTAATAAACTTTGGTTTCATATACAGCTTTTAGCAAACATTGCTCAAATTGCGTTACTGTGGCTGCTGAACGATCTCATATCTACTGGCTCACAAGCAAGCAAGAAGAGGTGGCCATAGTATTTTAAACCTGACCCTGAACAATCATCTCCAGAAACTTCCATACCAGAAATTACTTCTTTGTAGCCTGACTGAACAATAGTTTTCTATTACCTGAAAAGGTTGTTCTCTTTGAGCTTTATTGATGGGTACTCAATCAGCAATAAGAGAGGAAAGAGACCTCCCTTCTTGACACAACCAGAACATGAATATCAACAAAATGATGATAGATTTGCAGCGTGATGCACTCATATCTTGGAAGTCAATGTGGTTTTGTCATTTTGAGATGAAGTTCTTTTTCTCTAATCAATACATCCAATACATAAAAATCCATGAGTTCATAATGATTCTAAATGGGTCACTGTTTACCTCACTTTAGCAATATTACAGGATAAAAAAAGAACAAAATGAGTAGGTATTTTCTTAAGTTCAGTGCTTCTCAAAATTTGATGTGCACAATGTTAAAATGCAGATTCTGATTCAGCAGATCTGGAATGGGCCTGAGATTCTGCATTTCTAATGAGCTTCCTGGTGATCTCTAGGAAGCACACTTTGAGTAGCAAGGCCTTAATCCCCCACTACTTAAACCTTCCTGGTCTTGGTTACAATCACTGCTCTGGAGATAATAAGGTAGAGTCAGGCTGCCTTTTCTAGTCTTTGAAGGTATCATGAGGGTTCCTCTAAAGCAAAGGAGAGTATAAAGGTTTTAGATGTAGTATTGTAACAGTTTATGTAAAACTTAGATTTTTTTCCTTTGCATGCATTTTATTTAATAGATAAAATAAAAAGATAGATACACAAAGGTTTACCATAGGAAAGAAAAATGAGATAACCCGAGTTCGGAAGTAATTTCCATGTTGGAGGAAATTATCCATTTTTAATAGAGATCATAAATGATCAATTGGAGGTTTCCAATATTTTAAAGCTTAAGGTACAGAATGTGTTCCAAGCAAGGAAATGATGGCCGTTGCATCGAGCTACAATAATGTTTGTGTCTGCTGGAAATACTAAATCAAAGTCAGGTAAAGTAGGTTGATTGAGTGACTGACTCATTTATTCATCCAGTTATTCAATAAATATTTATTGAACATCTTTTATATAAAAAGATCCATGCTAGGCACTGAAGAGATACAAAGATAAATCATCCACGGACATTGCATTCAAGCTTATAATACAGTACACAGTGAAGTGTCTGTTTATATAGGGATAAAGTACAAATGTTATGGTTAACAGAACTTAAAAAGAATCATCTTAACTACCATAACACTAGTTTAGTTACCTTAGGTGAACTTTAATACTTCCCCTATCATGGTGGAAAGCAACAGAGATGTGGATTCAATTCAGTGTTATCTTCAGTAAGTATTTGAAAGCACAGTTTGCATCATGAAAAACAGGTTTATGTATTCTCTGAACAATGTCTCTCTATACTTTATTATAGCAAATAAAAGCTTCTGATTTATCCTCACAAAATCTTCAGTGACTGTCTTAAATCTTCACTAACTATCTTAAAACTTCTGATTTATCCTAACAAAATCTTCACTGATTATCTTCACTGTCTCAGTTCCTCCTAAGTACTGAAATTTAGTTCTGTGATCTTGTACTCTTTTTTTGGCAATCTTTACTACTATGATAGACATTCTGCTGGCATCGAAATGGACCATATGGTAGTCTGTATCTTGCCTCATCACTGCCTCTGTGTAGGCACCAACTCAAAAGGTCTAGGTTATTTTTTAAAACTATCATTATAGCAAAAGTACCCAGGAGCCAACTTAAAGAAGCTCTCACTGACCTAAGATAGGACAATTTGAACACCAAAAAGAGCAATGATAGCAAAGGATTGAAACACACCAAATATATAAAATCCTTATATTTATAATGATGCCCTACACCCCATAAAGTCCCTTCACTGTCACTCTTGGAGGTTGTTAAGATACCAATTCATCACCCTGAGTATTCACAAATAAAGGAAATAATCACATATTTATCCTATTGTATTTTACAGTAGCCAGAGTCTATGGGGGTAAGTTCTCCATAGAATTCCAATTAATAAATGCAGAAGGAATAACAGAATTAGAAAATCACCATCTTTTAACCCTAATGAAACACTGGATAATAGGCAACAATCATCAATGAATGCTAAAACCATCAAGTAAAATGTTGACAAGGAAAATTAATAAAGGAGGTGATCAATCATGTACCTCCTGAATCCACGAGTCTATTTTAAGATTATCGAACCAGACATTAGATGCCTCATGATACTGATGCAATAAGAGGTATATAGCACTATATATGAAGTATTTTTGCCTAGAAAACTGAACCTGAAAATGATCAAGCCTCTATATATAAATACAAATTTACAGGAAATACAGGTGAAAGAACAAGTTCAATTACACACAGGAAGCAATCAGCCAATATGATTTCTATAACACAGCGGTATTCAAAGTCTGGTTTTTGGACCAGCTCCTTCAGTATCAACCAGGAAAATGACAGAAATGCAAAGTCTCAGGAACCACCCGAAACCTATAGAATGAGCTTCTCCGGGCGTGGGCCCAGCAAGACCTTCAGGGGATTTCCATGAATGCTCAAGTGTAAGAAGTATGGCTCTAAAAAATCAATGATGAAAATTTTTTTAAAAAAAGGTAGGAGGAGGGGGACTGTAATAGAATAAATGACTCGAGAGACATAAAAACTACGGTGGATTACACTAGTGGTATCCTGAAAACTTATTTTAACCCAATTTAAAAATAATCATAGGAACCATTAGTACTGAGGCAAAAGGAGACATTAAGACTTCTAATTCATAAGGAATTAGTAATTTGATTCTTACAGAAATTAGAAAAGGGTCATGAGTAATGCATTGATTGCCTCATATTTTGTAACGTTGTTTTACTCTTCTAGTTCTTACTTCCCTTCCATTTTTAGCTCTTCAAAGGCACCCCCGAGCTAGTTAGAAGAGTCATCATGAAGAATTAACAAACATATTAGAAAATGTTACTTACGTTATGTTTATGACAGAAATTAAGAGCTTGAAGTGTTTGCCACAATACACTTTTGATCACTCCTTCTGCAACTCTGGGGAAAAAAAATAAAATAGGAACTGAAAACTCCTAGGATGGGGTTACAAGAGGAGAACCGCGAATAGAAACGAAATGAATGGAGCTTGTGATGGCCAATGAATACAGTGGAAAGGCTGTCTTAGAAATGTTTTTTTTTGATGTTTTAATAAAAACTGCTTTACTGTTTTTTTTTATTGCAATTACATAATTTCCTTTTGAAATTTTTACATCTGTAAAAATGATAAATGCTTATGAAAACTCGAACAATATAGAAAAGCAAAGGAATTAAAAAGTGTTGACTCAAATCTTGCTAACTCAAAATAATTGCTGTGACCTAATGGTGTCTGCCCTTTCAGGCGTCTCTTCCTCTCCCCTCTCTGCATGTGTCTGCATTTACTTTTCAAGTTTAATTTTAAATAAGCACATTCATATGGTTCAAAATTTAAAAAGTATAAAAGTTTACCTATGGAGAGTTCTCTCATACCTGCCTAGTACTCGGTTCACCCTCTGCAGCTCCCCTGCCTCTTTCAGAAACATTGTAGGCCTGTTAGTAGATATGAATACTAACATGTATACAGATATATTAGTGGCTGTAAAGGACCTCATTATACGGTTCTATCATAATTTACTTATCCTCACGAATGAACAATTAGGTTGCCCCAATTTTTATCTCTAGAAACGACGTTTCAATGAATATATGTAATCATCCATCTTATTGCAGTTGTGCAATTATCTTCTTAAGGTAAGTTCTAGAAGTGGCATTTCCGGGACCAATAGTAGGCACATATTATATTTTGATCTTGCAGGGATGAACTTAAGATAGCCCCAACACCTGCTTTGCAGGAAAAAAGTTATGCTTGAAGATTGACTTCAAGACAAATTCATCCAATTTGTGTTGGTGGTAAACACTGAAGCAAGTGTTGGAGTTGTTTTGTAACAGTGACCAACACCTGGTAAGCAGGCAGGTCCACAGCCATGGGAGGCCAGGGAGAATAAAAGGCCCAGGAGAATGGGAAGCTGGGAGCTTTTGTCCCTGCAGAATTCTTACTCTGTGTGGAAAATATTGGAAAAGTACCATGGACAGGTGTATTTTCCATTGGAGAATTGAGGATCTGAGAAACTTGTATTTTGGCTGGGAGTAGTTACTTTGTGTAATCATCTCTATAAATTATAGCAACTACAGGCCCTTTAACTTTTCTGTTGATGTCTTTTCAATGCTCATATCACTGCCTCATGAATGATGCCGTCACAGTTACATACTGCCAAATTACCCTCTCTAAGGAAGGTTATACCCATTCACACCCCCACCAAATATCTAGGCATTAAAGTCCTTATCTCTTCCTTTGGTTTTGCCAAATCGTTTGCCTATCTGTGGTTAAAATATCTCAGTTTGGTTTTCATTTGCATTTCATTATTAGTGAATTTAATTTTCACATGATTATTTCTTCTTTTGTGAATTTCCTGTTCATAGCCTTTATTGCTTTTTTTGATTGGTCTCTTTACATTTTTTAAAATTGATTTATGAAGACTCGGTGTACATTAAAGTCTGCAGATATGTAGTAAATATTTTTCTCGGTGTGTTGTTTTTCAATCCTATTCATGAGATGGGACTGTTGTTTGCAAATTTCAAAAAAAAAAAAAAAAATCTAAAACGAGTTTTATTAAATGTCTATTACATTTTCAATTAAATTTTAAAATTATCTACTATTCCAAACACACCCATCACCCAGCTTTAATATTTTATCATATTTGGATATTTAAATCTTGTGTTTAGATCACTTTTTAAAAACTGAATTCGTCACACAGCTGGCCTTACGGAACAGCGGCATGGCCCACGTGTGACTCAGGTACGGTACTAGTTACAAGACATCACCATGTGAGGCTGGGGTATGTGCCGAGAAACAGCAACAAGTATACGGAGGTATTTTTCTCAGAGCAGTTTCCCGATCTCAGGTCATAATTATGGTAACGTGCCGTTGACATCAGTGGTCCGGTGGCAGCCCTCTGACTCTAGCTCTTCCTATTATTAATGTTGTGAAAGCACTGAATTCTCGGCATTAAATCCCTTTCTACTTGAAATTTCTGGAGTGGTTTCTACTTCCTATACTGAATTCTAATATAACTTTATCCTTCTCTCTGCTTTGCTTAGAGCCAAACTTGAGACAATATTGTTTACGATTTTTAATAAGAGAAAGAATAGTATGGCCATTTTGAGCACTGCGAGACAGCTGAAATCCCAGCCGTGCTCCTACCTACTACTTTTACATCCTTGGTCGAGTTATACGTGCCTGCAGTTTTCTTCATGTGCAAGAATGGAATAATATCCCACAAGTTTATTGAGAAGTTATCCCCTAAGAGTCTGGATTTTTAATATCTACATAGGTTCAAGAAATGAGGGTCTGAGATCAGATGAGGCCAGCAGACTGAGGCTCTGACGTGAAAGAATGGGAGTGTGGGAAGAATAAGAAGGCCAGCGTGGTGAAAGTATGAGGGAACTGGTGAGGCTGGCAGGAGCCAAACCGCAAGGGCTTTATAAATCTTGGTAAGGATTTGGATTTTATTCTAAGTTTAAAGGGAAGTCACTGAATACTCAAGAAGGCAAATGACATAATATAGAGAAGAGGTTTCTGGGGGCAAAGTGGATACAGAGAGGTTTATGGGAAGGCTAATTTAATAATCCAGGTGAGATTTGGTGATTTAGAATAGAGTGGTAATGGCAGAGGGAAGGGAAATGGATTTCAATCCTTGGGAGGGACTGGCAAGAATAGCACTTGGCCCCCGTCACGTAGAAATGGAAGGCTTGGTGGGATCTGAGGACTACAGGAACAGAGGACCCAAGAACTGGAATCCAGAAACAAGGCAAGGGCAAGGGTTCAGAAACTGGCGGAACCCTGGTTACTAGTGCCGGTAACATGGAATTGGCACAGGGTGATGTCATAAGAAAGTCAGTCCCTAGCTGTTGTTGCGGAAGAGGGGTGTTTAACTGCATTTCATAGGAAGTGTCAAAACAGAATCCTTAGGCTCAGATTCCAAGAAGGCAGATTCTATCTTAGGCAAAACAACATACACACAGAGTAACAACTACAAACAAATACCACCAATCTTACAAACAGAAGATAGTTATCAAAGGGAATACAGATTCACACAGTGCTCATTCTAGAAAGATAGAGCACTGAAATAGTACTTAGCTACAAGCAACATTTTTTGAAGCATTTCGGAGTAAAATAAAACCTTCTGTAGAAATCAACTGATACTTATGTTTAAATATTCCACTTTGGGTGAATGCAAAAACAAATACAGAAAGTAATAATGAAGGCGTGAGAGCAAAAACTAGACGTCATAATTCAAGGCTGAATGGGTTAATAAGGGTAATGTGTCCAGGGAATTCAGACTGGATTGCTCCGAGACTGCTCTCCTAGCTACTCAGGGGATCCTGACGCTGACATCAGTGCTCATTATCCTTTAGGGTGTTATACAACTTAACATGAAAAACTTGATTTCTTTATCAGTACTCGAGATGAACTGAGTCCTTCTCAGTAAGCCTTTGCTTATCCTAGAATAAAATCCAACCGATCCTATGGCCTACCAGCCTAGTAATGACTTCATTTCTGTTTGCCTCCCCACCCTTCTCTTTCTACTTTCCCGCAGACACTCCACTCTAGCTCCAAAGGTTTCAGCTATTCCCTGATCATGCCATGCTGCTCACACCTCCAAATTGTTGTATTTATTGTTTCTCCTACTTCTCTCCTTGGGCAATCTCTAATTCCTCAGTGTGCTTGATTTTTCTTCAAAGACCTGTAACTCGGCAAGGACTTTATCTCATCCATCATTGCAGCTCTGAGGACAAGAACAGTACCTGGTACCTAATAGGTGCTCAATTAAGTTTGTTTCTCTGGCACTCTCAGAAATTTCATAAACTAATACCTTGTAACAAACCCCTTTTTGCTTAAACTAGCTAGAGTGAATTCTGTCATTGAATCCTGTTCAGTTCAGAATATGACACCAGAAGTGGATATGGCAAACAAACTCAGGCCTTGGGAATCCAGAATTGGCTATTTGATTTCGTTGGGTCTGAAGGCAGGAGGATCTAATTACCATTAGTGGCTGGAACACTAGCAAGTGAGAATCCAGTAATGAAACAATTATTTAAATAATCACTTTTGGTTATCTGGAATAAAGTGCCTATTCAAGGCAAGGTTTTGATGTACTGAATGTGATCGAATATGAGAATATATAAGATAAATGGGAATGGGCTGGCTGTTTCTCGATTCACTGGGAAAAAAATGAAGAAAAAAGGATGATTTAGGGGCTTAATATCTTGGTTTAAGGCAATCAAGAAACCAAGAATTCCAATGGTTGCTCTAAAATAACCCTTTATTTCTATTATCTGTAGGATTCACTCCATGGACCCATTAGGACTACCATGAAATGACTGAAAAATCAGACACAGAATCATCTTGCAGGGTGTTAAATGACAACATAAAATAAATGTATGTGGGGTTAATTAATTTTTCAGTTAATTAACTGAGAAAGAAACAACCTTCAAAAATTGAAATGTGACACTTGGGAGTATACATATAACTAAGAATACCTATCAAATGTTCCTTCTCATGAGAAGTAGCTCCCAAACTTGTGTAACGAGACTGGTTTTGCCTTGCTGAGGACCCTGTGATGATCTCACCTGAAGTATTCTCGTTCCGTGGAAATATCAATTCTCAAGGCTCCTCTCTTGCCACCCCTCAATTACACTAAATGTCCTTTTTAACCTCATTTTTTTTCACATATCATTTCATGAATATTTTCTTAGGAATATTAATTATTCTTCTACAGCTTGCTTTTAACAGGCTGGAAGCCTCGTGTTCCACTGTATGGATATACCAAAGTACATTTAACTAAATCTTTATTATTGGAAAATTAGGTCGGTCCCAATGTTTTTTGTTGTAAATAATCACATGTTGAACATTCTTATGTATAACTTTTTGACCTGATTCTTTTCTTAATATAAATTTCTCTAAATGGAATTTCTTGGTCAAAGGATGAAAACAGATTTTCATCGGTATTGTCAAATTGCCCTCCTAATTATATATACACTTTCTCCAGCTGTAAATGAGAATGCCTGATTCCCGGACTTGCACAAGAGTATATTGATTTTTGAAAAATCTTTGCCTACAGGTGAGAAATCATACTTTATTTAAAAATTTTAAGTTTCTTTGATAAATAGGGAGGGTAAACATGTTTTAGTAGTGTATTGGTCACTTTCCGCCCTCTTTTTATGATCTGCTTTTTCATGTCCACTAGATCCCAGTTCCGTAAAGTTAGGCAACTTTTTTCTATATTCTCTTCACTGCTGTGTCCTTTGCACTGAGCCTGGCACAACGGTAGAAGTTTACTAATTTTTTTTTTTTTGAATGAATATATTTTCTAACTGGGTGTTAATCTTTTTAAAAATGTGATTTGCAAAATCCGCATATGTAGATATGAAATTATATGAATTCACCATATGGCAAATAATTTACCCAATTTGCCATTTTCTTTTTAGTTTTGTTTATGGTACTTTTTGTCAAAGGGAATCTCTGAAAATAATATGATTTAACATTTGGCTGTTACACTTTCCTCTTTTAAAAAAATTTCTTGATTTAGTCTTTTCCAACTTAAAAAATATCCCATTAACATTCTGATTAGATTTTTATGCAATAAATAAATAAATAAATAAATAAATAAGTAAATCAAGAGGCAGTATCTCTATAATAATATTTCCATTCAAAAACATATGTTCAGGTCTATGGCCATGGTTCTGAACAAGCCCGATTCTGTCTGATCTCGGAAGCTGAGCAGGGTCGAGCCTGGTTAGTACTTGGATGGGAGACGACCTAGGAAGACCAGGTGCTGTAGGTGTAAAAAATAAAAAAATAAGGAATTATAAACTGACAAGGTCCTTGCAATCTGTGAGGTCAACCAACGGTTGCTTCACCTAAAAAAAAAAAAAGTATATATATAGCTATACACAAATATATATAAAAATATTTATGTATGTATATATATATTCATTTAAATAAAATCTTTTATGTACCTCAGTTAAGTTTTATAGTTGTCTTTATGTAGAGACTAACAATTGTTTTTTAACTTTATTCCTAAACTTTTATTGTTGTTGTTATTGATATTTAAATGAGATCCTTCTCCACTAGATTTTTCTAAAGTGCTGATTGATATAAAAGCTAATGATTTTTGTGTGTGGAATTTGGAAATGCTAGTCATTATACTGAATTCCATTAGTTTTAATAACTCTTTAGGCAGTTCTCTTAGATTTTTATAGAATAATATCACTCAAATAATGACAATTTAATCTTGTTTCCAAAAGTTCTATACTCTATTTGTTTTTGTTATTACATTGGCTAGAGCTCTCAGAACAATGTTACATTATAGTAGCGACAACGATGTCCTTATCTTGTTTCTTACTTTAATGGTGGTTCCTTTTAGTGCTGAGCATAAAATCAGCTGTTGATTCAAAGAGGATTTGTGTTTGTGTGCATATATGCTTAGAACATATTTTAATCCTAGTTTTCGTTTTTGTTTTTAAATAATCAGGAAAGGATGCTAAATTTATCAACTGCCTTTTCAAATTTTATCAACCATATGTATTTTTTCTCCTTTATCCTATTAGTGAATTATATGAATAGATTTCCTAATATTGAATCATAGCTAATTTATTGAATTCAGACAATCCAATATATAATTTAGCCTCAAAATGCATTGTGATTTGTATCTGCAGTAGATTTGTCTTCTTAATTATTTTTACTCTAGGTTAATATTCAGTTGCCTTTTGAGCACATCCTGAGATTGGAAAAGGGTAGCCAGTAGTAGGTGCATCTGGGTAGAAAGGGACACTGTGGCTCAGATTTGAAATGTGCTATAGTTAATCCCATATATAATGAAATTGGGACATGGCCATACAGTCCTTCAGTTTCTAGATTACTTACCCATTTGGCTTTCTTTCCAGCTCATTTAAAAGTGTATGATCACAGTATTCAAAAACTAAATGCATTTTCCTTTTTCTCCTGAACACCTCAATGAGGTTCACAAGGTTTGGGTGTTTTAATTGCTGCAAGGGAATTGAAATACAAAGTTTGGTGATTTGTTTTCTTGTAAGAATTTCTCCCCAGATCCCTTATAATTTTAAGAACAGAAGACCTTGTTTATCATTCTCTACGCATATCTTGTGGAGAATTTATTATAGTTACTTACAACAGAAAGCACTCTTAGTAAGAATCATGGAATCTTAACATTGGAAGAAAAATTTAAGAATCTGTCTAATGTACCCATACTAAATGGTAACTAAGCTGCTTGCATCTCTCTGGAGATAAATAAAGTACACAACTTAAATATAAGCACTAAAACCAAAAAATACTTTATGCATTTTGTGGAAATTCTAAATATACAATTCATAAAATAACCTGAATAAAAAAATGAGGAAATGGAATTATTGAATAAAGACTATAAAAATCATCAATACCCATTTAGCTTATATATTGCCATGGAGTTAATGTAAATGTCAGCTGGACTTAAACCCAGGCTGAATATTCATTTTGGCTCTCAGAAATACTAGATTCCAACCTTCAAATCCGATTAGACCACTTATTAGAGGAGTTCCCACAGTTAGTCTGTGATTTTAATTTATTTTTCATTTTCCAACTTTGTTCTTTGATTTTGTTGTTCTCTCTTATGCTTAGATGTTTCATGCGTTAAATTCTAGCCCCAAATTGAAGCATTTCACAAGGCAGCCTCTGTTTAATGTTGTAAACCAAAGGAAAAATCCTGATTAAGATAATCCATCACTAGAGCAACTATATAATTTATCATCCAATCAGGGTAATGAGTCTAAGCTAGGACTGTCCCAGGCAAACTACAGCTAGGGTGACTGTATAATTTAGCTTATAAATCAAGATAGTTTTGAAAGAAGATACTAACCAGACAGACTCTGGGACAAAAGCTATAGACCAGGACATCTGATCACTCCTTATAAGTCATTGTTCCTGTTGTTTTCCCAGTATAGTAGGCAAATCACCTTTCCAAACCTTATACTATTTACTCAGAAAGGTATATAAAGACATAGAACAGTATTTTGTATATAGTAAAGCTCAATAAATATTTTGCAGGCCCAGTAATGAGTCTTAAATGTGGATACCATTGTCTACCTCAGTTGCCATAAGCATGGCTTGACCAAAAAAAATCACTGTGACTACATTCTTGCTGTTCACCAGCTAAGAAGGGAATCCTTTTTACACAGTAAAAATATTACCAGAGCACCAAGTCAATTTTATTTTCTATGTGCTCCACTGCCTAAAAGAGCAGAAAGGCAAATAGTGGAGGAAACAGGGTAAGCGTCAGAGTGGCCAAGGTCCCAAATGATGATCAATTGATTTCCCAAAGTTATTGATACAGAGGAATTTAAGTCTAATGGGAAAAAATATCACTTTAAAGTTCTTTGTAATTTTAGTACACGTAATTCATCCAATACCATGATATTACAGACACATAAAGTTAACCTACCTTCAACATACGTATTTCTCTTAGTGCTATTTTCTTAACGACAGGATCATCTTCAGATTCCACAAATTTTTTAATAGCTACCACTTGTCCAGAGGTTTTGTTTCTGCATTTAAATACAACCCCATAAGACCCTTCTCCAATCTTAGCTAATTTTTCATACTTTTCCATTATAGTAGAAATGACTTAAATCACTGTATTGATTGACTCGAAGTACAGTGTTGTACCTGGAAAATAAGATAATTCAGCTTAATGAAATTATTGAGGACAATGTTCTCACAGATTATTATACAAAACCAATTTGCCCAGGATGTCAAAGGTTTATTTCTACCAATTAGTAGTACATACACTTAAAATATTTGGATGTTATTTCGTTAGTTTAGTTCAGTCTTATGCAGTTCTCCCAGCTATGGCAAAAATTTCATATGCTATTTCTTATAATGGGTCTGTGTTGACTTCAGCTAAATTAAAAAAAATTGTGTAAAAAGACCTTATCCAATCTATTTTAATTATCTTCAAGTAAATGATTAAAATATAATGCTATAAAATCCAGCTAAAGGAATATTTCACACTCTTGAATACGGTGTTTATCTTTTCCTTCCTAAGCCATTTGAATACTGGAGAAACTAGAAGAGTTGAGAACAAGACATGGTACAAAGCACTATACTTCCACCTGCTGGAGAGAAGACAGAGAAAATGTGGGCTGTTGAACAAAGCAGCTATTAAAAATAATAAAACCTTTTTTAGAGAACCTTTTATTGTGCTTAGCTTTGATATGTAAAGGAATAAATCCTTAAATTTGTAGCTCTCAAAGAAAATAATAATAAAGCACAAAAAAGAAGGCAGATTTCTCTAATTCATGAATGCTTTCATATCCATAGTGATTTCTATGGAAATACTGGGTTTAACTATTCTGTCTCACATCACCCATTTGTGAATTTTGCGATGACTGGTTTACATGTTAAATAACAAATAAGGCCAGCATAATTAAATAAATCAGTCTAGGAATTAAAAATATGAAAACTTTAATTAGTCTCAAAAATCCCACACCACTTTATTCAGCAGGATCTTATTAATATACTCTAATAGTAATAATAGCTAGCACTTAACACTGTTTATGCAAATTATATATAATCTACACAAATATTCCAGAAGTAGGTGTTATTTTTATCCAACCAAGCGATGAGAAAACAGGCACAGTGAAGTTAGTGTGGAATTAGAACCTATGCCGTCGTCACATTCCAAAGAACACAATTTTAATCACTACTGCTCAGTTAATTCAAAAGAATGCACAATCTGAAGAACCACTTTCTCTAGGTCTTGGTATTAATAAATGTCAAGTAAAGAGTTGACTACTTAAAAAATTTCTCATGTTTCAAATGAGTATTCCTCTTTTATATTTTTACTTGACTAATATTCAGTCTTTTCCATCCACAGATTATCTCAATGAAGTAAGAAATCATGTACTTTCACTTGCCACCATAATAATGCACAAATGGAAAAGTGTTTACCTGGATAAATGACTATTAACATACTATTTTACAATGCAGTTTTTTAGTAGATCTTATTTTCTCTCTTTTTAAAGGGAGAAACTGAAGCACACAGACACTCAAGTAACACATGGAAAATCCATCACAGATTAAGTTTGGAAAATTTTATTAATTATGGGCATGCATGGGGAAGACCTGAGAAGGCCTAGAGGAAAATTAAAGCTGAGGCAGATTTCAGGACTAACTGAATTCTGAATGCATTCTCCAATCCACAGTCTACTGGCAGAGGGTGAAACACTTATGGCTAGATGTGTCTGAGTGCCACCAGTGTCCAAATTATTGACTATCAAGCTATGCAGACAGTGGTGACTTTCAGAAAGCCAGGCCAAAAGAATTAAGTAATAATAATTTTAAAAAAACAAAACTGAACAGAGATAGCAACCACACACTTGGGAGAAGATAGATTCTGGAACACAGGCAGGTTGCTAAAACAAAAAACAATCCATTAAAAAAAAAACAAAAAAACCTAGGAAGAAAATCAGACTCCAGAATTGTTATAATGTTATCTAAAATGTCCAGTTTTCAATTAAAAAAATTATGACATGGTACGGAAAAAGGAAAATGTGACTGATATTCAGGGAAAAAATTCAATTAAAATGAATTGAGAATGGATCCAGATGTTGGATTTAGCTGACAAAGACTTCAAAGCAGCTATTATAAATATGTTCAAATAATTATGGCAAATTACAATTTAAATATTAAAGGAAAATATAATGATGACTCAGAAGTAGGAAATATCAATAGAAAAATAAAAAGTATAAAAAAGAACCAAATGGCAATTTTAGAGTTCAAAAATACAACTGAAATAAAAAATTCACTAGATGGACTGAACAGATTTAAGATGGCAGAAGAAAGAATCAATGAATCTGAAAATAAACAGAAAATGACCAATACGAAAGAAAAAAAAACTGAAGATGAACACAGCCTCAGAGATCTGTGGGACAAAAATAAACAATGTTAATATATATGTAATAAGATTCTCAGAAAGACAGTAGTGAGAAAGAGGCAGAAAAAATATTTGAAGAAATAATGGCCAAAAGCTTTCTAAATTTAATATAAAACATTAATCCATATATCCAAGAAGCTAAATAAACCCCAGGTAGGAAAACATAAAAACATTCATACCTAGATATATCATAGCCAAACTGCTGAAAATTAAAGACAAAATCTTGAAAACAGTGAGAGAGCACCATTCACACAAAAAAAGAAACATCTTAATGACTGACTCCTCATCAGAAAAAAACAATACAAAAATCAATAGAACAAAAAAACTGGTTCTTTAAAAAGATCAACAAAATTAATGAACCTTTAGCTAGACTAAGAAAAGAGACAGAAATAAAAATTACCGAAATCAGGACCACCCTATAGATTTAAAAAGATTGAAAGAGAACTTTATGTGACCAAATTGGACAATTTGAACAAATGCCTAATAAGACACAAAGTAACAAACTTACTCAAGAAGAAATAGAAAACCTGATTATACCCATAACAAATAAAAGAAGTGAATTAGTAATTTAAAATCTACCCATAAAGAAAAGCCCAGGTTCAGATAGCTTCACAGGTGAATTTTACCACACATTCAAAGAATTAAGACCAATCCTTCATAACCTGTTCTAAAAAACAGAAGAGGAAACATCTCTCAGCTCATTCTATAAGGCCAATATTACTCCGATACAAAGTCAGACAAAGAAACTACAAGAAAGCCACAGATCATTATTCTCATAAATACAGACACAAGAATCCACAACCAAATAATCAGCAAAAACATATAAAATGAACTATATACCTTGACTAAGGGATTTTTCTGAGGAATGCAAGGTTGACTTAATCATATCAATAATGTAAAACAACATATTAATAGAATACAAGATGAAACTACACAATCATCTCAATAGATATATATTTAAAAAGCACTTAAAACCCAACATCTATTCGTGATAAAATTTCCAAACTAGGAGTAGAAGGGTACTTTCTTGAGGGAATCTGAAAAAACTACAGTTAACATCATGCTTAATGGTGAAAGACTGAACATTTCCCTCTAAGACTGGGAAAATATTCTATTTAACCACTTATATGTAACACTGTATTGGAAATTTTTGCCACTGTAATAGGCCAAGTAAAAGAAACTAAAAGTATATAGGTTGGAAATGGAAAGAAAAACTCTCATTATTTGGAAATGGCATGCTACTGTATGTAGAAAATCCTAATGAATCTGCAAAAAAGCTTCTAAAACTAATGAACAAGTTTGCAATGTAGTAGAATACAAGATCAACATACAATAATAAATTTTATTTCTCTATATTGGTAACAATCAATTTAAAAATGAAATTAAGAAAACAATTCCAGTCCCAATAACATCAAAAAAATAAAATATTTAGGAGTGAATTTAACAAGTGAAGTGTACTGATAATTTAAAACATTGCTCAGAGAAATTAAAGATCTAAAAGAAAAAGAGAAATGCCATGGTCATGGACTGGAAAACTCCATAAGATGTCAGTTCTCAGTAAAGTCATCTATAGATTAAAGTCAGTCCTTATAAATATCCTTATAGACCTTCTTTGGGATAGAAACTGACAAGATGAACCTAAGATTCACATGGAAATGCGCGGTATCCAGAACAGCCAAAACGACTTGGAATAAGAACAAACTTGGAAGACTTATATTACCTGACTTTGAATTTTATTATAAAGTTATAGTAAATCAAGAAAGTATGATATTGGCATATATATGTATATATATATAATATTATATACATTAAATTGAGTTGTTTGACTTTATGTACTTTATGTCGTAAGAATGCTTTATGGATACAAATCCTTTATCAGATATATAATTTACATATAATTATAACTTACAATTATAATATATATTATATAATATATATTATATGTTATATATATATCAATAGAAGAGAATAGAGAGTCAAGATATAAACTCTTTTATTTACGGTCAGTTGATTTTGACAAAGATGCCAAAACAATTCAATGAGGAAAGAATATTGTTTTCAACAAACAATGCAAGGGCAATTGAGTATCCTTAGGCAAAAAAAAAAAAAAAAAAAAAACCCACCCACCTACCCACATAAAACAAAAAATTCAGATACCAACCTCGCACAATATATCACAAATAATTCAAAATGAATCGCCAACCAAAATATAAGAGCTAAAGCTTCTAGAAATAAACATAGTAAAAACAAAAATCTTTGAAAACTCAGGCAAGTATTTCTAAGACATGACACCAAAAGCATAATCCATAAAAGAAAAAATTGATAAAATGAAATTCATCAAAATTAAAATGTTTTGCTCCTCAAAAAAAATTTGTTCCATTAAGAAAACGAAAAGATGAGCCACAGACTAAAGAAAAATATTAGAAAATTATATACCTGACAAAGGGTTTGTATCCAGCACATACATAAAGTACTCTTATAACATAAAGTACATAAAATCAAGCAACCCAATTTAATAATGGACAAAAGATTTAAATAGAGATTTCACTAAAGAAGATATACAAATGTCTAATAAGCACATGAAAGAATGCTATTAGTCCTTAGGGAAATGTAAATTAAAACCACAATGCACTAGAATGGCTACAATCCAAAAGCTTGACAATATGTAGTGTTGATAAAGTTATACAGAAATTCAACATTAATGGTGAGAATGTAAAATGGCACAGCCCCAAAGGAGAAGTTTGTCAATTTCTTAAAAGTTAAACATAAATTTAACATAAAAGTTAGACGTAAATAGGAATTCTTTGGTATCTACCCAGAAAAAATTTTAAAAAATGTCTACACAAAGATATGTATGTAAATGTCCACGGTACCATTACTTTTAACAGCCTTTAAATATCCATCGACTGATGAGTGAATATACATGAAATGAAATACTATTCAGGAACTACTGATACATGCTATAATGTGATGAACAGAAAAAATAACCCAAAACCTAAAAACATAATGCTATGTGAAAGAAGCCAGACACAAAAATCCCACATATTGTGATTTCATTTGCATAAAAGGTCTAGAAAAGGCAAATGAGACACTGAGAAGGACACTGCATCTCCTCTGTGATATTTTTGCCCCAAATGCAAAGTCTGAATGTAATCATCAGGAGACAGGTGACAAAACCAAACTGAGGAGCATTCCTACAAACAACTGTCCTGTGTTCTTAAAAAAAAATGTCAAGGCCATGAAAGACAAAGGTCAGAATACTATTCCAGACAGAAGGAGACTAAAGAAATGTAAAAATGAAATGCAGTGTATGACCTTTAAATGGGGGGGCTGGGGGGAGGGAAGGTGAAGGGGCCTGTAAGGAATAATTCTGGGGTAATTGGTGAAATCTAAATATTGACATATTAAATTTCCTGATTTTGGTAATCTGTACTGTGGTTATGTAAGAAAATATCCTCGTTCTTAAAGAATATACATTGAACTATTTAAAGATAAAGAGACATGACTGATGTCTGCAACTTACTCTCAAAAGCCGTATACAGTTGGACTAAAGTGTCTTAACATTTTTTTCCTTGCATGTTTACTTTTTTACACCAAACACATTTTTCTCAAATATCGATATAATCAGATATCATCCTTCCTCAAAAATGTCTTAGGGACTCTAATGCCACAGAATAAAGTTCCAACTGTATATGATATTTACAGTCCTTTGCACCCTGCTCCCACTGTACCTTTCCCACATTGCTTCTCAGATCCTTCCCTAAACATTTTCAGGTCTCAAGTCTCTGTTTATACCACTGCTTGGAAGGTAGGACCCAGAAATCCTCTTCCTCTTTGCAGTTCAACTCAAATGTCTTTTCTGCTTAGCCCTTTGCAATCCCCAAAGGCAGGCTCGTTCTCTGCACACAGTGTTAACAATTTTCCCTATTCCTTTTACATATAATTTTTTTATACCTGACTAGCATCGTTAATACATTGTCTGGTACATAGTAGGTGCTCAATCTACCATAATTTTATCCTCTAACCTTTTCACTAAATATATATAACAACTTTCTTTTTTTTAAGCAAAGGTAATAATTACATTTTGATTGTTAATATAGTACTTGGGCAGGAGATCAAGATGAAACAGTGATATAGGTATAGATGCAGTTGGTTGAATATATTTCCATGGTCATTAGTGACCTTCAATTTGAAGCTGTATTCTCTCTCTCTCTCTCACACACACACACACACATACATACACACATACATACATACATACATACATACATACATACATACATACATACATTCATACATACATACATATCTTGGCTACAGGCCTCCTGACTTCAGAATTTACCAGATGTTTGACTGTTAGGTTCATGAAGTTTTGTGCACAAAAGCAAAAACAGGTATAGCCTTGGGCCCATTGTTGAACATAGAAAGTCAGAGATAGATACTTGAGTGGATCATTAAATTCTTTGAAATTTTTCTGTTTAATTTCCTTAGTCTTTAAAAATTTGCAAAAAGATGCACACAAAAAAGAGAAAACACTTGGAGGCAGATTTTCAACGACTGTATCACAACCAGATCCTGGGGGCTCAAGCAAGCTCAATGAAAACAAAATTAAGAAAGGGAGAGGAAACGGGGTGAAAAAACTTATTAATTTCCTAATCTAAAAGTTTCTAGGAAACTCGTGTAAACAGTATCATTATGAATGGAGGGTGAGGAATGGGGGGTGAGGAAAGGGGAGACTTTTTCAAGAACAGGCTAGACCAATAAGGACTCTACAGGCTGAAAGTCACAATCTGCTTGCTACGTTGTTGTTACCGTTTCCAATGCAACCAAATGTATTTATATTTAATAAAACTGACCACGAAAATGGGTTAAAAACCCATTCTGCATCTATGTTTTAATACGGCATTAACAGAACTTCAAAATTACATACAACTGTGCATAAACTTGTCCTGGTGACACTACAATCGAATTAATTAAAAGCATCCCCAGAAAAACTAGAAGACCACATAATTTACATAATTCAATAAATTAATTTTGTTTAAAAACATCACATTTCATGTGTACACACAGCACATAAATCACTGTATTTCCAGGTCTCTAAACTAGTCTCGACCCTTCATTTAATGGTAGTCTAGCTTCGCCACACAAGGGTCTCCCAAAGCGCATATGCGCCTCCCGCTCCCTCCTCTGCTGCCACCATAGCGTCGTCCCCAGAGCCGCACCTACCTCCAGCCACCAGGGAGCCCCACCGGCTCGGTGGTGTGGCCAGCAGGAGCCATTTGTCACCTCTAGCCCCTCACCCCCACCCCTTCCTGTCCCTCCAGAGGCCACCCCGCTTTCCCTTATCTGCGAGCCCCCATCCAGACACGACATCTCTCTCCATCAAACTCGCGCGCGGGCCCCCATTCCACCCGGCCCCTCGCGGGGACCCGCACTTACGGCGCGGATGGAAGCAACAGTGATGCAGTCTCCAGCGGCCCGAGCAGCGCCAGCTCCGGCGCGAGTCGCTCTGCGCAGACAACCGCCGGCGCAACTCCCGAGCGGAATCGCCGCGGCGTCTCCCGGGCAACCGGACGCTCCGGCGGCGCGGGGCAGCTGCTTCCGGAGAGGTGTCCCCCGGCGCCCGCCGCAGACGCCCCGTCCGGGGTTCATCACCCAGGTGGATAACGCAGGCCGAGCCTAGAACGTCAGTGTGGACGCAGCGGCAGTTTCTCCTCTGAGAATCTTTTAAGGTGCCCTAAAGGCGGCGCTCAGGAAACAAACTTTTCCATTAACACTGTGATTATACTAAATTCTGTTCCTTTCCAAGGCCTCAAGGGCACTAAATACATGTCGACTTGAATATTAGTCCGTTTTCCTGCCTGGGAAACCCTCTGAATATTGTCAGATCCTATTATTAGTTATTACTCTTCGGTCCTGCCTTATTGCTAAAATAGCTTTTCAGCAAACTTTTGTAGGCTTTTCTGTGATAGGCTGTCTGTTATTAGCGGTGGTACTTTGCTGCCATTTTCATAATTCAGCAAGCATTATACTAGTGTCTGGGGCTGATACAGATTAAGAGATATATTTGTTACCCAGTGGGGAAGCAAGTCAAGCAATGTAATGAATTCTATTTGGGGGTAAGTTGGGAAAGATAATTTTTTGACAAAATTTACTCTTTTTATTCCCAGGACGAACTTAAACATACTATATGCTAATGAGCATGCACATACTTTGTTTAGCATCAGTGAAATGCTCTCCATCACGCCCAGATTTACGATGCTCATACTTTCCCTTCTTACCTCGGAGGTGACTCTCCTGTTTTCTCATCTACCTTTGATTCTCCATTTCCTTAGAGATATGCCGACATCTCCTCACATCTTTAGAAAACAAAACCAGTGACTTCCTGATATACTCAAATCTACATAATCTCATAGCTACACATTTCTATGTCATTTCTGCCCTTATCATACTATAGAAAAATTTCTGTAAGGGTATGAGTGATCACCTTATGAACCCAACTGCCTATTTTCACCTTCATGCAGTATTTGATCTCTGCAGTTTGCAAAACCATTGACTACTAGAGCTACTTTTCTCCTCAGGTGGCTCTTCAAAGTTGGGCTCATCCTTGTTCCCTTGCTTCACTGTTACTCTGCTCCAGGCACCCTAAACTCAGCTGCATGTAATGTCACTAATCCTTGAACATGAATTTCTGCACACGCCTTAGCCTAGCCTACAGTTCCCTACCCAGACTTTCCCCTGCACTTTATATGATAACCTCCTATTTATCTATCAACAACCGGTTTATATAGGCTTTCAGCTTCCCAAAGCAGAAGTAGGCACAGCCTTTTGAACCTCTTAAAATGTATCTAATTTTTATCCAAGTGCGCCCCTTGCATACTAGGAATGATGCCTTTTCCGTATTTTCTCCAGGGTTGAAAAGTTTCTGGATACACTGTAAATAACCATACTTATTTAATAAGCTTAACTGTAAAGTTGATTTTATGCAAATCCTTTTATATAAAATGCTCTCAATAAGGAAAACGCTTTCTGGTAAAGCAAAAAATTAAGACAGGAAATTACTTTCTTGTTGCAAAGAGGCAGTGAAAATTAGAATTTGAAATCCAACTCCTTCCTGGAGAAAATAAATATAACTTCAGTGGGGAAAAATGCTGGAGTGGATTTTAGAGGGTAGTAGATATACTGCATGTATTCTGTGTGATAGTTTCACACAGTAGTTAAGCACCTAGGTTCAACTCCTAGTCCTACCACTTACTAGCCACATTCTTAGGCAAGTTACTTAACCTTTCTGTGCCTGTTTCTTCATTTGTAAATCTGTACCAACAATACCTACCTCACTAAGGCTGTTCCAGGGCTTCGGTGGGAAAATCTGTGAGCCATGTAGAATAGCACCTGGCACACAAAAACATGCATTGGGCACTTATTATTATATTCCCTTAAGTAATACTTAATGTTTACTCATTATTTTAGAAAGCACACACTTCCCTTTCTTCTATTAATACTGAAAACTGGTATCTGTTATTTCTCTAATGAAATCAGTAACACACTTGCAAGCTGAATGATGCCAATAGGCCCAGAAAACAGCTGTTCTCATTCTTCTCAACGCCAATGTCTAAGAAAGCAGCTAACAAGACAGCTTGAACTTCAATGAAGATAAAATATTGTTTTAAACATTTGAGTGGCTGTCTTCCTTTTGAATGAATAAAAATCCTTAATCAGAAGTTATTGGGTAGAGGCTAAAATTTGTATTTTTAAGTGTCATTAAAGATTGTTTTTCTGAGGCACATGATCCTTGGACCACACTGGTTTAAATTCAGTGTTGACCAGATTATTTTTCTGAGGCATGTGACCCTTGGACCAACACTGCTTTAAATTCAGTATTGGCCAGTGGCTCTCACACAGGGATGTACATCAAAATTAGTTGTACAACTTTGTAAAAATATAGGTTTCTGGGCCTCACCCCAAAAGACTGATTCCAGCAGTATTTTTAAAATGCCCATGGGTAATATACAATCAGGTATATACCTTGTTTTCTAGAAATATTTCTAAGTGCTTGTCAATGAAATGTGATTTTTTTGAGATGTTACCCTTTCTATAACTTACAGGACTTAGAAACTAGAAAAAGCAGTGGCCCAGGAAAAGGACCAACAACTTTGTCAATAAATGCTCAAAACAGAATCTTGATTTCTTGAAAATATTTTCCATGAGTCTGTTTTTCAACAAATTGATGATAATGTTATATTGGGAAAGATGTGTTAAAAGTCATTATTCAGTCATTAATGCTAAGATTGGTTATGATGTATTTGTTGAGAAAGGGATAAATGTACACAACTGCTATGATTAAACATATGTATGACTGAGAAGTCACATTTCTAGATAACTGTTCTAGAGTCAAGTAGATTATACAAACTCACAACAGGCAAGTGGCATCGGCGAGTAGAAATCGTGCCTCTTCACCCCCATTCCAGTTCTTCTCACCTAATCTTCCCCTTGCTTCCTTCCAGAATTACATTTCCCAACAGTCTCCTTTCCTTTCTCTTACTCAGGAGTCCGCAAACTTTTTCTATAAAGGGTCAGCGAGTACATATTTTAGGCTCTGTGGGCCATACAAATTTTGTTTGCAATCACTCAATTCTGCCAAATTGTGTGCCAAAGCAGTCATAGGCAACACGTAAATGAATACATAGTGTGTTCCAATAAAACTTTATTTACAAAAATAGGTGAATGGGATTGGGCTGAAGAATGTAGTTTGCCGACACCTTTTCTAACCAAAAGACTATGAATGTTTAATTGATTTTCCTGATCAGGAAGTTGAAGATTCTATTAAGACGTCCCTTTCTCAAATGTGGGAATATTACTCTTATGAAAGTTAGATGACAGTTCAAAAAAAAAAAAAAAATCATGATCTGAGGGATCAGAATGGGTATTTAAGGATTTAATGCACAGTAATTAAGAAAAGTTTTTTCTAGCTATACTTCAGTTTTACTATATATAGATTAAGCCAGATGACAAGCTACTATACAACAGCATGTTAAAAAACATGTTTATTTTACACTATGTACAATCAGAAAATATTTAAAAGCATTATCAATTAAAATAAATGAAGACCATAAATCACAATTTAGTTTGTTCTTAGTGTATATACTCACATTAAAATAGAAAGGACATATACCAAAAGAGCCAAAAGTGTGCATTTTGCTAAAACTTGGTATATACATACATATTCCATTGGGAAAAAAAGCAATCAAAATGACTTTAACCAAAACTAAGTTCTTGTGATGTGTAGTAACCATTGTATTGTTTACATGAGGTAGTAACTAAATTATTTTGGCCATGTGTTAATACTCTAAATCAAAAGAAATATGAAAATGATCATAAGACCAACAAAAGTAAAAATTCCACTAGAAATTTGAACCACTTAACTCTACGGAATGTTATAGTTCTTCAATGTGATTATATGAAATGTTTAGTGTGGACTCTTTAATAATGCTAATTTATTCTTTGTGCATACTGTAATTCAGACAACTGCAGTGTTACATCATGGTACCGCTATTCTGTGATTCAAAATTTTTTCAAAGATATTTTTAAGCATAGACAAGCAATCTTACAGAATTCTGCTTAAATATAAAAAGACCAGTTACTACAACAGGTGGTTAATTGGTTTGTTTCACATAGTAAACAATCCAAATACATTTTAAAAAGATGTTGTGGAGCCAGATGTGTATCGACAAGGTCACAGCTTACTTTTGTGACTTAATACATCACATATCAATACTTTGTGCAAATATAAACACCAGTGTACTTGCATTAAAATTAAAAACAAGATTATAAAATGATTACAGCCTCCATTACAGTTTTAAAAGTTACAAGATTTATATTCATATTACTAAATTACATATAATAAAAATACAATAGTGTTAAATGTACTGTTTCATTGCCGGCATCCCATTTTGTAATATAGCCACACCCAAGAATATACTAAAGAATTCTTAAAATATTAACCCAATCGCATTTTTTATCAACATTTACATCTGTACAGATAAGACACTTACTTGTACATCTCATAAAAGTACATTATCTACATAAATTCTTAGTGTATGTCTTCAGCAATATGAAGTTTCACAGAAAAATACTGCCTATATGTACAAAGATTACATAACAATGAATTAAGCACTTGTGTGGTTCAATATGCTAAATATATCCATACCACTTAAAACAAAAATTTTCCCCATCTTGTCTCATGCCACAATAAATTACAAGTAACTGAAGCCAAGTTACTGCAGCTTTTGTACAGCTTCAAGCATCCATTAATGTTGCAGCGGTAGTGTTCTTTCTTTCTATAGTTAAGTGTCAAAGCACATTTCTCAGTAACTGTTTTCATGACCCGCCAGGATGTACAGATTGCTATTTGCTGTGGGGTTATCAGTTGGCCTACTTTCCAAAACCACGACCCTAAAAGTAACAAACAAACAAAACATGTAACAAAGTTATTCTTGTAAACTAATGCTAGAAAAATTTTCCATTGCTTCTTTATTATATGACTCTATAATTGCTGCTTATTTGATTTGTGGACAGCAATCATTTAATCGCTATGATTAAAAAAAGCCAGTTCCAGCTCTGGGAAGTAATTTTGCTGCCCACCCCCTCCCACCTCTAGGCCAGTGTTCTAAGAGTGGGGGCGGGGAGAGAATGTGTATTAGAAATAATTTGGGGGAACTTAATTCTTATTCTAAATTCTGAAAACAATTTGTATTTCAAGAATCAGAAAGTAAATCAGCATAGAACCTCAAAGTTCTATTTAGCACTAAAATCGAAAAATTTGTTTGTTAGCATATAGTATTTCCTCTTGTAGTATAAATCATGCTTTAGATAGTATTTTTAATACAAAACTATTACTGACAGATCTATATATTCCTGGTACTTGGAAGATCAGGCACATTCTCAAAGGCTTTAAAACTTTGAATTGTGAATACTTATTGTGTGAAAAATATAATGTTGAATATTTTGCTGAAGAAATTTCAATTCTCTTGAAAAAGAAACCAGTTTCATGCTGGATTTATAAAACACTATGTTTAATACTATGTATTTAATATATAACCCCCTTCATACCTGTCAGATCCAAGCAGTCTGAAAATTCTTGTGCTGTCTGAAATTTCTTGTGTTACCTGTTCAATTAAAATATAATTTCTGAAATTAAAAGCATAAAATTTTATATGGGCGTTTAATTTATAACTCTAAGGAAAAGAAAGGTAATTCTTAAGATGGAAATAGGTCCCTGTGTGACTGTGAATTTGTTAAACTGGCATATTTGGTGCTCCAATTTGTTAGCCTAGAAAAAATGTGGCTAGTTTTGAATTATAAAACATGAGTAGGAAAACCATTTACTTGTTAAATTATAGAACTCAAGGGATAAATTTAAAAACAAAACACTCAGTCCATTTTATTTATCAGAAATCTTCTGTCAGTTATGTTAATGCTAATAGCAAAGCTATTGCAGCAGTAAGCCACTTAGATCTGGTCCTTTAACTTAAAAGGTTGCACTGTGGTATGATGAGACACACTTATGACTTGAGTTTGAACCCCAGTACTCCCACTTAATAGCTGTGATATTGTACAAGGTATGTATTTGTTGGAAATGATTTTGCCTTCTGCAAAATGGGATAGAAAATATCTACCTTGCAGTAGTATTGTTTTTATAAGTATTAGTGGGTCTAACGCCTAGCTAAAGAAGTGCTCAATAGATAATTCTCTTGCCCATTTCTTCTCCAGTCTCCTGAAATATTTTCTCATGACACGTAACTGCCAAGAAGTCCTCAGTGTGACTAATTACCAGTTGGGGAGTTAGGAATAAGTCTACAGGAGAAAGAATAATCCACTGTTTATTGGCTGGTAACTGAATGCAAAACATGTCAAATTAAAATGGCAGTAACTTCTCCCCCAAATTTGGTAGGCTGAAAAAACAATTTGATTTTGAAACTAACATTTATTCCATTAGTAACTCTGCAATTAGTTATTCTGGAAACACTTCTTTTATAACCCAGCACACCTGCATGTGATACAAAGTGCTCACTCTAGTAATAGTGGCTCATTGTGCTGATCTTCACAGCATTCAGAGGTTTGCCTACTAGAAGGACCTAACATTTCTGGAGGGGTTGTATTCAGTAAGGGCTGCCTGTGTAGTTTGAAAAAGCCCCTCAGATGACTTTTGGGGGGGCAAACTTTTCTTTCTTTTTAAAACCATCCTCTTATATCCTGCCTATGATGCCTTTCTCTGCCTAGTGTTTATTGGCTGTTGACTATTCTTACCTCCCTGCTGGATTCCCTAAGGTGATTTTAAAACATCTTCCTGAGAAGTGACCCTCTTGTGGGAATTACTACTAGAAACATTAACAGCTACCTTTCTTGAATACCTACTATAGGCCAGGCATTGTGCTGAGCACATTACATGCTTCCTTTCATTTAATCTTAACAAACCTACAAAGTACTATTTTGTTATCCTCAATTCACAGATGAAAAAATATAAGCAAAGAGAAGTTAAGTGATATGTCAAGGTCACACAATTACTAAAGAGCAGAGAAGAGACTTGAACCCAGGTGTCCATGCTTGTGATCGCTCTGCTATATCGTTTACTTCATCAGAAGACATGCTCTGAGCTTAATGAATGATAGTTTAGAACATAAATGGGCTATTTTCTTGCTTGAAGCACCTAAGGTTTTCTTTTCATCCAATGCTCAAATAAAAGTTATCCTACTGAGACTGATTGGGATACTGAAGAATTTTTGATGATTTTACTTGCCTACAATATTCCAAGAGACAAGTACCATGACTTATTCATGTTTATAACCCCAGCACTTCTTGGTGTAAATGTTGAACTAAACTGAGTATGTTGCAGCACCTGGAGTTAAATTAAGATAGGAAGGACTCAGAAGATACAATGAAAGGTTAAACGAAGGTAATAAGGTAATTAATAAAAGAAAAACGGACAAAGAATCTTATGTCAAGTGAATAAGGGTAATGGAAATAGGAGGCAAAGTGGCTTCAAGAGCGATGTAGAACCCTTTATTTATAGCCTGCATTGGTCCTTATTTCTAAAATACAAAGTAGAAAAGGTGCCTCAAGACACGGAGAGCTAGCACCAGCATTCTTGTTCCAGGAGATGGTCTGGGAAAATTCAAAGAAAATCAGAGTGGGCTCACTTTTAGCAGTATTAGAAAGTTCTTATTCTGAATAGAAGAATTATCTGGAAGCACTCAAAATATGCAGTAAAACTGTCTGAGTGAAGAGAGAGAAAAGTGGCTATAAAGTACGTGTTATCAGTTTACCACTAGACTGAATACAGTTAAAATTAATAAAGTTAGCAAATCAAGTAGTCCTTGTATCAATCAGGAATTTTCCAAAGTTAAAGAAAATTGTTTGATGTAGAATGTTTGATACTATTTCATGACTACTTAATGGACATAATTTTTAGATGACTTACCTCATTAGATCTAAAACTTCTACCTTGCATTCCATGTTTCCAGAAAGCTAGCACACTGTCTTGAAGGCAAACTAGCAGGCAAGAACAGCTCAGTTACTGTTAATAGTACAGAAGTTCAACTGATAAGCATCATTTCATCCCTCTCTTTATCTTGCATAGCAATATTTAAATTAATAAAGAATGTCAGTCACTCCCTATTTATATGGTATCTTTACCTTTGAAATTAAAACAATATAGAATTTATTCATCTTTTTTGGCAAAGAAACATTAAATTTCTCTGAAATGTTTGTTATAGAAATTTTGTATTGATAAAATGACAGTATTTTAAAATATTTCAAACATATAGAAAAATATAATAGCATTAAAAAACACATGTATCCATCATTCAACTCTCAACTACTAACGTTTTGCCATATTTGCTTGTTTTAAATAAAAACGAATCCAGCTGGCAACCCTGTACACCCGATCCTCTAGTCTCATTCCAGCCTTTCCTTTCTCTGAGAAAACCACTCTTATAAATTTAGTATTTATCAGTGTCATGCATGTTTTTACTATTGCTACAAAGTAAGTTTGCATTGTCAGTGTAAACTTTATATTGAATGTTTTCAACTTTCATACGTCTGGTATAATGAACCAAATAATGTTTCTAATTTTTTGTTATTACAAAGGATTCTGTAATGAACATCCTTGTACTTCTTGAATACATGTGCAAAATTTTCTCTGGGGTAGATACTTAGAAACGGAATAGGACACAGATGTATGTACCTTCTAAAAATTTTAGTTCTGCTTTTTATATTTACATATTTAATAGATATTTTTAGAGTATTCCATCTTAATCACTATAGCTTTACGGTATGTTTAAAAACTGAGTATGACAAGTATTTGTCAAAATTTCTTTTACTATTCTTGGCCTTTGGCTCTTTCATATGAATTTTAAGGTCACGTACCAAGTGGTACAAAATATCTTATTGGGACTTTTATTATAAATGTACTGAATTTGTGCATTATTTGTGAAGAACTGACATCTTTCTCATAGTCAGTCTTTCTATCCATGGACACAATGTAGTTTTGTTCAAATCTTTTATGCTTTTAAAGAATAATTTAGAATTTTCTAGGTAATGGTCTTAAATGTGTTTTGATTACCTTTATTCCTAACACAGACATTTTATTACCATTGTCAATGAGACCTTTTTTCCTATTCAAAATTTCACAGATTATTACTAGCGTATCAGAAAGCTATTCATTGTGTTGCTCATATCTAGCAACTCTGATTTCTCTTATTGGTTCTATAAGTTGTATTCTCTATGCAGACAATCAAAATCCGTAAAAAAGGATCTTTTACTTTCTTCTTTCTAATCCTCTTAGTTCCCTTTTCTTGTCTAATAAGACAATGTTGAAATGTGATAGCAACAATCCTTATCTCATTTTCCACTTAATGGGAATTAGTTTGACCATTAAACATGGTATTTTAATAGGTTTTCCTAGGTGAACATTTCCTCGTATTCCTAATTTGCTAAGAAGTTACTTTTTTAAAATCATGAATGACTTGATTTTACTGAATGTTTTTTGTGTATCCACTGAAGATTTACATGACTTTTTACTTTAACTTTAATGTGCCATATATACATAAATAAATTTTCTGATGCTGAATCATCCTTGTTTTCCTGGGATAAAGTCCACTACTTGATGATGTGAAATTCTATTTGCTTGTCTTTTATTTAGATTTTTCAAAATTTATATTTATGAAACTGGATAATTTTGTTTTCTGTACTAATCTAATCTTGTTTAATTTTAATATCGGTGTCAAACACTGATTTGTTCAGCATTCCTTCTCTTTCTACAATCTAAAATTGTTGGTATAGCATTGGGATTATCTCTTAAGAGCAGATAAAAATCACCTCTAAAACCATCAGGCCCTATGTGGACAGAGTCCTGATTAGTAGGTACCTCAAGCAACGGGCCAGGCTCTGGTCCCCTACCTCTTGTGGGACATGTTTAGTCTCCTTTTTCACTCAGGAGCCCAGCAAGTCTGCTGGCTTCAAGGCTAATTTGTCTTATTCCTGGTTCTTTTGAGTGTCTGTTCTGTTTATGTAGTTTTTGACTCTGGCTATTTATGTGCTTTTAAACATGGATTTCATTTTAACATCTTGAGCAGATGGTCCCTCAGAACTGACTTCTTATTAACATCAGCATTTGCTTGGTGGGAGAGAGATGTTCGAGTTGGAGGAAGGAGTAAAAACAGAACCAGGAATAAGACAAATGAACTATCTTTTGCTTTTCCCTCCGCTAACATATATACATGCACATCTTTATTTTACTGATAAAAGACACCAGAAAAATTGTGTATAGTTAAATAGTAAATTAATTATCATTCACTTTCCCTAGCACTATCTCATGTATGATCACTTCATTTTTCCTGAATGTAATCATCTTAGAATACTCATTTTGTAAGAAATTTGTTTTTGCAGAAAAAACTTTTGAAACAAAATGTAAGAATGGCAAGAGGGAAATTCCATATATTTCTTAAAACTCTCTGATCAGCCAATATAAGAGCAAAAATACAACAGAATATACTAAGTACTAAATTTTAAAGTACTTATAGAGAAACTACAGGAATCTGGAGGAAATGGAAATTCATAACTATGTTATGAATATTTAATTATTTCTTTTGAAAGTGCCAAGTCTATTAAGAACACATTACTTAGATTATATCATAGTTAAGCTTTTTTTAGAGACTGTGTAAAAGACTGATGTTGATCTCATATTCATTATATCCTATATTCTAAAAAATGAGTCCTTAGTAATATATTTTTATAATTTTGGATAATTACCAGATAAATTATTTTAAGCAGCTCATAATGTAATCACACAAAACTTCGACTTACCTATCGATTCAATCTGGAAATCAAAGGTGAGTTCTGATGATAATTTTCTGCTAGATTTTAATCTTCCTTGGAGATTTACTATTTTTATACAACCTAGAGAGAGAAAAAAAGTCACTTGGAAACTTCAAAATAAAGAAATATTATTAAAAATAAGATGTACATAAGTAAAAACTTACAGTCCAAGCATACAAGAATGGTATCTCGCTCCAGTTGGGTTACATGAGTAACGCTTGTCTGTGGGGTATCTATAACACAAACAAACTCAATACTTAAGGAAAAAATATCAGAGCATAGGATATTGAAAAAAAAAGAATTCTAAATATCACTAAATTTGAAATGGATATAAATTTTTAGCTGTACGTATGGTGGTTGAGCCAGGTTGCTTGGGTTCAAGTTCTGAAGCAAGAGCTAAACTATGTGAGTGCTCGACAGAGTTTTAGCTACAGTCATTACTACTGGTGATGTCGTTATTTTTATTTTGATGCAAAATTAGGAGTCTAATCTTCTATATTACTGTTATGATTAATTTCTGATTTTAAGTTCAGAAGGTCAGGGACTGTGCTTTTTATATTATATGGCGGTGCCTAGCAAATAAATATTTAAGTAAATGAATCAGTGAGTCAAACATACTACTTTGAGTACAAATAAGTTAAAAAAAAAAACTGAAGTACTTTGAGAAGTATGATATACTACCAAAATTCAGAGGCTTTATTTTTATTATACTGATTTACCAAAGTTCTTACAAACTGAAAATATTGAAATGACTTGATTTTCCATCAGGTGAGAAGCAGGATATCCCAAGCTTTGTCTGAATATCAAACTGAAATTGCTGAGCTACGGGCCTTTGTTTCTGGTCTAGTATTTCCTGGAGAGTGGGTCTGATCTATAGTCTACCCTGCCTCTCTTCTCTTCTATTTCCGATAGGATTTAGAATTTCAGGACATTCAAGGACTGCTATATTTCAGACTTTCAAATGTTTTTAGACCTGGTACTTCTGTTGACTAACCAAGGTTGGAAGGATATGGAATAGGCCTCCCGCAAAACAGGCCAATTAGATCTTTGTAGCTCTTATACACATGGTAAAATCTACCTCTGTTCAAGAAGCCAGTCTAGTAATAGAAAGCCAGAAAAAAAAAGGTTTTATCAATTGCTTACAAGAATTAGTTCCCAAGCATTACAATCAGCTAGAGATCTTTAATGCCCAGCTGCCACCCCCAAATATTCTTATTTAACAGGGGGTGTATGTGATTTGAGATTTCAGGAGTTTTAACAGCTTCCCAGGTGGATTCTAATGTGCAGCAGAGTTTAGGAAACCATTGTCTGGCTTACAATTTTATCTGACGTAAAACCCTAACCATACTTTTTCTCTCTTACTCTCTACCTTTATCTCATCATCTCAAAACTAGAGATGAATTATATTTGTTGTATTTAACTTTTACTAAAGAGAATTACAGTAAAAGAATGTAATCAAAAGTTCCTTAGAAGTATAGTACCCACAGCTGTATGAAATTCTAGTAAGGAAATGAGGCCCTTCATTCAATAATTAGTAGAAACAGATTTAAAAATTAAAACGCTTGGGAGAAGTAGGACATTAATGGAAATTAAATGACAATAAAATATTAATCAACCAACAACCCCTTCCTGTGAAATAGGGAGAAAGAGATTAGAAAGCAGGAGTCCAAAAGGGAAGATGGGTGTTTAAGGGAGAATGTAGTACAGAGAACTTGGGGGGAGGACCAAAGAGAGGCCATATAATGTTGCCAAGGACCTGCTGTGTTTTCCTTCAACAATGTGTCCTTAAAGGAAAGTGCTTTCAAATTTCTTGGGCATCAGCAAGCCATGAAATTGTCTCTAAGCTTTTGTGGATTTGTTTGTGATCATTATTTTTCAATGCCAAAAAAACCCCAGTCTCTTAATTTTTTTCCTTTTGTAAACACTTTCAGGCTTCCAACAAACTCCTAAGTGATCAATATCTATTGGTAAATAGGTTCCTTACCATTTCCCCAAGTAGCCAGAGACTAGCAGACCATGGTAAAAATTGCTTTCTAAAATGGCCATTGTCTAATTTATAGCAAAACATCGTACAAAGTCATTTTTAAAGAGAAAAAAGCAAAAGGAGCTTCATAACAAAAACAGTGCTTTAAAAATAAAGATAAAAAGACCTTTAAGGTCATGTTTTCTTAAGTGT
>NW_011888847.1:8131850-8136734 GCF_000151845.1 Pteropus vampyrus | reverse complement strand
ATAGTACCCACAGCTGTATGAAATTCTAGTAAGGAAATGAGGCCCTTCATTCAATAATTAGTAGAAACAGATTTAAAAATTAAAACGCTTGGGAGAAGTAGGACATTAATGGAAATTAAATGACAATAAAATATTAATCAACCAACAACCCCTTCCTGTGAAATAGGGAGAAAGAGATTAGAAAGCAGGAGTCCAAAAGGGAAGATGGGTGTTTAAGGGAGAATGTAGTACAGAGAACTTGGGGGGAGGACCAAAGAGAGGCCATATAATGTTGCCAAGGACCTGCTGTGTTTTCCTTCAACAATGTGTCCTTAAAGGAAAGTGCTTTCAAATTTCTTGGGCATCAGCAAGCCATGAAATTGTCTCTAAGCTTTTGTGGATTTGTTTGTGATCATTATTTTTCAATGCCAAAAAAACCTCAGTCTCTTAATTTTTTTCCTTTTGTAAACACTTTCAGGCTTCCAACAAACTCCTAAGTGATCAATATCTATTGGTAAATAGGTTCCTTACCATTTCCCCAAGTAGCCAAAGACTAGCAGACCATGGTAAAAATTGCTTTCTAAAATGGCCATTGTCTAATTTATAGCAAAACATCGTACAAAGTCATTTTTAAAGAGAAAAAAGCAAAAGGAGCTTCATAACAAAAACAGTGCTTTAAAAATAAAGATAAAAAGACCTTTAAGGTCATGTTTTCTTAAGTGTGAAAGTTTAATCAGATTTATTTGCCATGAAACTAAAGTTTTCCCAATGTGTACTGACTGCGAGAACATAACTGAAGATTTCAAACAATAAGCAATCTTCTATAAAAGCTCATTAATTGGAAATAGTATTTCCTAAGATACTAGCTATGAAGGAAGGATATACTACGCAACTGGACGATGTGGGTCAAATTTTATGAAAATAAATCATATTAAAGAATTATTTTCAAGAACCTTTAAATACTTTGGAAGTAGCTATTTATTTATAATTTGCATCCTAGTAACATATCATTAAAAAATTTTAATTAAAGTTACTGGATTGTACCTGTATATCAATTATAAGACTATACTGGAAAATAAACTATATTTAATAAAATTTTCCTTTTATTTAAATCGGCTTTTCTATTAGCCTGAGGTGTGTGTATATGTGTGGTTCGCAAAGTGTGGTCCTTATATTAACATCATCAGCATCACTTGGGAACTTACAGAAACAAAAATTCTCTGGCCCCACTCTAGATCGACTGAATGAAAACCTCTGAGTGTGGGGCCCAGCAATGTGTTTTAACAAGCCTCCAGTTGATTCTGATGCATATTCAAGTTTGAGAGTCACTGGTATGTTTTAAATGTGTCAAACAAATGAACTATCTTCAAGCACGTCATCTTACTTTTTCCAGTTTTAATAAGATGTTCGAGATTGGATTTTTATGCACTGTTTTTGCCTAACAACATAATAAATTTATTACTTATAAACCAAGTACATGTGTCGGCCTATAATTCAATATAAATCACAAACCTGATTCTGTAAACCATGAAGAGGTAGAATTTGGATTGACTGTTTCAAATCGAACCACCTGGTTGAAGTCTCTCCCTCGACTGACACCAACACAAACCAAAGGGTACTCCTGCTCAGGAACTACCAGCATTTCAAACATTCTAAGTGGACATGGTATAGGAAAATCTATGTGCTAGAGAAAGAAACAAAAATATATTAAACACAGGAAAACAAAAGCCAAATAATTTCACGAGAACACCATTAAGAACTTTAAGTTTTATGAAATATATAAAACACTACTATAAAGACTGCTTGTCACAGAAACTTAGGGTATGTAGAAAAATCCAAATTACAAAATATCTTTATAAATATTTTAGATTTAGTACTGGAAATATTTTTAAGTTAGAAATTACAAAATTTTAGGATATCAGGGCTGGAAGGGAACTTAGAAATCATTTCTCCAATCCTCTCTTTTCAGAGTTGAAAATTGAGACCCAGAAATTGGGTGACTGGCCCAGGGTCCCCCAGCCCTTTGTGGCAGAGTCTCTTGTCTCTCAATATGATGCTGCTTCAGTAATACTCCTCTGCCTTCTTATCCAACTGAGCAAACATGGACGAGAAAACTGAAATGCTAATTAGTAGGAGACACTCCTTTTATAAATGTCGACGAAAAAAACATAAATAAAAGAAATTTAGCCCTATATCGCAAGTGATTCTATTTAATAAACTAACTTAGTTAGAATGAAACCATTTTAATTTTACATTAACTTTTAATTTTTATTATATTGCTACAAAGAGACTAAATAAGTTCATATTTTGAAAGTCTGGAAAAATAGATGGAAATCACTAGCTTCATTAATAATCAGAAAATAAAACCATGAGATACTGCGTATACCCACCAGAAGGATTAAAATTAAAAAGAACAATAACAAGCATTACTCAGGAGCAAACGCATGCTCGTACGCTGACAGTGGGAGTATAAATTGCTATGACCACAATGATTAACTATATTATTCATTAATGGTGAAGATGTGCATCCCTTAGGACCTGTAATAACACTCTTAGTTATATATTCTACGGAACATGAGTACACACATGTACAGGGGACATATGTAAAAATGCTCACAGCAGCATTGTTATGAATAAAAAAAAGCTGAAGTGACCCAAATATGTATCAACAGTAGAATGGATAAAATTACAGCATACTCACACAATGAAGAATTACAGACAGAGCAATGAAAATGAACAAATTATACTTACATCTGACAACTACACAAATATGTTGTACAAAAGAAGCCAGACACAAATGAATATGTATTTTATGATTCCACTTACATAGTGTTAAAAAAATCAGGTAAAATTAATTCTAATGTTTATGGGTGCATGTTTATATAGTAAAAATGGAGAAAAAGGAAAGTTTACTCTCAATACAGTTTATATTTTTATTGCTCTTATAAATGAGCTGTGTTTTTATTATATTTCCAAAAGGGCTATTGCTAGTATTTAACAAAGTAACTGAATTTATTTTTTAATCTGGTAACTCACTGTAAATGCTAAAGAAAAAAAATTCTAGAGAAAATTCTAGGTGAAACGGGGCTACCGCAACTACTGGTCTTCGAGCGTTAGAAGGTAGAGCGTGCGTGGCGTGCGCCTACTGTTCTCATGGCCCTTCTTTCCCTGTGACTGCCGGAGCACAGCCACCCCACAGGTATGGACGTCTTCATCAACACTCTCCAAACCTCTCTACAGGAGCGTGCCCATTACCTGGGGATATGCTTTGAATACAATCTGTCATATTTTTAATAAGTTAAAACATTTTAAATAATTCTCTTTGAAATGTGGTCAAAACAGTAAAGCATAAAGAAAACAATGCTTCTGTTAAAATTTTTTGGTCAGCAAATAAGAAAACCAACAGCTTTTGAATACTTTTACTTAGCTTCCAATAACTAAGCAATGTGTGTAAGGCATTAACAGAAGAGGATTCCTGTGTAATAGTTTTAAATCCAGCTGCTTCTGGTGATGGTCCTTGAATGCAGTGACTATACCTTGCTCATTTTTGTCTCTCTAGTTAAAGAGTACTGCATCTGGTTTGTAGTAAGTACAAAAATGTTTGTTGGGAAGGTCTTTAATCTATAACTTTTATTTATGATGAAAATGTCTAGTAAAGCAAAAACTTTGTCAGAACTGTCAATAAGAAGAATATAAAAAGCATAAGAATATTTCTGAACATACCTGATAAGAACTGTAGTATAGAAACATCATAAATACTAATCAAATTAATATCAAATAAAGAAAAAAAATAGAGATAGATTTTGCAGCAGACAGACAAAGAGCTGGGTTAAGAATAAAGGAGGTAGGTAAGGATCTACATCTCAGGGAAGCTGAACAAGGTGCAAAGAAGAAGAAATCTTGAGGGAGACCTGCAAGTGGAATTGTACTCTAAGTCTAGTATCTTAGAATAATAAGAAATCAAAGATGATGTAGGAAGCTTAAAAATTACATATCCTTGTTTCCTCTTTTCTAGGTGGACGGTACCAGCAAGCTTGGCCCTGACTAATGGGGCCTATTACCAGTATTCAAAGAGAAATGCTTGATAATCCCACTTAATCTAAATGAAATAGCAAAGAAAACAGCTTTAAACATTCCTTTGGAATTTCCTTGGTGTGACTGAGCCTGCACTTAACACATTTCAAGTTAGTTTTTCCTCAAAATTTAAGTTATAGCTGAATAACATTAAATTTTAAAGAATTTCATTAATTAAAGATTCTAGAGAAATAAATTAAGGCACACACACAAAAAACCATCCAAGTTGGAAAGCCTGGGCATATAACCAAAACAAATAATTTCCCCCTCTTTATGGTTATCCTTTGTCCTCTTGGGCCAAACGCCAAGCTGCAGGTTGTTTCTCTGCTGTGATAGAGCAGGGCAACCAGAGAACACATTCAAGCATTTCACTGCTCTTCTAGACCTCTGTTCTTGGTACAGGAGATACTTTCTAGCTCCTACTGCCATATCCCCGAGCTATTTCTCTAGTCTTTTTCAAAACTTTTTTCAGGCCAATTGAGTTCCTTAAAATTGGGCAGATTTTCACTACCCTGCCACATAATCTAAAATCATTAAATTAACTTGAGAATTAACTGAAAAAGTTTTTATAAAAGAACAGGAAAACAGACTAAGTTTTTATACTAAGAATGACTTAGGATGACTTTCATGCTTACCTTAATTAACATGAATTTCTGCATTGGTTCAACCCATTCTAATAGAACAATGCTAGTCTGAAGTGCCCCACATAGGTATTTATGGCCTGTGTAAGGATTTCTCACTGTCAAGGCAAAAGAAGTACAATAAGTTCTCTTGTAATACAAAGTCCTTACCATAATAGTTGCAATGCTCCAAAAAAACCCCGACCAAACA
>NW_011888847.1:8127443-8131800 GCF_000151845.1 Pteropus vampyrus | reverse complement strand
GGAGATACTTTCTAGCTCCTACTGCCATATCCCCGAGCTATTTCTCTAGTCTTTTTCAAAACTTTTTTCAGGCCAATTGAGTTCCTTAAAATTGGGCAGATTTTCACTACCCTGCCACATAATCTAAAATCATTAAATTAACTTGAGAATTAACTGAAAAAGTTTTTATAAAAGAACAGGAAAACAGACTAAGTTTTTATACTAAGAATGACTTAGGATGACTTTCATGCTTACCTTAATTAACATGAATTTCTGCATTGGTTCAACCCATTCTAATAGAACAATGCTAGTCTGAAGTGCCCCACATAGGTATTTATGGCCTGTGTAAGGATTTCTCACTGTCAAGGCAAAAGAAGTACAATAAGTTCTCTTGTAATACAAAGTCCTTACCATAATAGTTGCAATGCTCCAAAAAAACCCCGACCAAACAGAAGCTGGCTGCCAGCTCAATTTCTTAATTAGATTGCAGGGTGAAAACACTGTTTCAGGTAACAGCACGAAACTCCCTCATCACTTGCAGGATTTTTTTTGTATGCACAAATTAAATTGCTGGTTGTTATGGAGCCTGGGGGTGGGATGAAGGACTTTAGGTCTTAAGGTAGCAGGGAGATTAGCTCAGGCAGCAATCTCCTGCGGATGGGTCAGAGTAGACTTGGGGAGAAATTGCCAAACTGAGAGGCTATTAACACATTTAGAGACAGGTGATTCAGTGTGCTTTTGGTAGTAATGTTCAGAGGCAGAAATGCTTTGGTCTTAACAATAGGATGACATTAATCAAATCTTGAAATACACATTTACAAATAATAAAAGTGAACTGCCTCAGAGTGTTTTAAGGGAAAGAAACTATTTTTTTGTTTTCGCTATATGCAAATAAAACAGCCAGTTGTTATAGGGGTGAGGGAGGAATTTAGGTTAGTAGTATGTGAACAGGGAGGCTCTAACCTTCACATCACAAGCATAAGGTTTCACATAGTAAAGACATTAAAATACATGCTGAATGAAAAAATGCAGTCTCATAAGCCATTACTAAGCAGAATGGTGAACACTAACTAGCCCCTTATAGATCAGGGTGTGATAAAGTACTATAATAAAAAGTCACCCTACTTTCTTCTCTATCCAGTCAATATCATTTGCCAAACAACTGTTATATGCAAGGTACTATATTAGGTTTAGTTCATACAGAGACAATGATGAAGACATTTGTTTTACTCAAGGGGAGAAAAAACTATTACTGGCAGAAAGCCCTAGAGTGACACTGTTTTACACTGGATATAAAACTGAGCCTCACAGCATTTTCTCATCTACTGTGTAAACAAGAGAGCCACATGTTTACTAGACAATTTACTCACCAACACAACATTTCTGACACCACTTGGTTTCAGGGATTTTTGCTGATACAGCAAATTTCCTAAATGTAAATGAAAATGAATTACATAATAGACATAAGTAAAGAGAGTATATGATAATGGAACTGTTACAGATCAGTGGAGAAAGGATGAGTTGTTCAAAAATTGGGGCTGACATAATAGTATACCTATTAAGAATAAGAATAAATTAGATCCCTTTCTCATCCTCCACTCCAATCAATTCCAAAGGATTAAGGATTTAAACATGAAAAACCACCATAAAATATTTGGACTACAGAAAAATATGACCTTGGAGTTTCTTTTAAACATACTAAGAACAAATCATACAGGAAAATACTGATAAACTTTGAAATTTTTTTTCTGCTGAAACATCCCTAGCACCTCAAGCTATAGGTGGCAGTCTGTGGAATGAATTTGTTAAATACACTAATAACTTTGGTTTACCAAAAGGCGCCAGAGAGAAAGTGCAAAGATAAGCCACAAACTGGGAAAAAGATATTTTTGGCACACATAATGATTTTAAGCTACGTAAAAAGTTGTCTTACCACTAAAACAATTTATAAATTTTTTTTATTTAGACATTTTAATTTCTTTACTAGAGAAAGCGGAACATAGATTTTCTGCCAAGATGTGTTAGATCAACCTGTAAACATATGATTCAAATTTAATACGTAAAAATCCACTTAAAATTATTTTGTAAAACTACAATTAAAAACCCACATACACTGAAACGTCTTTTACAATGAATGTTAATATAATAAGACTGCTAATGTACCAAGTTGTGAAAACCTCAAATTATACTCCTCCATTTCTGTACGCATCTTTAAACTTCTTTAAAACGTATAAATGTGCCATGGATTGCTCTGCACTAGGTCTTTCTAAAAAAATTTTTTTATTAGAGTTGTGCTTTGCTGGTAACAAAACTGCAGAGCATGCATGTGATATTTAATATCATTCCGAACAAGCTCAGAATAATTTCTTGATAGATGTTCTTGTCACTGTACAATTGACAGCGAAGGTATAACCAAGCATATAATACTTAAGTATCATAATTTTAGCTTTACGTATGTTTATCCTACTATATGCCCTGGATTCCACTTATTGTCATTAGTTCCTTTGATAATGTCATCAGGTAGGTAATAGCACAGAGATCAGAGGCCTGGATTTAGTAACTTCCTCAAGGTCACACAGTTAGCAATTTAAGAAAAAAGAACTCTAACCTAGTGTCTTTGTCAGACTATAGTGTTCAGACTGATTCAATTTTGAAAAAAAATCTAATACTTCTCTTTTTTGATTCTGGATCAATTTATTTGAAGAGCATTCTGAGTTTGCAAGGTAAACTGTTAAAAACTGCTGCCACTCCTAAGTACTTATCTGTTTGAATTAGAATTTTTTTATATTATGATGCCTAAACAGTACAGAAATTGGATGCTGTGGCACGATGGCAATCTGGAGTATCTGGATTTCAAATTTCTGGTTAAATCACCTATTGTTCCATTTGACTAACAATATTGAGAAGTTTTACATTCATTAAATAATCTAATTTATCAATCATAAATTAGATTCATAATTATAAAAATGCTGCTTTCATATACATTGGAATTTCATACAGCTAAAAAGAAAACAAAAATTCCCGACACCCTTAATCAAACTGCTTGAACCCAAGTACTTTTTAGAGTTTTTAAAAATGTGAACCAAGCTCCTGGTACATTTCCATTGGCAACAAGTTTAATATTCCTGGTCCACACTTGTGAACTTGCCCTTGGCTTCTAAGGTTAACTAAGGAGTTAAGATACTGACTCAGTTGAAACCCAGGAGGATTAACTGACTGTCAGGTTCTGAAACTCATAGAAAAGAACACAACACAAACAAGAAAAAATATCAACTACTAAGTATAGCTTCAAGTTAATAATAACGAATTATTCAAAATTGAGCTGTAGGGAGCATACTGAAATGTTATAAAAACTTATCATTTCTATAGGCGTCTGTCTATAAACTTAGCTTAACTTTGGTCATGATTTTATAAAAAGACAGTAAAACTTATTTTACCAGCATCCGAGTAACTGGAATCCTAAGTTATATAACATTATCAATATATTTAATGTAGGATACTTTAGGGTACATTACAGACACAGGTCAATTCACCATGCCTAATAATGATGACAATGGGTTTATTTATTGAGAGCCTACTAGGTGACAGAATCTATGATAGGTACCTTACATACATAGTTTATCATTTTTAAAACAACTCTGCAAGATGGGTAGATTGGTTCCATTTTACAAATGAATATGTTGCTAAGTTGTATAATTTAACTAAGGACCTAGTAAGTGAACGATGCAGGATTTAAATTCATGTCTAGCTGGACTCCAAAGTCTATGCTTTATTAAAGTATATAATATGGTATAGTAAGTACCTATGTTTATAATGAGAACCATGAGGTATTAAAAGATGTTCAGCCAAAGGAAGTTTAATTTGTGCTCACTACATGGTAGAAAAAATGGTACACATATAAAATATTACCATGCAAAAAGTTTTTCAGATTTCTTATCAATAAATGAGAAAAGAGTGAGTAGATTTTACAGTGACTGATTTCTAGATAATGAAACTGAAGAAAGTGGGAAGGACACATTGTGAGTGCTACTAATACTAAAGACTGACTCTAAAATAACCTGAAATAATAGCTCAGAGGTAAAATTTTACTGGACAAGTAATTCCTAAAAGGTAGAGGTAATACTTTATTCCATTCTGTCTCAGCTATATATTAGGAAATTTTTGGTACCTTTGGTGTATTCGGTAATATTCTCGAGAACTGAACACAAAGTTCTCTATTCTGACAAAAGAGTATCAAAAAGTAAATGCACTAAAGTTTATGTGCCTTACATTCCTCAGGGGTTTACCTGTACTTTACATATACTTTTAAAGTTTGGTGGTCAGTTTCCATGTCCACAGCAATTTAGGATTATCAAGTTAGAAAGCTGGATGGAGGGGG
>NW_011888847.1:8034146-8127393 GCF_000151845.1 Pteropus vampyrus | reverse complement strand
TGACTCAGTTGAAACCCAGGAGGATTAACTGACTGTCAGGTTCTGAAACTCATAGAAAAGAACACAACACAAACAAGAAAAAATATCAACTACTAAGTATAGCTTCAAGTTAATAATAACGAATTATTCAAAATTGAGCTGTAGGGAGCATACTGAAATGTTATAAAAACTTATCATTTCTATAGGCGTCTGTCTATAAACTTAGCTTAACTTTGGTCATGATTTTATAAAAAGACAGTAAAACTTATTTTACCAGCATCCGAGTAACTGGAATCCTAAGTTATATAACATTATCAATATATTTAATGTAGGATACTTTAGGGTACATTACAGACACAGGTCAATTCACCATGCCTAATAATGATGACAATGGGTTTATTTATTGAGAGCCTACTAGGTGACAGAATCTATGATAGGTACCTTACATACATAGTTTATCATTTTTAAAACAACTCTGCAAGATGGGTAGATTGGTTCCATTTTACAAATGAATATGTTGCTAAGTTGTATAATTTAACTAAGGACCTAGTAAGTGAACGATGCAGGATTTAAATTCATGTCTAGCTGGACTCCAAAGTCTATGCTTTATTAAAGTATATAATATGGTATAGTAAGTACCTATGTTTATAATGAGAACCATGAGGTATTAAAAGATGTTCAGCCAAAGGAAGTTTAATTTGTGCTCACTACATGGTAGAAAAAATGGTACACATATAAAATATTACCATGCAAAAAGTTTTTCAGATTTCTTATCAATAAATGAGAAAAGAGTGAGTAGATTTTACAGTGACTGATTTCTAGATAATGAAACTGAAGAAAGTGGGAAGGACACATTGTGAGTGCTACTAATACTAAAGACTGACTCAAAAATAACCTGAAATAATAGCTCAGAGGTAAAATTTTACTGGACAAGTAATTCCTAAAAGGTAGAGGTAATACTTTATTCCATTCTGTCTCAGCTATATATTAGGAAATTTTTGGTACCTTTGGTGTATTCGGTAATATTCTCGAGAACTGAACACAAAGTTCTCTATTCTGACAAAAGAGTATCAAAAAGTAAATGCACTAAAGTTTATGTGCCTTACATTCCTCAGGGGTTTACCTGTACTTTACATATACTTTTAAAGTTTGGTGGTCAGTTTCCATGTCCACAGCAATTTAGGATTATCAAGTTAGAAAGCTGGATGGAGGGGGAGCGGAAATGGCGTAGATGATAGAGGCTCTGTTCATCCCTCTAGCAACCAAATCAAAGTTGTGACAGTAATGAGAAGCAGCAGTAAGGAAAAATCACCTGCGATCTAGATGAACAAGCCATACAACTAGGGAGGAGTACAGGAAATCACCCTGCAATGGCAGAAGATAGAGTGGGGCAAGGATGCGGGGCTGCCTGGTCTCCAGCCGCTGAGACAAAGGCTGCAACAGTGGCAAACACTTCTTAAAGGGGCCGCATCCCCGAGTGGATTTTCACGGTGATGGACCTGCTCGCTCAGTGCCAATTGGCTATGCGCAAGGGGCACCAGGGACTAACAGGAAGACACTGTTGGAGTGAGGGCCAAGGCAAGACTTGCCTGTACAGAAGTGCCGGCGGTATCCACTGTTCCCTGTTCAGCTCTATCCGCTCCCAGTGCATGGACACAGTGCCACTATAGCTGTGACATCATCAAACTGGATAATAGAGGTCACTCTGCCCAGGGGATTCCCTGAAACCCCACCTCCCCCAACTTGCGGCCCCACCCAAGCCACATCCAGGTATATCCTCAGCAAGTCAGGTGCTCCTTGCTGAGCACCACCTAGACTCACACTGGAAGTAGCTGGCATCGGTTTCTGGGGCGGCCTTTTGAGGCAACTATAAGCACAGCATCTGTGGATTGCTTGCTGAATCTTAACAGGTGGCCCCAGAAGGGCACAGGCTGGGGATAAATTTGGCCTGCAGCTGAACCCCTCTCAGGACTGTGTCACTGGTCACCTACCTCACAAATCCACACTGATAAGACTGGGAGACGTAGGAGCTTTGCTTAGTACGTAGATACAGACACGGAAAGGCAGCCAAAATGGGAAGACAAAGAAGCAGAAACCGTATGAGAGAACAGAACAGAGATACAGATATAATGGAGGCAAGTAATCTAACAGATGCAGAGTTCAAAACACTGGTTGTAAAGATGCTCAATGAACTTTTGGGAAGTGTAGATAAATTCAGTGAGAACTTCAACAAAGAGATAAAAAACATAAAAATGGAAATGGAAATTATAAAAGGGAACCAGTCTGAAATGAAGAACACATTTTCTGAGATGAGAAGTATATTAAATGGAATAAACAAAAGAATAAACAAAGTGAATAAAGAGGAGGATCGAATGCCCTATCTAGAGGACAGGAAAGCCAATCAGGATACTCAAGTAGAATGGCAAGAAGAAGGATGCCAAGACTATAAGAATAATTTAAGGAGGATATGGGACACTATTAAGGCTCCAAATATTCATCTGATTGGTATAACTGAAGAAAATCGAGCTGTTGGAACAGCCATTTGAAAAAATAATGATGGAAAACTTCCCTAACCTGGTGAAGGAAATGGACATAAAACCCCAGGAAGCTCAGAGAATTCCAAAAATTAGGGATCCAAAGAGGCCCACACCAAGACACATCATAATTAAAATGCCAAAGTTTAAATACAATGAAAGAATATTAAAACTGCAAGAGAAAAACAAATAATTACTTATAAGGGAACACTCATTAGACTGGCAGCTGATTTCTCAAAAGACACTCTGCAGGACATAAGGGCTTGACAAAAAATATTCAACAGGATGAAGACTCAGGATCTACAACCAAGAATAATTTATCCAGCAAAGCTATCATTTAGAGTTGAAGGACAGATAAAGAGCCTCCCAGACAAAAATAAGCTAAAGGAATTTATCACCACCAAGCCAGTATTATAGGAAATGTTGGAGGGACTTCTTTAAGAAGAAAAAATGTTGGAGGGACTTCTTTAAGAAGAAAAAAAAAACCATGTATCAAAAACAGGAATAAAGAATGGTAACAATTACATTCCTATCAATAAGTACCTTAAATGGAAAAGAATTAATTAAGTGCTCCAACCAAAAGATAGAGTGCTTAAAAGGATACAAAAACAAGACCCCTACATATGAAAAGAAAGGGGATGGAAAAAGATATTGCTTTGATGGATCTAGAAGGTATTTAAGTCAGACAGAGAAAGATAAACACTATATGATTTCACTTATATGCAGAATCTAAGGAATAAAAAGAGCAAACTAATCAAAAACAGACTCACACATGTAGTGGACAATTTGGTGTTGGACAGAGAAGAGGGGAGTTTGGGGGGCTGGGAGAATGAGGTGAAGGGCTAAAGAAATACAAATTAGTAGCTGATGGATGGTCAAAGGAATGGGGAGTACGGCATAGGGAATGCAGTGAGCATTAATACGCTGGCTAGGTGGAGGGTCAGAGGAGGGAGGGAGCAATTGGGGGAATTGTTTTATGAACTATATAGATGTCTAACCAATGTACTATATACTTGAAACTAAATAAATATATATATATACACATATATATAAAAGAAAGAAAGAAAGTTGGATGGAGATATGCTATAAGTAGGCAGAAAAACAACAGCACAAAGTGGCAGCTGGGAGGAAAAGAAGGGCAGAATAAACTATATGAGAAGAAAAAAACTCCCCAACCTCATTCTTGGGGCTAGTTATAGGGGCAATACCTCTAACTCCAGCTACAGATATTATAGCACAAGTATAACTATCAAGTTCATAATTACAACTCTGAGTCATCTAAAAAGATCCAGTTAAACTCAATGTAATTTACTTCAAGAAGACAGAAAAGCATGTAGGGTAATTTTAAAAAGTTTTCACTAAAAAAGCTTTTTTTAAAGTTTTTTGTGCACAAAGGAGCAATCTTAGCGATCCTATAAACTCAGCAATTAAGAGCAGATTTTCAAGGTACTCACAAGCTAAGCTTTTTTACATTAGTTGCTTTACAACTAATATTGTAATGAAAGAATGGCTATAATATAAAGTTTTTGTAAATTACAATTTATACCAGACTCAGAAGACCTTTTAGTCATAAATGAGGTCCAATAACCAAAAATAAGAGAGTGTAATTATCTTAATGTAAAAACCTTTATTTAATAAATCATTTTAATTTTACTTTCAGAAAAATTCATTTTATTCAAACTAATAGATATATCAAAAGCAGTACATGTGATGTAAAATTACCAGCAAATTACAGGAAAAAATTAGTTTTAACCTTGTAGAAAAAGAGAATTAAAAATTTAGAAAGAAAATGTTTGATGTAACTGGAAAATATAACAGAAATTTTAAAAGAACGTGATTAACACTTGTGAAATATTGCTTCTTACAATTTTTTCATTACATATGACTTCTACTAACCCAAACTGAGTGCTTTTTCAACTTCTATTGTATAACTTTATTAGAATGAATTAACATATTATGTCTAAGGATGAAAACATAATTAAATGTACAGTTACCTTGGCAGTATTCTGTCAGGGAGTTTGTGTGCTGGAATAGAAACAGGTAACTTTTGCATTTGTCTTGCATAATCGAAAAGCCCTGGTAAATTATGAGAATAAAGCTGAGAAGCTTTACCTGTTGAGAAAAATAAATATGATATAAAAACTAATACTATAAACAGGAACAATTGTGAGGTATTTAAAAATTAAAAGACTTACCAGATATTGATAGTAAGCAATTGTTCATTACATACAACCATGTACACCTTCGGGGGAATAGCTGATTTAAAAAAAAAAAAGCACAAAGTTTACAGAGGATAATAGATAACAAACAGCAACATAAATATATACATAGTAACGTAAGGTGTCATATCAATAAGCCACTTCTTAAAAAACCTTTTTAAAATAGAAATTCATTCTATAAGGCATTTAAAACAAGAAGAAATACATGTATACACATTTTATGGGAGGGAAAAAATAAATTAGCAATGCAATTTCATTATCTAAGTCTCAACATGATATGATTAGCTTGAGCCTCCTTTATGGTAAGGACTGTGTAATCCCAAACTATGCAAGAAAAGGACATTTTCAGACAATATCTATTCCTTTATTTTGGGTTTGAGGTTAGATTCTCCTGTGTATTTTTCCCCAAATAGTCTTATCTAAGAATATATATGTACATGCACGGCTCTAGGAGCAGAAGGAGAGGAAAAATGGCACTTATATAGGTATATGTGGTGTAGTGGAACATGGGGTATGGAAACACTAGAAATGGAGGGGAAAAAACGGCTGAGAGAGAACATGATGAAACTTAAAAATCATAAAGGATATATACATAAACACACACACATATACATAACTCATTACTAAAATCTAGTACATAAGCACTGAGAGGCATCTCTGTACTTTTTGATTAGTATTTAGGGCAAAGAAAAGGGAATTTCATGGAATACACTCTGTATACTGTGAAGGATAAAAAAATAACTGCTCTTATTAAGATATTTCATTATGCATCTCAGTGTTTCTCAAAGTGGTCCTTGGCACCAGCATCATCAGTATCACCTGAACATGTGATAGAAATGTAGATTCTTGGGCCTCACCCCAGACTTAAAATGAAGCAGAAGTTCTGTAGGTGGGCCCAGCAATCTATGTTTTAATCAGCCCTCTACGTGATTCTGATGCATACTAAAGTTTGAGAATCAGTGATGAATATAATTAAACATTGTGATTTAACACGCTTGGCTGCTGGTTTTGCTCTGGCAAGTCCTACTAGGTTACTTCAAAACAGACTGGGATGAGGGCAGGCAATGGAGAGAATGAAGAAATAAATGATAAAACATATCAAGGCCTCTGCAAGAGTACTACATTAAAGCACAAAGTCATAATTATGGCTCTGAATAATTAAGAGAAAATAATAAAAGGGGAGAAACAAAGTAAAATCTATTTTAAATAAAACCTGATTGTTCTATTTATTTGCAAAATGTACTCACACAAAATACCTAATTTCTCTAAACAAGTAAAATGTGGCACTGCCATATCGTTAATTTTGAAAAATGTGCCTATTGCTGTATCTCAGACCGAAAGGACACAAACATTTCCTCCTTTATACTCTTTATAAAAAATTCACAATAGAATCGAAAATTCTTTGACTATAATGAGAAAACTAGAGAAAGGGGCGATGACTTATTCCAGGCCGCATAGCAGTACATGTGGCCAAAGTAGCAAGAAACAGATTTTTATTTGAACTGGGTTTATTTTAAAAAAAATACATACTTAAAAAGCATTTCTCTAGTACCAAACCTATGGCTTATTATGAGATTATATATATATCTGTAGTAATAATGAGTTAGCTTACTTAATACAGGTACCAAGGAAAGACACAAATTCCTTCCATATTATCAACATAGGGACAATGGAAAAGTATTTATGCAAAGTTTTATTAAGTGTTGGATTTCACATTGGATTTTCATTTTTAATAAAATTCTAAGACTTTTCTAGATTTCTAATGTCTACTTCCCTTAGCAAATTGGACTGTGGGTGAAATAATCAGTTTAATAAAAGTATACAGTAGTTAAGAAGAGTAGGTTCTTCAGTTTGCCTAGATTCAGAGAGCTACTTTCTCATAACTATGTGACCTTGGGTAATTTATTTAATCTCTGTGTCTTAGAGATCTTATTTGTAAAATGGAGCACATATACCTAACTGAGTTGTTGTGGTGATTCAACAAGATATCCCTTAAAAAGTGCATAGAAGACTGGTGTACACTGAGCACATAATAAATGACAGCTATAACAACAAATAATAACAGCAGTTAAAAAATTTAAAATCATGACCCTGTTTTGTCATTTTTTCACCTTTCTGCATCTTCCCCTATCTAACAGACTCATGCTACCCAGTTTCTTTCCCCTAAAGTACAGCGAAAACCAACCTAACAAATTTCACATAAGAAGAAAAAATTCAGAGTTTCGCATACACTTGTTCTCTACTCATAGGCTTCAACTAGGAAGAAAAATGTTTCACTTTAAAGGGCATGTTTAGCTAAAATAATATTACTCTAACTGTAATCTCAAATGCTGAAGTACCTAAGAAGGGGACTTACTGCTGACAGGCTGAGTAGAGTTGATGGGTGCCTTCATGAAACAGTTCCTTAAATTAGGCTGATAAATGCTTACCTACCTATGCATAAAGTTGGGTCTCGTTCCTCACAACTAATATTGCTACCAGTAATACGATTTTTAGATATCTTATTACATCCAAGAACAATATTATCATCTCTGAATTATTTAGTAATTATAAATAACAAGATCTTTTTCTTTTTTCCCTAGTTATGTGTTTTTCAGCCACTTCATTATATACCCCCCCTTCCAGATTAAAAGATTTATAGTCTATCATATAGTTTAGGATTCTTATTAGAAAATGATTTTAAAATATTGTGATGAGAGAAGATGGAAATGTTGGTTATGAAGAAAATATTGTCACTTATGGATTTTTTTTCTCTCCATTATATTTGTAATCAATTCACACTGATCATGGAGAATTAGTTATACATCCCACAGGCACCCAAAACTCAGTGTGACCAAACTGAGTGCATCGTCATTCCCTTCAAACTGACTTCTCTTGTATACTACTCCCTGCTTACTGAAACTGCCATTCACCCAGTCACTCAAGTTGGAAATCTGAAGTCAATCTAGACTTCTCCTTAACCTCCATGTTGACCTGGTCATTCAATTTGGCCAATTCTAGCTCATTCATCTTTCTCTATAGGAGCAATACAAGTGGGAGAGACAATGCGGTGAAGTAGCTAAGGACACATGGACTTAGGAGCCAGCTTGCCTGGGTTCATATCTCAGTTCAGCCACTTAAAAGCTGTGAGATCTCTGAAAAGTTATTAATCCTTTCTGTGCCTCAGATTTCTCATCTGAAATGAGAATAATATTGGTATCAACCTCTGAGAGTTGTTATGAAGATTAAATAAGTTATATATGTAAAGCATTTAAAAACAGTTCCTAGAGCATAGTAAGCTTTACATGGGTATTAGCTGTTAATATCATCATTATTACCATTTTTGTAGGTTAGTGTTCCTGGCCTCTGGGTACTAATGCCAAAAGCTTCCCTCAGTCACTGTGGCAATCAAAAATGTTCCCATACAATTCCAAACCCCATTTTTCTTCTCTGTCCTCTCTACTTCTGCCCCATCCCAACACTTCTTTACCCTTCAACCAAAATTTCCAGTTTCATCTCTTACCACACTGTGAACAGATATTTCTAAAACACAGACCTAATTACCAACACTGTAAACAAAGCTCTGGGGTTTGACACACGCCTGCCCACCTAGCTCCATCTATCGTTACTACTCTACATTCACTCTATACTCTAGTCAGACTGTCCATTCACGGGTCCCCATGATGTTTCACAACTACATGCCTCCATTTTACCCTTTTTCTTTCTGTCTGGCAACCTTCAACTCATCATCATTCATGGTCTGTTTCAAATGTCTCTACTCTTTTCCCCACAGAAGGTGCTAGTGACTTCTGCCTCTGTGGCCTATACCTTGTACTCAATTCCTAGTGTGACATCAAACCCTGAATGCTGCATTTACTGGTTTATGTCTCTTTTTCCTCTATTAGACTGTGAGCTCCATAAAGGTAAGAACTAGTTCTGTGAATGTGTCTTCAGTACCTGGTAAACAGAACATGCTCTATGAAGGTCTATATGAATACAAGAGGCAGTAAATCATAGAATTAAAATTTATTTCTTGTCTAGTGTTTACACATAATAACTTAAACGTTAAAATCAAGGATAATATAACATAATATACCTGTTCCATGGATGTTTCATGAAGTTCATTAAGATTCAAGGTATAAATCCCTTCTTCGGCACCAAATATCAAGTACTGATCTGAAATGACAAAAGTAACCCACTAATTTTGATATATAAAAAAAACTTTTTGAAAGGATTTATATAGTTTAAAATTAAATAAACAGGTATTAACATATAAAAATTACTATGACTTAAAATCAGTAAATATTTTTTATTTTAATGCAAATAAGTGGTTAGGACACTCTAGCTTAATAAATTGAGTTATATGTAAATATTACCCTCAAAGCAGTGAAGAAATTTTTATATAAAAAATGTTTTGAAGAGTGGCATGCTAGGACTTCTCACTCAACAGGAGGTGCTAAGGACTGACAGAAAATCTGTAGCCCCTCTTCTAAAATTCCTTTAAGAGAGGATCATGTGCAACTGACATATAGGATGTAAATCAAGAACAGATGATACAGATTCAACAAAATTTGTAAATGGGCTATTATTTTAAGAACTAAAATCAAAAAAAGAGGACCTGACTAGTGCTTATTTAAAAAGTTAACTGAAACTTGGATACCCGCTAGGGTACTCAATATCTTATTGAAGATATTAGAAATTTGGCCATGGCCCTGTTTGATCTGTTTTTAATATAAAACAATAGGTCAAGAACTTCTCCAGACTAAAATGAAGTATGCTGAGAACAACTTAGTGTGCCAAGAGCATGTCCACGCTTCCAGCGTTTAGGATTAGTAGTGGCAGATCAAAGGCACAAGCTTTGTGGTCAGACAGAACTGAACTGCCTTCAAACTGCTGCTCTACCAACAAATGTCTATGGACCTCTCTGAGTGTCATTTTCCCTACCTGTGGAACAAAAGTACCTATGCCTTGGATTTTTAAGATTTAGAGAGAATACGTGTGTGTTTGTATAAATCTCTTGTATCTTATATAGATATAGATATATAGTGAGAGAATGCAGACAGTCTTCAGTCAGTGCCTCATGGCGACTATTCTAATTATGATCCCTTTTATGGTGGGAGATCCTCTAAAGTGGTTACTAGAACCCAGTCTCCTCGGTAGTTAAATTCCTTTAGCAATGGCTGTGTCTATAACACAAAGATAGTGAATGATTGTGCTGCAGCAAATAAACTTTTCTGGAGGAAATTAGGGTGGCATAGAGTATATGGTTTCATTATACTGATATGGTGACTACACAATGAAATTCTAATGTCATGTGTCACCTCAAATGCTGTTAATAACATAGACATTAAACAATTTTTAAATTATAACAAAAATTTTTTCAGAAATATTTGGAAAATGAATAAAATCAAAAGCTTTCATGGCCTCAGTTTAAAAAACAATGAGAAAGATAACAGATAAAAATATACAGTACTACCTCTGGTATCTGGGTTTATCCATGATGTTGCACAGTGAATTTTTAAAGGACATCCATTAAAAACTTTTGAAAAACATGCACCCATCTGAAAAAACAAAGAATAACCAAATAAATATACCAAGTCATATTCATTCACTTTACATGGTACAACTAAGGTTCCAGGCACAACAGTGATTGTCAAATGATACAAGATTTTACTTAAGAGGGTCATAAACAAAGCAGTAATAGTAATCAATTCTGCAGAATAATTTGTTTACAGATGTACTACTTACATGTCCCACATCAAGAGCAATATAATATTCCCTGGTAAGAAGGAATCATAATCTCTATAATAAAGGTGCAAATTTTTATTTGGTTTCATGAGCCTAAAAATGGTAACAATCATTGAATTTCACATTACAAAGCACAAGAGATATGACTGATTTAAATTCATATATGTACATCAATCTCAAAACATATAGACCCATTTTTTTAAATTGATTATTTTCTTTGAGAAGATTCAATAAAAAGCTTAATTCTTTGATGTTATTATTTATCAAAACCACTTACAAATCTTTCAGATAATAAACAATGAAATACAGTATCATTTTCATTTAAACTTTTTTTGATCATCAAAGAATAAAACGTTAATTTTGAAATTACTGTTCAAGTTGGAATAAGCAAATAACAAGAAACCTTGTTCACTTAATCACTTTTACTGCCAACAACTTGCGGGGGAAAAGAACACAAAAATATTTGTTCAGAAGAGCAGCACTGTGCATCACTTTATAGTAGGAACGTCCTCCACAAACATGGAAATAATACTCCAAGAGAGCACATCACTAGCTGACTATAATGGATTAAAAATATTGACATAAAAAAATTAAACCTTAAGATTTCCTCTATACTCATAGAAACCCACCAACCAGTATTTTAAAGATTTTACTACCAAAAAAGGAACAACAGCTTGGCAATACAATCAGGTGGCAGGAAACTGATAAAAAAATGTTTTTATGGTATAGGGCAGAAAATGTATCACTTCACTGAAATGTGAAAATTGTCTTTTAAGATAGCTACCAAAATTAAGATGTTAAGTTACTGTTAAACCCCTAAAAATCCCAATGACAAAATGAGGTACAAAACAAATGGGTCCCGACCTTAAGCTTAATTTGTATAGTTGTCCCATCTGGCATTCCAGTTATTGGCTCTTTACTGTAGATCATATATATACATACACACACACACACACACACACACACACACACACACACACTTGCTAAAAGAGTTTTATCTTGTACCCAAATAGGAAATTTCATCCCTATTGTATATATATCTCTGCTAGACTTGGGAGCCCTTTACACTACACTATTCTCAAGAATACCAGATATTTTCCCAAGGAGCTACATTCCTGGGGTATATAATTTGTAAGATAAAATATAACTTTTTGTTATTTTGTAAGATAAAATATAACTATATAGATCTTTATACTAATTAAAAAGTACAATAAAAAGTAGAAAAGCTAAAAAGTAAAGCTGGGGAGTTAAAAACGAGAAAGACTGTGGACATCTTCTAGTCTTACACAGGTTTTAGATTAGATTTGTAGTAATGAAAATGCAGTTTGATCTACAGTAACCTAAAATTACATTGAGTTGACATAATTTTAATCCTAAGAAAGACAGCAAGATCTAAAAAAAAAAAACCACAACCCACAATGGATCATAACATAGGATATTTAAGTTTTAGCTGTAGGTCTGGTTATAGTTAGGTAAAGTTTTATAATCTTGATGACTATGATCTTTGGGTCTCAGTTTTACTCATGGGCGAAATAAAGAGCTTCGACCACATACATGCTCTTTCAATGTTTCTTCTAGTTCTAAAATTGTTTTTGATAACTGAAAACATGTTAGAAAAAAAGTGTCCTATCTATATTTCGTACTTTCTATTATATCCATGCGCTTTTTTCCCCACAATTCTTTTAAGAGTATCAGTAAGGAAGATATTAACAAATTTGGAATAAAGGAGCTTTAAAATGTGTAATTTATCAATTTTATTTTGAAAAGCTACTTTTCAGATGTAATTAATATTTAAATTAGCAATCTTATAGGTTTTATCATAATAATGAGGATTCTTTCAAGTAGGCAAAAAAATCTAACTACAGGTATACATACAAGCAATTAATCATTGTATTCATACTTACATGCACTTTAGGCGTTGGGGGTAGACCATTACTAATAGGCTTCTAGAAAAGAACACATGCATGATTACACTTCTTTTCTTGCTGTTTGGTATAACAATGTATTTCAAACACATGTATTAGAATAAAACAGGGATACATTCTTTTTGTAAAACAAAACATTGTAGCTAAGGCTGAAGCTCCCTAGAACTCTTCCACAGTCCACTTATTCTTAGCATACTGCCTCCCAAAACTGGTTTAGTGTGGGCTCTTCCAAATCTTTCTCTAGGCAATTATGCATTCATGTATTTGTGTATCCTTCCAGACCTTTTAGTGTATGTTTATATACATGTCCCCACATAAAATATTGTTTTTGTGTTTATTTTAGAACATAATAGTTATGCATTATTGTGCAATTTATTTTTTGCCTTAATTCTGGGTCTTGGACAATATTTCATAACAGTACATAATACAGACCTGGTTCATTTAACTGCAGCACTGTATGCATATAACATTCTTTATTCCCTAATTGGCATTGAATATTTAGGTTATTTTATTATTATTTTTTTTTTTACTGTAACTACAATGTGAAAATGACCATGCGTGCATATACTTTACTATGCAATCTGTGAATGGTTTTTTAGGGTATACTGGGAGAAGTGAAGATCTGGAACAAGGAGGTCTGCACCTTTTATGCTTTGGTGGCTTCTGAATGCCACACTATCTTTCAGAGTGTTCACATCACATTACACCCACTGGTAATGTATGAGTCCTGGTTCTTTACAGTCTGACACACACTTCATGTTATCTGAGTAAAAAATTTTTTCTCATGTGTTTCTCATTAATCTGAATGCTTCTGAAACCTAGGAAGGCTGAGAATCTTTTTTCAGAAATGTTTGTTAGCTATCTGTATTTCCTCTTCTGTAAATTGCTTTTTCATATATTTTTTTACTGAGCTATCTTTTTCTTATCTATTTGTTGGAGTTCTTTATAGAAAATAGATTTGACTACTTTTCTGTTAAATATATTACAAATGTGTTCTAAGTCTGTAGATTATCTTAACCTATTTACACTGTTTCATCAATTGAAGTTTTAAATTTTGATGGATTCAAATACATTAATCATAGGCAAAGTACACTGATAATTATAAGGAGAGCAAAAAAAGCCACATGTGCTCACCTACAATATTCTCAGGAATACCAGATATTTTTTCAAGGAGCTACATTCTGGGATATATGATTTGTCCCCTGGAGATGGAATCTCTTTGGGAGAGATTATACTTTAAATATAAAGTTTATGAAAGTCTACACTTCTTTTGAGGTTAATCTTAACAGCTTTTTAAGAAATGACGTTATAATTTTTCTCCATATGCTATAAATCAAATTTAAGTGATGTGACAAAAATTAACTAAAAAGCTACTGTTAACTGATTTCATATACATCATATAAGTATCATATACATATACATGATACTATATGATACTATATCATATACATATACATGATACTTATATGAGTAACTTAGATGCTTCTGAAACTGACTTATAAAATTTTACTTTGTAGATAGGTTTATGAGGATGTACAGCCTATTATTGCCACCAATTTCTGAGAATTTCTTCCATTTGGCAAATAATTTATGTGCTTATAATTTCAAGAAGCTGCACGAACTGTAATCGTGTTTTAGTATATCATGGATACTGTTTATCTTATGATATAGTCGAGAACATATTTGATAATTATTAAGACTGTCGTTTAACTAGTAGATCCCTAGCCTAATGAAATAAGAGAAAAAGTGCATTAAAAATGCATACACAAAAAATGCATTCATCTTTCCTAGGTTATTATTATGTGTTAGAGTCATTAAGCTACATCAACAACATTGCTAAAATTTAAACTGCTGAAAGCAAAAAGGCACTGCTCAGCTGAACAGACTTCATAGAACCCATTTCTGAAGGACATTTTACACTTGTTAAAAATGTCATAATTTCAAAAATTGTAATGGATAACCCCCACCAAATGCCATAATTGAATTATAAAAAACAGTATGTCATATTCTATAGTAAAATCTTAAAAAACAGCTGAACAGTTATAGTACAAAAGCTTCTAACAATGTTTACTGTGCAAAACTATAGCTATGTGCACATAAACATACTAAATGTACTATACATTTCTATGAAACAATAAATATTAGCAACAAAAACTTCAAAAATATTGTCTCATCTCACGATCTTATTGGCATCTGCTGAACTGGGATTTTAAGATTTTTTTTTTAAGTTCTACAAACAAATGTCTTCTGATGATCAAGAGTAAATTCTTTACAAATGTTAAAACGTTTTTAATCTCCCTGACGAATACTATTTATAACTATTTTAAATAGTTACATCATAGTGTTTTATCTAACATTCGTAAGAGAAATAGCTGCTACGGCTAATTTCATCTTTCTTGAAGTGGTATCTTATATCCACTAGAAAATAATCTTAATTTTTCCTTATTGTTAGCTATTCTGAGTTAGAGTAGTAATATCACAAATTATATGCTCTACAGAAATGTGTCCTAGGGTAGAAGTTATAGCTTTCCTAATCTGTCCATGTACTTCTTTCCTAAACTTTTTGAGGATATAAAGGGAAGTTTTAAGCATCAATTCTCATCAATGAGAATAATAATTATTTTCTGAACGATCATAAGAATAGAGTTTTTCTGTATGCAGTTTTTCTGTAACATATTACATTATGTTATATAACAAACTGGCTTAAATGATTTGAACAGAAAACCATCATTCAAATTTGCCATAGTTAAGTTACTTTTTTCAAGATTTAAACAATCCATTACCATTATAATACACCAAATATCAATATACTAATCATAAGATATACAATTATTATAGTTTCGCTAATTATAATTGCAAAACTAACCTAAAAGTGAAAAGGGAAACAAATATAATTAGACCTTATAAATAGAAATACCTACTGGTACATCTTTCTTTTCTTTCCTTGAAAGATTTGTGCCTCTATGTTCATTCTGTTGTTGATATAATGAACCATCTCGTTCGCCATTTAACTGGAAGGAGGTCACTCCATTTCCTTCAATAAGATACGTTTAAATAGATTAAAAAAATTAATTTTCACAAAGATTTTTATTCAGAAATTATCAAGTAGGAAAGAAAAATATTATCTCTGAGACAGTTTCAACCTTTATTTGGGATTACCTAATCAAAATATTTAGTACTGAAGTAAGAAGTCATAATTACATATATGTTCTACTTATATCTCTATCTTATTCATATAGGCAAGTTCAAATTCAGGTTGTATCTAAGTACATATATTTGTGTTAAATTGAATATATACCTACTTTCAGGAAATAATAGTATGTTATACAATTAATAGTATGTTATCCAAGAAACTTTTGTTGCGCTTTTTTTAATTGCTTCTTTTGCATAATACACAAGAAATTTTACAGTATAAAACAGCATCTTCTATTATTATTTTGGAGGCAAATACATAGCAAATAGTAACAATAATTATTTTTTAAATGATTAAATGAAATACATTAAAGGAATTAGACAAAGTATCTTCTTTTCCTAAAACAGAAGTAGTCTAGAACCAAAACACATTTTGTTTGTTTAGAGTTTAATTTCTTTTGTTGCCAAACTATAGATAAACAATGGTCTGAGCATAAACAATTCTTCAAAAGAGGGAGGGCTAGATATTAAATAAGAAACAAGGGGCGAAATACCCCAGACTGGATCAAAGGTAATCCTATTATAAAAGTACTTCAAACTGTGAGGCAAAAGCAGAAAACATCTCTATAGCCATTGCTGTTCTACTTTCCTCCTCAAAGGAATTTCAATAATCTCTTAAAAGATTCTCTACATTTTTTTTCTACACAGTATGAAAAGCTGATAACACTCTTATTTCAGTCTCTTTTCCCCCATTACCTAAAGCAATAGGCTTTTGTGGAGGTAATCTGGGAGGTGGTGGTCTAGGTGGGACTTGGGATGGTTTTGCTGGGCTCTCTGACATGGGACATCTCTTGATTGTTCCTTGATTATCATCCTCAGTAGAATGAGTTTCCTGCGGTATGAATATGGACTTAGGCTGAAATAATACAGAAAAGGAGACCAATGATTAAACATGAAATTTTTCATGTTTCCATAAAGCATAAAAAAATTAAATATTTTTCCTGAAGTAAATTTTAGTACATATTAGAGGTTTTCAAACTGTGTTTACTAGCAGAGTTTCCAGGTTATTCAACTGTCTGATTCAGATTATCTTAATATCCTAAAATTGTATCCTGATTTCTCAGGAGGAAAAAAACGCCTCTTTTTATTAATTTCTCATAAACCTTCCCACTGAGACTTGCTAAATAAAATCATTCTGGTCTTTCTGATCTCGTGTAAATGAGTCTCTTTTTAGTTTAAATATTCATGCTAATCGAGATTCAGCTCCTTACAAGGCTAATCTAACCTGTCTCTGTTAGATGATTCAGTGTCTTTTATGTTAATGCTTAATCTTTCATACTGGGGGCAGGAGAAGATACCGATTAAAATTTTACCATCATGGAGAGTACTAACACAGCAATAGACAATGCCTGAGAAAGTTTCTGTTCAGACAATGGAAAAACAAACCTCCAATTTGCAGAAGGTTTGGAAAATGTATAAATTCTTATAAACGTGTCCCTTATCAGGAAGTTACTCAGCACTATTGCTTTGAAATTCAGGTCTCTATACTTTTGCTAATTAATATAAAACTAAACAAGCAAATATGCTATTTTTTACCTGTGTGAATTATAATTTTCTCAAAAATGTAAAATGTAAATAAAATATAGTAATATACTGGATGTCAAGACTGGTCAGACACCAATTTGCATTTATAACCCCTGATTTCAAACCTTGTTAACAGCTCACTTTATAAACAGTTTATTTTATAATTAAAATATGCTATGCATATAAGCTTACAGAATAAATTTGTATTACCACAAACATATTAATTTGTTTTACCTTAAAAAGAAAAAAATTAATTTGTTGGCATTATTTTATGATGCTTTTGTATGGCAAAAGGATTTCATTGATAAAAAAATTTTAATAATTATTGACCTATTTTGTATTTTTAAAAGTATCTTCTGAAAATTAAATATATGTGATGATAAATCATTATTTTTTACCTGTTCTCAGGAAATCAGTTATTAGTAGATTGTAGATTTTGAGGAACAAAATCTTATTTAAAAAATCTGAGTTTTCTAACCCAAGTGAAATGAAATTAATCCATTAATAAAATTGTTTTCACGTACAAATTTTTAGACCTTAGAATAAACAAAAAATGACAAGTTGGATAATTAAAAAAAGACAAATATAATCACAATCATCTACTTATATCATGATTAGTAACTTCATGTTTCTTTGTAGATCCTAAGTGAAAATAAGCCACAGAGTAACTATTAATACAGTATTAAAGTTGCAGAACAATCACACACACATAATTTGAATTGAAAAATTAATCTGTCTACCTTTGGTGGCAAAGGAGGTGGAACTTTTGCTTTCATGGTTGAACTATAAAAATATAAAAGTTTAGAATTAGAACTCTTCATTTGCAAATATAATTTATTTTACAAATTATATTAATATAATTTTTAAATATAACTAATATTACAAATACAATTAATTTTACAAAGTTAGAGAAAAAACTTGCACAAACAAGTTCCTTTTTCTAAGATTATGAGTGTTTTCCAAAATATTCCATGAAATCTTCCAAGTTATGCTGAATGAAGAATTACTCAGAAGTAATGGATTAGATATGTTTTGGTTTCAAAACTATAGTAATTAAAACTGGAAAAGATAACTACAGTTCCAACTTATATGAACTGAAAAGTAATCAAAGTAAAAACCTAAGTAATGATTGGTTTAGGGGAAAACGGCAAAATAATATATATAATATAAAAAATATTACAATGTAATACATATTTTTACTGTTAGATATGAAATATCTCTGATGAAGCTCATCAAAAGCTATATACACTGCTAAGAAATTATAGGCAGAATTGATTTATTGAAGCCAAGATTCATTACAACCTAGGATCGGAGTTTTAAAAAAAATTTACAGAAAATTAAATGATAGAACATAAATTCTCGGATGAGGAAACTGAGGCCCAGAGAGGTTAAGTGACCTGATCCAAAGTCACAGAGTACTGAAGTAGAAAAGAAAACCTAAGCTTCCAAAGAGTCACATGCTCTTGTCACTACCATGAAACTGAATCCTTCTTAAAAAAAAAAAACTAAATATCAATGCTTACATAAGTGGAAATATTCCCTCTTCAAAAATACATTTATATCCAAAGTATTTTACTTGAAATAAATCAGATAAAATTTAATCAACCATACAATAAGCCTCTTTGTAGTTGTAGCAATAATTACAGCAGCTATGAATTAAGTAATTTATGATATTAAACTACAAGGCATATTTATTACCTTTTAGGTTTTTTTCCCCCAAAGTTCTTTGTTATCAACTTGTTCTATGGCCTAAATTGTGTGCACCCAAAATTTTTATGTTGGAGCCCTAACCCCCAGTGTGATTGTTTGGACGTTGGGAGGTAATTGGGGTTAAATGAGGTCACAGGGTGGGGTCCTGATCCAATAGAATTGGTGGCCTTTCTAAGAAGAAGAAGAGATCTCTCTCTGTGCACACATCAAGAAAAAGCCATGAGGACACAGCAAGAAGGCAGCTGTCTAAAAACCAGAAACAGGGCTCTCAGTGGGAACTGAATCAGTGGGCACCTAATCTCGAACACCATATCCTCCAGAACTGTGACAAATTTCTGTTGTCCAAGCCATTCAATCTATAATATTTTGTTATAGTAGCCTGAGCTAAGACAGATTTCAGTACCAAAAAGTGGAGTCCTGATGGAACAAGCACTTAAAAATGGGTAATGGGTAGAAGCTGAAACAGTTTTAAGGTATATGCTAGAAATATGGATATTAAGAGTGATTCTGGTGACAGGTCAGAATGAAGAGAGCTGGTGAGAAAGTTTCCATCCTCTAAAAGAATATATATTCATCAACTGAATATAGGCAGAAATGAGGTCTTAGATGGAAATAAGGATGTCACTGGAACTGGAGAAAAGGTGAACCTTGTTATGAAGTAGCAGAGAACTTGGCTGAATTGTGTTCATGTTCTAGTGTTTTGTGGAGGGTAAAACTTGTGAGTGATAAAACTGGATATTTAGCTGTAAAGACTTCTAAGCAAAGTACTGAAGGAGCGGCTTGGTTCTTTCTCACTGCTTATAGTAAAATGAGAGAAGGGAGAGATGACTTGAAGAAGGAATTGTTAAGCAAAAAAGGAACCTAACTTGAAATCTGAAAAACTCTCCTCCTATCCATATTAGCTCAGAAATGGATGGCATGAGGAAGCATGTTCTGAAGAGAACATCAAGGGTGTGGCTGGACTAGCATTCAGTAAAGAATTTATAGGATTATACCAGCACAAACACGGGTAGTCTGAACTGAAGAGGATGGAGATAAGACAAAATGAAGGAAGGCTGCCGGACTTCTTGGATTCCACAGGACAGGATGATAGAGCTATCTGAACATGGGCTATTCTTCAAGAGGGAAAAATGATCCCAAAGGTGATCTGTAGATCATCAGATCTAAATCAGATTGTTTTATTATATTTACATAAGTCTTTGACTTTAGACTTGATACTTGAAAGAGTTAAGACTTTCAGGGCTGTTGGGATGGAATGACTATTTTGCATTTGTTAAGGACATAAATTCTGGGGGATCAGGGGCAAAATGCTATGGACTAAATTGTGTCCCCTTAAAACCTGTATGTTAAAGTCCTAATTCCAATGTGACCATATTTGTAGATAGTACTTTTGGGAGGTAATGAAGGTTAACGTGGGTCATAAGAGTGAAGCCTTAATCGAACAGAATTAGTGGCTTTATAATAACAAGGGAGAGAGATTTCTCTCTCCGCATGTACTATTGTGAAAAGTCCATTTGAGGACACAGTGGGAAGCTGTTTGTAAGCCTGGAAGAGAGCTCTCACCAGGAACTAAATTGGTCAGCGACTTGAGCTTAAACTTCCCAGCCTCCAAAATTGTGAGAAATAAATACTGTTGTTTAAACTATCAGTCTATGGTATTTTGTTGAGGATGACTGAGCTGACTAATATAACTAGAATAAAAAAAGGAAAGAAACTGTGTTAGAACCTACAATACTGTTACTACTGATATTAAAATTACTGTCAATTTTTAAATGTCAAACGACACATTTTCTTTTACCAAAAATAGAAGCAGAACTTACTGTTTAGATTCATCATCATCCCCTTCATCATCTTCTAAATGTGCCACATGTCCTCTAAGATAAAGGAGGATAATTCCATTGTTACTAAATGAACTTTACCAAAAACAGCTTAAGAAGAAATTTTAGAAAATGCAGAAAGGGCTACTGCAAGGCAGATTTTATTTCTACTTCTTCATAGAATTCAGAATTAAAACAACAATAACAAAAAAACAACTTTAGGCTACATGACAGAAGGGGGCAAACAGACTACTCATCTGTGACATACGTATTTTAAGCTTAATTAAAAATTCAAATTACCGCTGATGTAATTCTTCTTCAACAGACTTCAGAAGACTCCTAAAAGAAAAAAAAAAGTGAATAAATAAGCAATAAGTACATATTTCCATCACTTTAACCTAACGCATAAATTATTTTTACTATTTACTAAAACTCTGCTACAATGATCATCTCTATACCACAAAACATCAAGATATATTTAATGAGCTATCTCTATTTTCTGTTGCTAATGTTTTTATATCTATTTTTTAAATGAGCAAAATAAATCCTAATGTTTACTGAAAAATATCAATTCAAACAGGACAACCCACCATGAAATGTCACAATAGGACTGACAAAACAATAATTGCAGGGTCATAGTCAGGGGTTTCCAGGATTCGGATTTCACCTGGAATATCTACCTGACACCTGAAATTATATTTTCTTTTTCTTAAAATAAGGAAGGTGACACACTTTAAAAAAACATCATGCTCTCAGGCAATCCTACAAAATGAAACTCAACATGTTGGATCTCTCTGCCAAAGCATGCATGCATGTGATGTGAATACATGAATGTAGAGCACTCTGCTTTCACAGAAGACACTCACTTACCTGATGTATCTGTTCTCCAGTGGTGTACTGGCAAACACATTTACACTTTTGGGAGACTAAGCCTGTATTAGACCAGGTGCGAGGATTTTATCATTAGGAGCAATTTATAAAACTTTGATATTCAGGAATGTAAGAGAGAACTCATGGCATTCCTGATTTCCCTTCTTTTCACTGCAAGTTCATGCAGTATACCTCTTATATTATACTCTTTAAGCATAAAAACTCAATAGCTTCTTAAAGCTAATGGGATAGAGAGAAATATGGTTACTAATAGATTACTGAGGTAAAAGTGATTCAGCAGAAAATTGACTCTCCTCAAAAGTTGTAAGGTAGTACCTTCTAATCATTTTCCCCTCCTATATATAATGGAAAAAACTGTCCTTAGAATTATCAAAACATAAAACTAGAGAAACTGAAAGGTATGGTTAGCTGGTATAAGCAATTAACAGATTTTAGCCATCAAAATTTAATTAGGCCAGCTTAATAACAATCTAAAGATTAAAAATGACAAAGTCCTAAATCTGGAGTGGTAAACGACATAGGAAAACCATAAGCTAATTGCAATTCTTACTTTGCAATGAAAAAAATTGAGGCAGTTTAGCAAAATTATGACAGCTTGTGAAGCAAAGACAGCCTGAATCTGAATCCTGCCTCTGCCAATGTAAGCTATGTGACCTTCGATAAGTTACTTTGATTTCCCTATGCTTCAGTTTCCATATCAGTAAAATGGGAATTATAATAGTACTTATGTCGATGTGTTTATCTGAATATGAATTAATATAGGTAAAAATGCTTAGAAAAGAAATTTAGAATATAGTTAAGTACTCGATTAGTGTCTTCTTTATTATTATTGAATAAGCAACATTTTTTAAACTAGTATTCTTAAAATGTGGTCTGAGGTTCTTGGGGATCTCTTGGCCTGTCTACAAAGAGGTCTACAAGGTCAAAACTATTTTCATAATACTAAAGCATTTATTACTCCACCCTTATTCTTTCACTGAGAATGAAACTCTAGAGTTTTCTGGACTGTAAGATACATGATATCACAACAGACTAGTAGCAGAGATGAAAAACTAGCTGACTTTTATTAAGCCAAATATTAAAGAGATTTGAAAAAAAAATAAAACAACGTACTTTTCTTACTAATATTATTTTGTTTCCAAAAAGAGCTATTCTTCATAAAAAAATGTTAGTAGTGGGACTCAATAAAAAGTGTGCTATAATACACTGACCTATATATATATATAAAGTCTCTTCTTGCAATTATTTGCTGCTTCTAAGTCTCATGAGAAAAATTAAGTGGTGTTACAAGGAAGAAACAATAAAGAGGTGGCATTTGAATTGGTCCTTGATGAAAAAAATTTTAATACACAAAAATGTTCTTTATGACAACATGAGTATATGTACCATTTTAAATAAATTACTAAATATTTTGAAAAGTTCTAGTTTAAATTTCTAAAACTATATTGATATTATAATGCATATAAACAAAAACTCATTGAAGTCCTTAACAATTTTTAAGACTGTAAAGATATCCTGAGACCAAAAATTTAAGAAGCGCTGCTTTAAACCATTTTACCAAATTAAACATAATACCTCTGAACTGTAAACTGGGTTTTTATATCATCTTATAAAATGTGAAAACAAAAGTGTTCTTAAACATATGATAATATTTTTTGAGGCGTTTCTTTTTCCGGCTGGGAATATTATGATTGGGAAATAATTAAGAGAATTTAAATGTAGTTTATCTTCGGTTACTGTATTTGATTGGACTTACATAACATTCCATTTTTAAAAACCAATCTTCTTGAGAGTAGTACTAGGTTCTCTAAGAATAACAGAGAAAGGCTGAATAAGAGAACATGGAAATGCAGCTAGTCTATGACTTGGAACTCATGTATTTTTTGTTCATTTACTTATAAATCTCCTACTATGTGTTAAGATTTTTTTGTTAATAAAGTTAAAGAATTAATTATCTGAGTGAAAAGTTGGATATATGATTTGCTTTTCAGGCTTTGTAAAAGAGAAAATGAAACATGGCTAAATTTACTGAAAGGTCCACTTATAGTAAATACTGTATCTTGAGAGCACTGAGGAGAAAAATAATGTGATATTGATTCAATCACCACGATTGGGTGCTATGCAATTAAAAAAAAAGTTGCTGTTCACTAGTCCACTTGGATTCTTCTACTATGGAATTTTTAGAAAGTAATGTACAAAATAAAAATGATGTCCTCAGACATTAAATTACTAAGTCAACCTAAAATGATTAGAAAATCCGGATAAGTTTAAAAATGAAACAATATGCAAACACAGATTTAAGTGATGAAGTGAAGAAACTGATATGGAGAGAAATAAAAAACCTTCCAAGACCATCCAGGAATTTAGCTGCAACCTTCTCCATGTCTCCACAGCATTTCACACAATTTTTTGTAATATTTGAATTAGCTAAGGAATTTGTGCTGCTGGTTACTAAAATCTTTCAAAATTGCCTAATTGGTTCAAAACAATCTGTAAGTACTGCCCTGATTATATCTGAAAACAAAACAAAAACCTCTCTATTTCATTAATACCAAAGAATAATTTTATTCACTGATATTTATTTGGTCTTACAATCAACATTTACTGAGTAAATACTACAAAGAGCAACCAGTAAGTATTTACTAAACCTTAAAGATGCTAAATGCTTTACAATGATTATTCCATTTCATCCTTAGCACCCTAGAAGGCAAGTATTATTATAAACCCCATTTCACTAGAGTAATTGAGGTAAATTTCTCAGTCTCATAGCTTACAAAAAGAGACAGTTCTGGCATTTACTACTTCTACACTCAACTGTATCAGGAATTGTGTAATTCAATTTACTCTTCACTATTATTTAGGTCTTTGAAAGAGAATCTGTCTTTAGAATTTTTAGTCTACATTAAAAAAAAATCAGAAATAATTTGTTTTCTTTTAAAAATAATATTTCATTGGTTTTAAATGGTCAGAAAAGGTGACCTCAATAATAACAGAATTCAAAAGAAAAAGAAAACCACCCCAATAAGTCAAATACATATACATTCACTAAAAACAAAACAAAACAACAAACTATCTTAGTTCCTGTGTGGTCTGGAATAGGTAGAAACCCATAAATGGAAATCTGTCTGCCTGATCACCTATGGAGAAAGCAGGAAATCCTGTGAGTTTTAAAACATTGCCTAGTCACAAGAATAAAGCAGACGTATCAGTACAGTAAGAGAAGTGCTACATCCATGCTCATGTCACATGTATGTATATACCTGTACACGAAACACAGCCAAAGGTCCAACTTTTGGCCAACCTACCTTGCCAGTGATTCGTTATATAGAATACAGTTCCTTAAGCAGGGATCCAATTAATCAAAAAATGAAGGTTGGGGAAATTATTAACATTTTACCTAGCCAAAGTAATCATATATTAGGAAAATTTCTAACAGTCAGAAATTAGACAATGAGAACAAAGGAATCTGGAAAAGCATTTAGTGATGGGCCATTTTTTTTGTATTTTTGCAAGTATGTCATTTAAAAATATATTTTAAATGAATCAAAAAAAGGTAAATGAAGTATTCTCCAAATTATCCAGTCTCTTAAAACACATCAAAATTTGCTAACGAAGTCCTTAAAAGACCTCAAATTTAGACAAAATAACATAAAAAACACTTCGGAATTTTTATTTGCTAACACCACTATGAGACCAACTTCCCATTGCTGTCCGTCAACACATTAGGACAAACTATATATAGCAAACAGTTACTACTTAGATAGAATTTCCTTTACACCAGGGAAATTATATACTTATTTTCCATTTTCAAAAACATTAATAAGGGTAAATGATAATTTTAAAAAACCACCTCATGGTATTAAACTGAAGTTTGGTTTAAATCAAAACTAATGCATTTCTCTAGGTTGTATTCAAAGTCTCTTCTCTGTGTTGAAAATGTATATTTAAATTAAATGTTTCATTTATAAAAAAAGAGACATGATTTTGCATTATAATCACTAAATCTAAGCTACTTGTCTTTAGTCATCATTTCTCAACTGCTTAACTTAAAATATGTGTATATGACTCAACTCTCTAATGTATTTGAAATTTTATGTTGTTTTCACTATTAAAATAATATCAACATTGCTGGAAGATTCTGGCAATTTAAATAATATTTCCTTATAAATTAGCTTATATAATGATAATTCATCCATGAACTCAGGAAATGAGAAACTATGGAGAATAGCAGAGTCTTCCCACATCTTGCTAACTCGGGCTATAAACAGCTGAAATTGTGAAACCTTGTAAAGCTGTCTTTTCACCACTGTGCTGTAGCACGTAGACAGTGTGGTGTAGACTGGTCCTGGAATTCATTGTTGGATTTATTTCTTGCATGAATCAATAACTTTTAAGACTTTAGACACATTTTAACTACTATCCACTTTTTAAAAGACTCTTACCAGCTGAAAAATTAAGGTTTCTAAACAGTGTGAATGTTTACTGCTGTTTTCAGGGCCGATACATCTGGGACATAGACATTCCAAAGCAAGTTTTGTAAGTAATAAACAGGTCAACTTTATAAATAAAAGACATAAATTGTAAAGCATATTATCTTCAGTTGGAATGTACTCAGTAAGGTCTACAAAGTGCTTGATATAAAAAATTTAAGGTGATTGTCCTTATTACAATCACTAAATGATTAGCAAGGTAACAATGAAAAGAAGGTAAAAGCATATTATAAAATATACCTATCAGACTAATATAATTTACTATCATAAATATTAAAATATAATATTTTAAGGCAACTTAATTATTCCTGAATTTATATTAAATTTTAAAAGAACTTTACTTACTTGTTTGCACCTAAAAAGTAACTACCTTGGTGTCCTTGTCCATATTCTAGTTGTAGATCCTAATAATACAAAATAAAATATTTGGTAAAATAGTAGTATATCACGAATCACGATACATTAATATATATTATTTTAAAAGAAACCCCAGACTGCAAATAAATCTGTATTGCTATATGTTCTTAAAAAGAAGGCATTGTAGGACTTCTAACAATAAAAGATTTCCAGAAGTCTGTAGTCTTGATTTAGATATTTTATCATTTAAGTTTGGTATTTTTCTGGGAACTTGTTTTAAATAATAGAAGCGAGTTTCATTTATGGTTATTGCTACTGTAGTTAATGTCTGTAAAAGTTTGTTATTAGAAAGAAAAAAGCTCAAATAAGGTATTTACTCTCAAGCTACAGTGAAACAAAAATGATTACAGAAGAGAACAAGCAACAAAAGCCTTGGTTTGACTTTGTACATATAAGATCTACAATAATTATGCTTATACACACACTCACGTATTTCTAGTACTGCTCTATGCAAATAATTTTTTAAAGAAATAAAATAGGGTGCTCTTTTTAAGTGACTATATATATGGGTTTGCAAAAGATTATAAATTGCATGTTAGAATTTTTTATTTTTTAAAAAGAGTTAAATAGCAAAACGTCAACATTATTAAAGCAGTTCCTCAACTATTTAAACATTCCCACTGAATCCTGCATGTTGTAAAGCATTAAGGATTAGAATGAAAGGGACAAACAATACATATATATTGAGACAAAAAATATGCTTTCCAATAACCATGGAAAGTACAAAGTAAAGTTTCCTTTTCTTCCCTTTACTAAGCCACTATTTCATGCACTATTTTAATAGTAACGGGGAATATTTAACACTTTAAATTAATTTTATTTTCATTAGAATACAGTGTACTTAGAGTTGTGTGCTTTCTAATTTTACAAGATATTGCACAATCAGGACTAAACGAAAAAGTGACCTCCTTGGAGCAAGCAGCCTTCCAAGACCATCCAGAAATTTAGCTGCAACCTTCTCCATGTCTCCACAGCATTTCACACAATTCTCCTCTAGCACTTACACTGCATTTTAATAAATATATTTACAAGTATGTAAAAACAGCAGCTAGGCTGTGAGCTCCTCAAACAAAGGGAGATTGTTAATGTTAAATCCATCTTTCTTCCCTACAGCTCAGGGTCTAGCATACCTGGCACACATTAACTAGGACCTAAATAAATGCTTATTCAAATGCCATTTGTTTATTTTCCTATAAATAACTAATACTCAGCCTTGTTAACACACACAAAAATAAATCTAGATCACAAAACTATTAAGCCTAGGAATAAGAGTATTCCAAGCAATACTTTACATTTAAGTGAAAAGCATTTTAACATTTAAGTATTAAAAGACCTATAAAAAAAAAATAGTTGGTAAAAATAAAAATAAAAATTCTGGTTTAGAGAAGGCTCAAATTTTTTCTTCAAAATTTGTGTTCTTCCATGTATAATATTCTTATCAGTGACAGAAAAGATAACACATCATAAACAAAAAGATGAGTCAAGTGCCACATTGGTATCACGTGAAATTCTAATGAAAAGGGACACCTGTTCTCTTTAATTATGATATATCTTAATAGGATGAAATCACTGTTATCATAAGACTGTCACACAATTATTATGCTGAACAATTTAAGTGGTCATGACTTTATACAGGGATCTTTAAACTTTGGTATTCAGTAAAGAGAAGTACTGTCTCAATGAATATACTTCTAAAGTCAAGTTTGTTTTCTGGTCTGGTAGAGTACCCAGTTGTAGTACCCAGTTATCTACAACTGGGTACTCTACCAGACCAGCAGTCTCTTTAGCCAATATAATCTTTTAAGCCTTTAACCAAAAGACAACTTCCAAAAGGATACATTTGAGAAGACTGGCCATAGATTCTGTTACATAAACACAGATGTGTCACAAGAATAGCCAGCTCATCTGATACATGACAATTACCGAAATGATGATAATGATTAAAAGAAAAAAAATCAACTGACATCAGCAGTGTACTTAAGAAGCTAAGAGTCTAAAATAACTGAGTATTTCAATAGAAAATTGGGCATAGGTTCATAGATAGAATCACATTCAGGCTAGCGAGAAGTTGTAGACAGATCCAAGTCTGATGATTAAATGTGCCATGTGTCAAGCCCTAGAAGGAAAGCTAAAATTTAAAGGGAATTATTCTTTGTTTATTCCTTCTCTGTAAATCAAGTTATGTTTTACCAACCATGGAACAAAAACAATGTGCTAGGTATGTCACCAAGTAGAAGAATGATATTAAATCTTTCTAGTAAGTATCTAATCTCATTTTATTGAACTATTATTTACCAAGCACCTATTATTTCATGACAGGAATTCAGACAGTAAATCAGACAATGAAAATGAGAAGAAATAAAAAGGTGAATAAAAAAAGTGAAACCTGGGCAAAGTTAGTAGTTATTTATATATCTTTAGGGCAATCTAAGAAAGACTGATATCAAATGCTTTTTGAAAAGGACTTGGAAGCTACTCTGTAACAGAAAAATGCTACCAAAATTATGTTTGGAAAAGTACTCAAATAACTCTAGATAACAGTAAGACATGGCCATCCTTTATAGCTAAATAAGGATACATTTGAACATGCAGGATAGACATAAAAAATTAGCTGCATATATCAGGCATCAACTTATTAGTGAAAGGACAATATTTAACAACACATTAAAGTCAAATAAGCAACAACACTGGACTGAAAACATGCAATAGCCTAGTATACATTTAACCTGAACACTCAAAAATTTAAGATGGTCAACCTAGCCCAATTAAAATATCTTTTTGTGTCACAAAGTCCTAACTTCAGTGGTTCTAAACCTAGGATAGAGCCTCTATGAAAACATGGTGCTAGAAAGAACTGAAAGAAAATGGTATAACGCATAACACCGGAAAAGAAAAATATATGATCAAGATTTTATTATTGTTTTTTGGTAAACCCCCTCAGGAAATTACAAAGTCTATACCTGATAAGAAAATAGCAGGAAGTCAGTAGAATTGATACAGTTGGGTACAAAAATACAAAAGACAAAAATACCTTAGCAATATATTTTAATCAAGAACAGAAAACAGAAGAAATTTTTTTTCTCATCAAAAAATGTGAAAATTATTTAACAACTTTATCTAACAAATAAGGTCATCAGATACTTTTTAATGTTGTAGATAATTTACAGAAGTAAAAAGGGATTGAATACTGGATAGTTTAAAAAGATTTTTTATTTTTTAAAGAGACAGTAAAGCAAGTAGGGTCAGAACACTAACTGATCAAGCAGAATTTTGACTAATAAAAACAGAAGACTTAAGGAATCTCAAATTGAATAACATGACTTACACGACGAGCTTGAAAATGAGTATCAGTGAGTTATGTTTGATATTCTAGAGAATGTCTTATGGTTGCACAATTATGAAATTGGTTCTTAGAAACTGTCTTCATATTACTAGGTAAGGAAAGTGACTACACAACATAAATTTTATAAGTAATAGTTTAACAGATTTAAAATAAAAAAGTTAGCATTTACTGTTTCTTTTCCAGAATAAATTTAACTTTATAGACTATTCAATTTTGACCTAATTCAGGGATAATCTTAAAGTGCTTCTGTTGTTTACTGAAAATAATCAATTGGTTATATATCTTCCTAACATATTTTCAATTCCAATTTAAATATTTTATCCTTACTCTTTCAGGTGTTTGATTTTTAACTAAGGTACTTTTCAAAACGTAAACATCTTTTTTTATTCACTAACGGTCTCAAAAATCAAGCTCTGTTTTTCTGGTTTCATATACTATCATTACTTGATTTTAAAAAATCACTTTATTGTAATAATGAAATATTCAAAATTCATTTACAAAATCATAAAATGCACTTAGCACTTAAAACCACCAGAAATCACTGATGACATGAAACTTTTAGGCAGAGAGGTAAATGTTTTTTTCTGGGTCCTAAGAGATTCAGGACTGTCATCTTGGTGGCGACTGCCTACTAAAGTGACAGCCAGACATTGTGGGTTCGCCTGGTTTCTAGTGGCCAGCAACAAGTATTTATTAGAGTTGAAATCTTGTTCACGATGTCAAGGTTTTAGGACTGATGAAATTTGGGGTCTGAAATAACTATGGACGGGTCACGCCATAGTTATTAAAAAATAAACAATCACATGCACCCTCACCCTGGGCCACCCTGGCCCTGGCAGGAAGTAACAAGTGTTCGTGGAGATATGAAGAAATTGAAACCCTTGTGCATTGCTGGTAAAAACTATAAAATGATGCGGCGGTTAAGGAAAACAGTACAACTGTTCCCCAAAACATTAAACATAAAATTATATGATCCAGCAAATTCTCTTTCTAGTTATATACCCAAAAGAACTGAAAGCAGAGACTGGGCCCAACTTGTACATCCATGTTCATAGCAGTATTAATCGTAATAGTCAAAAGGTGAAAGCAACTCATGTCCATTGATGGATCAATGGATAAACAAACATTGTTTATATATACAATGGAACATTATTCATCCTTAAAAAAAGGAAATTCTGACATGTGCTACGATATGGATGAATCTTGAAGACGTTACATTATGCTAAGTGAGTCAGTCACAAAAGAACAAATATTGTATGTTTCCAATTATATGAGGTAACTAGAGTACAGAAAAATTAAAAAAGACAGAAAATAGAATGATGATTGCCAGAGGATGGGGGGTGGTGAATGGGAGGTATTATTTAATGGGTAAGGAGTTGCAGTTTGGGAAGATGAAAACATTCTGAAGGTAGATCATGGTGATGGTTACACAACAATATAAATGTACTTAATGCAACTGGACTTAATGCCACTTAAAAATAGTTACAATGTTAAATTTTATGTTGTTTTTGTTTTATCACAATTATTATGTATTATGTTTTATCACAATAAAAAAATTACTATGAACATATATGTGATTAAAAAAAGAGAGAGAACATGAACGTAAGCCCACCACTGGTGGAAAAGAAAATACTGATGATATTGGGTAGAGGCAATACAGCACAGTAGTGTAGGTTTGGATTCCTAAGCTACGAGGCTTAGATCAAATCCTAGCTCTATAATGTTATTTAGCTGAGTGGTAAGACCAATTTCAGCTTTGCTGTACCTTAATTTCCCTCATTTGTAAAACAAGAATTATAATTTAATATAGTGAAAATGCTTGAAATGCCTGGTATATAAAAACTGCTAGATAAGTGTTAGTTTTTATCATCATCAGAAGTGAGCTTTTTTAGGTTGATTTTATAAATAGGATCTGACAACTATTTTATTCATCTCCCTTCTGCCAGAACTATGCACAACTCTCCCTAAAGCTCTCCTTTGTCACAAGACCTCTTGTCAACTGCTAGCTCTATCATAAGACCCTCCTGATTATTTGGGGCTGGAAATGGATATAGTTATAGGGAAAAGAGCCATGACAAAGTATTCAAGTTACTAGGCTAGTTCCGTGCTGTACAGAAAAGAATATTTGTAACTCTAAAGTATTATGTTTCTGGTGTTATAGTTGTCTTTTCTGGAAAATATTAATTTAAACTTTTGATTTGCAATCTTTTATTTCCACAACAAACTTCACTAACTGTCATTCTAACCTACATATGTCTAATTCTGAAGAAATTTTCAATCAAGAAATCACTGTTAGTGTTCTCTTCGAACATTCCTTCTCACTTGCTTCTTCAGACGGTTAATTCTCAATCCTCACTTTCTGGCTTCGCTGAGCCATCTGATGCATCTTTCTTTCCTTTGTGACAATACATCTACCAATTCTATCTTTTCAAATGCTTCTTCCCTGCCTCCGATGTTGATTCTATCTTTGGCTGCAAAACACAGGCATCACTCGCTGAAGTAACTAGTTTTCTACACTCTCTTTATTCAGACTTTGCTGGGTAATATGTGCAACCTCATGGTTTCACCCATCATTTTCTCTTTGATTACCTCAATCTTCCTCTTCTGAGTTAATTCCATAATTCCAGCAGTAGTATGAACATTTCATAATTTCAGCTCTTTTATCTGCCATCTCTCAAAACTGTAGTCTGTGCCAATAATTGTTCCCATATTAATCCCATGAAACATAAGGTATGTATCCATTCTTTTCCTGAAGAATCTATAATGGCTCCTGCACAATATTGAAATCAGTCTTAATCTCTCCCAGAAGTTACATTAACCCCAAAGCTTTTCTCCTTCTCTGATTTCTATGCTAACTACTGTACGTTAGCCTCTCCTCAACAGTTGCCTGTGTTTTGGCAACCCACTGTATATTTTGTTGCATGGCTAAGAGTTTATATGTGCAAGTATTTTCTGCCCATCAAGACAGCAACTTCACTAAAAGAGAAATTATGTCTAAAATCTCTTCTCTGTTCAACAAATGTTATAAAACAGAGATTTAAGAATTTGTGTAAAGAATCATTTAAATCAATCAGAATTGGAAGAGGTATGTTATTGAAGCAAAGGAAGGAACTAGAAGGAAATTCCACTGAAAAGTCAGAAAAATGGAATCTAGGAGTAAATATGGAAGCAACGTGGGGCCCTGGCCAGCTACAGAAGTAGAAAGAACTATTTATTTAATAGCAACTATTAAAAGTATTATTTATTTAATATTTACCAGGGTTAATGTCCCATCTTTTCTTACATAATGGTAAGAGAGTCTTAATAATTTCAGAGAGGCTTTATAATCCAAATTCTGGCCTGAGAAAACTGGGTATTACATTGTGTCACAAAGTTAAAATTTCATCCGAGACTGATTTCTTTGTTAATTAGGGGTAAATTATTTCTTAAAATGATACATATTATATAGGTAATATATAGTTTTTATATATGAATGGGTAATATAAACGGTTTCTAGTTCATTAGACAAGTTATAGTAAAACTAAGTTTTTAAAATGAGAAAATTAAACATTTTTCATAAAAAAGAAAAAAATATTTTTATTTTTTATTACAACATTATAATATATTTGAGTAGATATACTTATTTAACTTGTTAGGAAAAACTTTGCTATAACCCTTATTACATGGAAGCTTGCTAAATGGCAGGAACTTATAAAACAATGTTTAAATTGGTTCATTAAAATTGGACAAAATGTTTGATTAAAAAAGTAAAACAAACAAGACTAAAACAATGCTGACAAAGAAAATCAGAAGATAAGAAATACCAGATTAGATCTTGCAGTGTAGTATATTTCTTCTGAACTGTCCAAAAAACCATCACTGTCGGGCTGTTTAGCAGAGACCAAGAAACCCAAGTTATTTACACTTAGACTAAAAGCCACAAATTCACAAAGGGAAACTTTCATAAGTGAAGTAAGTCCTGCTAACATAATTTTATTAAAACAAAGGCAAAGTCAAATCATATTAAGGCACTTCTAAAAAGCAACATTGCAACCACTTTGCTCTATAGTGCACTTACTATAAATTAGTATGGAATTTAAATACATGCGATGCCAACTTAAAAAGAGAAACAGCAAATAAACTCAAACGGCCTTAACAAAATAACAATTAGCATCTATAAACATCGCGACAACTTTTTCTTCTTAACTTTCTCCATCCTCTACTTAAATGTCAGGCTTTAGTTATTATAACATGACCATTTTAAGAATTTGGCTTTCACATTCCTTTCCTACATGCTGGTATGTATACTGAATTAGAATTACTCCAAAAATTAAAGGCTAAAGATTTCCTTTGTATGCCTTTGGTCGAGTGTGTTAAAATAAGCATTAAATTTAAGAAGAAAGATCTTACTCCAATCCTTAGTACTTATTGACAGTTATTTTCTGCTCATTATTAATAGAAGAGAAAAAATGTAACATAATCTGGACCTTTGGTAATTTTATTAAAATTAATTGCTTGCTTTTTAAATCTCGTTTATTCTTTCATAGAATATTAACATCTCAAATATTTGCAAAGCATTTTGCCTCTAAGACTGTATTAATATGTTTATATCCAGAAAGAGAGTATATACAACATTAAAAAAGAATCATGAAAAGAATGTTCATACAGTTAGCAAGCCTTAAATAAATGAAGGACAAACTTGATCTACTATGTATGCCTAGTCTCTCCTAAATTTTAGTACTCTAAACAGATGTGACTTTATCTTAATGTTTAAAAAACTGGCTTACACTCTTAAAAGCTGCCCATATTTAGTGAGATATGCTTTTATTGGTCCAACATTTTAGTTTAAAACCATGGCATTTATCTTAATAAATACACGAAAAGCTGCTCAAAAACTGAAAAACAAAACTGAAAAAAAGTAATAAAAATAAAATCAAAGGGCCAGCATTAAAAACATTTAATCAGAGAATAGTAAAACTATCAAGTTTCTTCAAAATAATTTTGAAAATATTCAATCTCAGCAACACAGATTTATTTATTCTGAATTTCAGAATTACTTACCTTTTTATTCCCCTAATGTTTTTAAAAATATTAATAACTAGCTCTTTATGTCAGCTCCAATGTATTATAAAGATTGATTAAAACATTTGTTTTCAGTGTTAACGTTTCAAGACTACCCTACTTACAAGTTCATGATGTGGTTCTGTCTCCTTCCTTAAAGGTGGATCAAATTTTACTTGGCCAACTAAAAAAAAAGTAAAGCCATGATCTGTTTCTATATTCTTAATGATATAATCATTTTAAAAGTTACTACATGGCAAAATGCATTTAATTTTATTATCTACCATACATTAATCACAATCCAAAGATCTAAATAAAGAATCTGTTAGCCAGAAAAAAACCAAAAAGTCTAAGCTGTTAAAGCTTAATCTGTTAATAATATACCTTTTCCATAGTAAAAAAAAGAAAATAATTAGCAAAATTAAGTGTCTGTTAAAGCTAGTATTTAATTTGCTACTTCATTGTGACCCAGCATAAAAAAGAGACAAGCTTAACTGAAGAATTAAGTGGACAGACAGTAATTGTGGCAGAATATTTTTTTGGAAGCCAGCATGCAAGATGGACTCTAGCAATTCCTGTTCCCTCATGTTCAAAACTTTGTGCAGTCCCTTCTCACATCTCCAGGCCTGGTTTATGTGACCAAACGAACAGGGAAGAGTGATGGTAGCACTTCCATGATAAGGCTTCTGTTGTGGGCTCTCTGTATCAGATCACTTGCTCTGGAGGAAGTCCTGTTGCAAGCAGCCCTATGTAGAGGCTGCATGGCAGGGCCCTGAAGCCTTGGACCAAGAGCTTTGTGAACAGACTCGGAAGAAAATCCTCCAGCCTAGTCAAGCCTCCAGATGACTGCAGTCACAACTGACATCCTGACTGTAACTTCATGACAGACCTTGAGCCAGAACCACTCAGCTAAGGTGTACTGGATTCCTGAGCCTCAGAATATGTGTGAAATAATAAATGTTTATTGTTTTAAGCTGATAAATTTTGGGATTATTTGTCATACAATAGTAAATAACTAATACACTACTGTAGCTAAAGTATAAACTAGCTGGAGCAGACATAAATGAACTATACTACACTCATCTTTTTCCTTGCTATGCTAATGTACTGAATGTTTCACAACCTTTACCTCTAATTTCTATATCTCATTATCATTATCTGCTTTTATAACCTGGGTACAGCATTCAAGACCACTGACAAAAAGCAGAGGCATAAATATAAAATATTAAAGAGAAAAAAAAACACAGTCACAAATACACTGCAGTTCAACCAGTAAGTTCTTTAGCTAAAACAGCAATTCTCTATCAAGGGAGGGAAATGAGTGAGATTTCAAAGTATAATCACTTTTATATTTAGATTTTATCTTAGTGTATGATGATTAATTGTGAATGCTAATAATACCAATTATAGGAGACTATGAGATTTGAAAATCCAGTAACATGAGGCACAAGTAAAAAAGGTTGAGAAACACAGCCCTATAAAATCTCTAGTTGTGTGCGAGTGTGTATATCCTTTATAGCTGTTATGGACTAGATATCAATTTTTGGCCCTTAAAGATATAAGTACGCTTTTCAATAATGGGTTCCTCATGCCTGTTTACATATGATCACATAACAAAGATTACAAAATAACTTTTAGCAAGGTATTAAAACTAATATATATTACACCTTGATAGAGACCTAATGAATGGCTTTTATCTATACTTGTCATCAAATAACAAAATTAATCTTAAAGTTATTCAAGGATAGTTTTGTACATCCACTTGCCTTGTGTTATTGTCCCATGTAAACATGCCTGTTTTCCTTACCAGACCGTATAATCACCGAGTGCACGGCTGTAGGGATGTTGTCTTAGAATAACTTGTATAACAAGGACAGAACCCTAACTGCAGCTATTCAATACCCCTGTACTCTATGGGAATGCCTTCCCAGAAAGGGGGCCCATATAGCAAAGTCCCTATGGGGAGTCGTTCTTCATGTGTTACACTGGTATCACTTTCTGTTCTCTTCAAATTCCCTAAAATTATGACCAGTTTCTGCCACAGGATCTTCCAACTATCAGTCAAATAACTGTTGGTCAATCGTTCTATAGTGAAGTGCTATTTATGATGTTCTTAGTAATGTCAAAAAACCCTACTTATCCGTAATTGTCTATTGGTCTTTGTTTCCTCTACCATCTCCTTGAAAGTATGTCAGGCCACACACCATAAATTTATATTTTAGTATTCAGATGAAACCTCCTTTTTAGCTTCTTTGAGACAGTTCCAAGATTATCATTTGCTGACTCTTCATTAGCCATTTTGGGTCAAAACTGAATCTACTATGGCAGACAAGAAGAGCCCCAGAATTATTTCTTCTTAAATCTAGGCTTTGCTCATAACACTTAAGTGAAGGCAGAGGGGACTTCCTAAAAGAGAAAGAGTAATCTTTCTGCAAATGAGTCAGTGGTTTGTTGCCTAAACACTATTCAGTTTAACAAAGAGAAAACCTTGGTTGCATGGAGAGACACCACATAATTACAAAAATAAAACATTATCAAGAGGAACAAATATACACAATCATTAAAATAAATTATTTTTCCAAAGCCCGTCTTTATGGTCAATAGCATTACTAACTATTCTATGTATTGTATTGTACATGAAATCATAAAACATCCTAAGAAAGCAGATATTAGAACAGTGCATAAGATTTAAAAGCCTCAAATAATCAAACTCACACATTATAAAAAGTGGTTTTCATCCTGTTGGTACCTCAACATACTAGAGGATATGACAACTTCCTTGCTGGCAAAGAGAGGAGCAGGGAAGATGTCTCTCAGGTATCACTTGCTCCCATTAAAAAGAGGGCAATATCAGCATTTCAGAAAAACTGAGGTATAGGCATCTAGTTTCAAACAGCACATATGGGCACATGCAGTTAGGAGTTGAAAACCACTGATATAAATTAGTAAAGAATGATCCAGAAATAACTGCACCTTGCAATGAAGGGCCTGAAAATATAATTTTTAATAGAATCAGAAAACATGATAAAAAGTGCTTTAAGTTAGATTTAATAGTGCTGAACAGATGAAGTTTTCTCAATCAACCACAAAGATATCTCTAATCATCTTTTGTATTACTACAGAATTGACATAGACACCTTGCAATTGCTTTTCATATATTAAGAAAAATAATGAGAAATGCTCATATACTAAGGTTGTCACTTTCAGAAAAATACTTTTGGGGGAAATTAGCAAATTTAAATCATGTGGCTTTAAAGGAGCTTTAAGGGTAAGATTATATGGTCACACAACTAATCACTGGCAAACAAGCACCAGATCCCAGTCCTAGGCTTTCTGCACAATGCATCATGCTTTCTTTTAAGAGCATTTCTCAGCATTTAAGAGTTTTCTCCTTTTAAGAGCATTTCCAGGTAGCGTCTACACAAAACTACCTAAGAACTTAATATATGGTGCATGCTCGAGCCAAAATTTCAAAGGAAGGACTTCCAGTTTCAAGGCCACACAAGTGTGCTGAGGTGGTTTCTGAAATGGAGCAGTGTTTGTGAAGGACCACTGGGCTGGAAATCAAGAGATCTAGGGCTTGCTGTTAACCTAGTGTATGACTCCATTCCACAGGCAAATCTATTCATCTCTGCATTTCTTTTTGTTTTTTATTAAATGGTAATAGTGCCTGATCCTACTTACCACACTTAGCTTTTAAGTTGAAGAAATGGATTCATCTTAAAGTATGAAATGTATTATTATTATCATTACTAGTCTAGCCAAAAATTGGGAACTGTCTCTTAATAGTAGTTATCTCAAGTTACCCTATTACCTAATTTCACTATGGTCATTTTGTATTTCAGTTCCCTAAGGATAAATCTTAACCTTACAGAAAAGTGTTATCACAAGCCTAACTGCACTAGAATAGTATTCTAAGTACATAAGGAATTAGTGCTTCTAAGAAGGAAACAAAGGTTAAGGCACTATTATTCCAGAGATTCCTGTTGACAGAGTTTATATCTTTGAGAAGTTGACGGAACCGGATCCCATGTGAATGAATGGTCTGTGTCAGTGAGCCCATAACTTGGTTGCCCATAAGGATTACATGGAGAGAGATTTCAGAAGGTAGATTCCTGGGTTGACTCAAGACCTACTGAATTAGGATCTGTGGAAAAGTGAGAATCCATTTTTAAAGGTTCTCAGGTCACTCAGATGCTATGCCAGCTTGTAGACCTCTCCTTCTCTTTGATATCTGAAGTGTGGCACTTGCACCATCAGCTTCTACACAATCCGGAAACTTGTTAGAAGTAAGGAACCTCAGGTTCTACCCCAGATCTACTGAATCAAAAACTGCATTTTAACAACTCTCTGGGTGAATTATACACATATACAAGTGTAAACAGCACTGCCTTGATTTCTTCTCTCCGGCCTATTCTAGGAACTTTGTTCTTCCTCCCAAACAGTAACAACATAAATCTACCCCTATCCCAATACTAAAAATTCCTTAGAAATAAGGAAAATGAAATTCTTGCTGCCTTAATTAAACTCTATCTTTATAAAGGTTTAGTAAGAAAAACTACTTGGAAGAAAATGAAGCAAAAATACTGTAACAAAATTACAACTTGAAATCTTATTTTTCAATTTTAAATTATCAACTGTATAAAGTATACACTTACAGTTTATCTCCGAGCGTGTTTTTTCTTCTCTCACATTTCTACTTGTTGAATGAATTCTATGTGGCACGGCAACAAGAGGCTGAGAAAGAACAAAATCAGTGACATGTAGCATTTCATAATTAAGTCACAGTCTGGTCCACAAAACTACTCAAACATGAAAAATGAGAACAAAATACAACTTTTTCATTTCTCTATACATTTAAAACTGACAGTAAGAGAGTTTTTAATATTTTGACAAACATTTTTAAGGTCAATTATAATTTGACCTTGAAACAAAACAATTATAATTTTCCCCAATGATTATTAAGACTGCTTTGTAGGGTTTTCAGCTTACATGGTATCTTTATGGTCCTGTACCACCAGACAAATCGAGGACTGCCTACATATTGAATTATTGTAGAAGACTTTAAAAAACATAAGTTTTTAACAACAAAATTAAGCAAAACAAAAAATTCTCCCCTAGTATAATTATAAGGTTAATAATACTTCGTATTTCTTATGTTTTATGTTTTATGTTCCTAGACCTTTAACGAAAGGACAGATTGCTTATTTAACCACGGTTGTATAAAGACTGCAAGCTAGAACAATGGTGAACTGATAGAAAGCTTCTCTCTGATTCACAACAAGCTGTGACCATTTTTCTGAGACAATCTGTGACCACTGAGAGAGCTATCATTTCTACAGCATCATCAATGAAATTTACTCCATTTTAAGTATCTTCCATAACGCCAGTCAAGTTAAGGCTATCCACTTCAGTTTTAGACCCAATAAAAGAATTCTGCCATGTCTAATAGAGTGTAAGGTGCCACAATTATTAGCTGACCAAGGAATATTAAACATGCTAACAGAAGTGAGGCTTCCAATAACATCAATGCTTCCACACAGATAGAGTTATTTCATTCTCTAGCAACTGCACTAGCTCATTTTTAAACATAGTGGATAAGTAGGAGTTTAGTAACCAAAAAGTCAATCTTATACTTCTAATAACCACTAATAATTCATGAAGTGGCATAGTGATTCTTTTTGAGAAGAAAACCAAATAGAAATTTTAAGTATATCCTAACATCTTATTTAGGTGCTTTCCACTGGCATTCTCTTTTATGGTGGACAATTTATTTGGCAACATCTCAAATGACTACTTTAAAATAGCTGCAGTAATTTCAACAAGTAGATTAGATGATTCTATCTTTGCCATTTTCAGATAATATGTCTATAGCTAAGAAGAAAACTCCAGCACATTGACTTCCCTAGGAGAGACAAAGTTGAAAAGAGTTCATTGTTCCCTCAACAGTTTATTTAAACTAGCTTTATTTTACATAAACCCAGAATTTTAAAAAATTGACTTTGAGATGTACATACATATATATGTATGTGTTATATATACTAGTTAGTAAAACAGCTCCTACCTCAGGATCATCATCATCAAAATCATGGTAAGTGGAATGATCTGGATTATTCACTTTATCCAATAGTTCAATTGCCAAAGATCTTGTCAAAGGTTGTGTGACAAACGGGTGCTTTAAAAAGAAAATAATATAGTACGGAACAGTTACTAGAAATCTCACTGGATGACATTTTTATATTTTGAAAAAAGACATAGTTCAGTGCAAAAATACCTGTAATAACTTTTCAGCATTAGGTCTTTTTTTGGGATTTTTGGTAAGTGCCATTTTCACAAAATGATGAAAACTATTTGACCTAAGAAATTTAAAAAAGCACACTTTTAAATTTCAGTTCTTTTTTTGCTCATGACTAAAAAGTAAATAACACAAAAGTACTTACCACTTCATTTTATCCTTTAGTTTAGGAGGCTGAAAATTGCTTTTTGTCATTAGAAATAATGCTCTGAAAATCAACAACAAATTCTATTATTATTATTCCCAAATAAGGTAAAGCAAGACTAAGAATATTATTTGTTCATGACATAAATAATACTAGGGAAAGGAGACCTGTTAATTTAAATATAGGGTTCTACCATGACACACTGACCTCATTGGGTGTAAGTCAAACATAGGAGGCTGAAGCTCAGCAAGTTCTATGGCAGTGATCCCCACTGCCCAGAGATCACAGAGCTGATTGTACCCCCCTTTCCTCTCAACGGCTGCGACTTCTGGAGCCATCCTGAAGAAAATATTCCAGAAAAAAAAAACTTATGTTTATTATAGTTTTCTTCATATTTCCACCAGAGGCACATGGAACTATCACTAAGTTGAGATCTACTTAGGCCTTGATATCTAAAAAATAAGTATGCAGTACTTAACAGGCCCACCTATCCTAAGATCTCAATATCTCATAAGACTCTCTATCTCAAGCCCCTACTGGTGATTTGTTAGTATACTATTTGCTATAAAGGTTTATAAAAGTTTACGATTGTGAAACAGCAATATATTCCAAATTTGCCCACACCCCAATCTTTCTTCCTCTGTACAGCAAAACTCTATAGAGAAATAACATCTTGTAGTAAATAATCTATAATTTTTAGCTCTACCTTCTTAGATCAATAAACTATATAATCTGGCTTTTTACTGTTTTCACTTGACCAAAACTATTTACTGGAGCACCAGTAATCTTCATTTACTACTTAACTCATATTTACCATAAACTTAATTGGCATTTTTTAAAGTTTTACTATAATGGTGGAGAAGTTATGAAAGTGTCTGCTTTTTAAAAATATATTTATTCAGATGAAAGTTGCCCAAACTCAGTATTTTGTTTCTTTTAACTTTCTTATAGTCTTACTCTAGTTATACCTCCATAAATTTGTATTTGACTGATTTAAATGATTATATTGATTTTCAAGTATCAAGATTTTAAAATCCTTAAAAAGTTTTGAAAATAAGATAAAAATCTCAACTCTTAGATATCAAAAGAGTGATTTAAATTAGTCTTACATATATATATTTGTAAGTCAGTGAAGTTAAAAAAACAAAACAGAAAAACTCCTCTAACTTTCATATGCTTGGTCTTCAAATCTTTTTAATCTTAAAGTAGCTCTATTAATATTTGAGTTATCATAAGAAAAGTGAACTGCAAAGTATGTCAGTTCTAACTTTATGGATAGCTAGATTACAGCTTAGCTGGTTCTTAGCCCCTAAGAGTCCCAGAAAGGCTGACCAATAGGATTACAAACTTATAGAAGCAGGGCTGAAGTTAGGACTAAAAACACGTACATTAGAAAGTGTCAAGTCTAAAAAATGAAGTTAGTCCCCCAGATTCCTCCTCTCATCCATTAAAGCTCAGCAATTGCTCCTTCTCCATCTCCAATGGATAAAGACTGTGAGAAACTGAACAAGAGAGACTTCAGACTCAAGAGTACCAGGAACAAAGGAGAGCAGGTTGGGGGCAGTAGAAGTCCCTTATCTGTAACAATGACTTCCCCAGCTTCTTTCACTCGCTAAGTTCTAGTAAACACCAGGTTTACATGCTACTTCCCAGGCATACAGAGCTATGAATCAGTTTTCAGTGCCTTGCTCTTCAATGTGAACCAGAAGATAAGGACTATGAGTCGTCTAAAGGAAGCCTCCATCAGGAAAGCTTGAGACTGAAAAGTAGAGAAAACTTATAGAAAATAGAATAAAAAATATTTTTAAAAAGTGAGAGAAAATTTAAGAAAATTAATGGATTAATCCAAGTGGCTCGAGATATAACTAATGAGATCCAGAAAGACAGAGCAGGAAAAAGTATAGTGAAGAAATTTATCAAAGAAATAGTACAAGAATACTTCCCAGAACGGAAAGACATGGATCTCTTGATTAAAAAGTAAAAATGCCAAGTCCAACAAATAAAAGTAAAAATTACACCCAAAAAGATTCTGAGGCACATTATCATGGACTATCAAACCGCTACAAATGACTCTTCGGGGCAATTACATACAAAGACCATGCATCCTCATGGCATCACACTTCCCATCAGCGTCAGAGAAAAGACTAAGAGCAATACTTAAAAAATTCCAATCTAAAATTCTATATTCATCCGAATTATCAATTAAATGTGAGGATAGACAAGCAGAGTCTCGAAAACTTTACTCCTCAAATTTCTCAGGAAGTGAGCAATATCTACGAGGGAGTAATTCATGAAAGAGGAAGACTTGGATTCTAGAAAATGGATTCCCAAGCAGAAGATGAAAAATTCTCAGAAAGAAGCTATGCAAAAGACCCAAAGAACAGACAATTCAGATTGAAATAAAAGAGAAGAGGACTCTAAGAAGGATTGTTATAAGAAAAAAACAAAACTAAACTAAAATCAGGACTGACAGATAATTTGATAGGCTTTATGATATGGGAAATGATATACAGGCATCTTACAGAACTACAAAATGTGAAAAGGTAGAGAAGTCTTAGCCAGAGATTTTAAAAAAAGCAAATTAAAAATGAAATTATTAAATATAAGAAAAAAATTTTTTGAGGGTAGCAAATGTAATACTAGTATAATAACTGACTCAGCAAGTACATTGAAAGGATAAGATTTTGGATGATGAATGAAGAGAAGTAAAATTTTCACCTATCAGAGCACAAAGACTATAAATAATAACAGATAACATTAGAGATGGCAGAAGACACAACTAGATGTTTTTATAAGCCCCCTTAGCACTGTTTAACTTTAAAAATATATGTTTTACATTTAAAAAATCCAAAAAATGATATATATCGTATCCTAAATATGAGAATAAGTCATCCAGATTATTGCTACCCCATGGCTGATGAGGCAGTCTAGGAGGGCACTGGAGAAGTGCTGGCACTTAAGCTGAAGGAATGTTAAAACTTCCAGTGTGCTGTTACTCGAAGTAATGGTGGGAACAAAAAAGTTCTATACCTGTCCACCACTATATTTACAATGACTAACAGCATATCTAACAGTAAGTAGTAAAAAACATTTATTGAATAAATAATGAATAATTTTTATAGAATGATTAAAGAATACAGCAGACAACAGCGGACAAATATGGCGAGAAAGGAAGGTCTGTGGAGGCACCTAGTAGGATTTAAGATTAATGAAGCAGAGAGAGGCCAGACCATGGAAGACTCCAAATGCCAAGAAATATGTATTTCATTTGTATGCAACCAAGATATGTCAAAAACTTTTGAGCAAAAGGGTTACTGCTGTTGGAAGGGGTAATGTAATGTTGAAAGATTAGTCAAAATATGGACTGGAAACGGGTGGAGATAGATATAAATAAAAACACCTGTGAAGACACATGGCTATGTGCAGGCTCTTCTAGCAAAGTGAAGAGTGAGATTCTAGCAAAGCTGAAACTATATTGAGGTTCCCTAAAGACATATCAATCTTTAGAGCCTTTTCCAGTAAATGGAAATTGACATGGCAGAATATTCTTTGGCTGTGTAATCCAGCCATGAGACTATATGCCTAAATTACTTAACCTACAGATGACCTTTTTGGTCTGTTTATCCTAAAATTTTTGACCATTCAATCTATTTTTTAATAAATGCTGTATTCAGTGACAGAAAAAAATAGTTAAATTATCAATTAAAATACAATTACCAATATGGTGTACCAATGAAAGACTTCCTTTTGGCAATTGTAGCTGTTATCTGTGCAGATACTCCAAAGTCAGCTATTAAGAAAATGAGAAACATTTAGAAAACTGAAGGTAAAATTATTAAAGGCAACATGAGAAGAATTGTTTAATTATTTGCATTTAAACTAATTTCACAGAAATTGAGATATTCTCACACATCACATTAAAAATTTTTACTTTAACAGACTACCACAAAAATATCACAAAGAAGTCTGTGTATGTACTATAGCCAAATAGAATATATCTCCACATGAATCAAATAACAGCAAAAGTCAAGACCAAATAATTTTAATGAGAAGAGACAGCTGAGAGGATCTGACCTGATGGATTTAATAATAAATTTCAAATTCCCAGGACCTGAAATTTAAAAAATACACTAGAAAGGACCTTAAGTAGTAATATATTCCTTTCACTTCCTGTCACACCCATAATGACTGACATCAAATAAATCAATAAATCTATTGGTAAAGCTATCTAGCTTGAAAAGACACCCAATACATGGAATCTAAAAAACAAAATAAATGAACAATCAAAACAGAAACAAACTCATAGATACTGAGAACAAACTGATGGTTGCCAGATTGGAGAGGGGAGTTAGAAGGTTGGGTAGAAAAGGTGAAAAGATTAAGAAGTACAATTTGTCAATTATGAAATAGTAATGGGGATGTAAAGTACAGAATAGGGATTAAAGTTAATAATATTGTAATAAATACACATGGTGCCAGGTGGGTACTGGACTTATCGGGGGGATCAATTTGTAAGTTATATAAATGTCTAACCACTATAATCTACACCTGAAACTAATATAATATTGAATGTCAGCTGTAATTGAAAACTGTAAAAATTAATTAATTAAATAAAAGATAGCCAAACAGAGTATTCCCAAAAACCTTACCTTAGCAATACATTCTAGTACCAATACCAATCACTACAAGGAAATTAATTTTTACATAGGATTTGTTGCTTTTCTTTAAGTATGTTAAGTTCTAATATTTTCTAGTTTTTTAATGATAGATTCTAAGTCCTTATCAACTAAGATATATGTAGGATATCTTTGAGGGAGGCACATAATAGTGACACAAAATATTAAGCTGCTGATAGGAACTGTTTACTAAGCCATCAATAGTTTTTTGATTTTCTTGTACTTAGAGGCAGCTTATGAAAATTTTATTATAAGTTAATTAGATACATACTTTTAAATCTATTGTAGGCTATAGTTTTACTCACTTTTGTAAGATAAATATTATGCATTTTTATTTCTTATAGTAATATATAGTTTGAAATACTGTTTTATATTTATTAAATATTTCATTTACTATCTAACAGATATGACTTGGTTTATAAAACTTCTATACCGTACATGTTTCCTATCTTAAACTTTCAAAGTAAATTTTTAAGGTTCTGAATTCTATTTTAATCATAACTTGATAACCAAAAGTTACAATGTGAAATAAAGTAACATTCAGCATTGAAATTATACTCTTATATAAGTAGTACTGTTATTTTATTTTCAAAGGTCATATAAAGAATGTAGGATTTGGGGCATTATTGATTTTTTGGCTTTTGTTTACCCTGTTTTCTCGTTATGATGTAATTATGTACAGATTTCTTATTAGAAGTCACATTCCTGAGGTTAGAGGTAAAAGAATTTTCAAAGGCTATTATTTCATTATATTGTTACACCAAATCTGTCACATGTGAAGGGCAGACTCAATCTCCACTTAAGAGGAACCAAATAGAAGGAGGTTACATATAGCCCACACTGAGATTTCCACCTAAAAATACATAGATGCTGTTAGGGGAGGGGAAACCTAGTCCTACAGAGGAAAATATAAACTTACTAGTTTGGAAATAAATTTGCACAAATGACAAATTTTAATTTACTTACCCAATTTCACATGACCGTTATCCGTTAACAGAATGTTGGCTCCCTTCAAAGTGAGAACATTTTAGTTAAAGTAGTAAACGTTTTATCAGACAGCACATGTAATATACATATTTAAAATAAGTGGCAGCTTTAGACCTAGAAATACTTAAAATTTAAAGTATAGCTTATTAAAATGTTTAATTATATCCATAGAAAAGTTTACTGTCCACTTTTTAGGCAATTTGACTTTATAAAATGTTCTGCCTTGCAAAAAGCTGCTATCAACATAATATGAACGTTATTATGAAAGTGATATATTAGTTTTCATCTAAATGTTATTTTCTTACTGATCGAACACTGTCACTGCACTAAATGCTATCTTACATTGGCATTTTCAACTCCTTGTATTGTATTTTAAACTTGATTGCTATTTCCTGTTTAAAAATAAAAACAAATCTCCAAATCTTCATCAGCTAAACGAGTGCTGGTATGTAGACTATACCTTGCTGCTTAGTATATGAGATTGTCTATACTTAATTTGTCTGCCCAGAGTTTAGAATCATTCAGGATATAAACAACTAGCCACAGGCCTACAGAATTAAAATGTCACCTGTCTGCATGACTGTGAGTAACAGAAACTATATATTGGTCTGTGTCTCCAGTTCCTGGCACAGAGCTCCTGAAACTCTTATAATTCTCTAAGTGATAAGAGCACTAGGAGCATCTTTTGTTCTAATATTTGGTCTTTGACCCCAGTTCTTGACAGAGCACTTCTGAAACCTTTAATTTCCTGGGAAGATAGGCATGTCTTCTGTTCTAATGAAGCAACTCCAGGTGGGCTCCTGGATGATGGCTGGTCACTGGAAAGACTAAGCCATGATTAGAAGCCTAAAATTTTCAGCCTCGCCCTCATTCTCTGAAGAAGGGAGAAGAGCTAAAAATGGAGTTAATGATCGATCATGCCAATGTGAGGAAGCCTCCATAAAGTCCCAACAGCACACGGTTTGGCAAGCTTCTGAGTTGGTAAACCCATGTGGAGGTGCTGGGAGAGTGGTGCCCCGGAGAGAGCATGGGAGCTCTGCACCCTTCCCACAGACCTTGCCCTATGCGTCTCTTCCATCTAGATGTTCATCTGTATCCTTCATTATCTCCTTTAATAAACTGGCAAATGTTAAGTTAAAGTGCTTTCCTGGGTTCTGTGAGCCTCTCTAGCAAATTAATCAAACCCAAGGAGGGGGTCTTTGGAATCTCCAATCTAGAGCCAGTTGATCAGGAGCTTGCAACTGGCATCTTAAAGTTTGTGTGTGTGTATATGTACTGGGGGGTGAGGGGACACAGTCTTGTGGGACTGAGCCCTTTAATCTGTGGGATCTGATGATACTCCAGGTAGACAGTGTCAGAATTGAGTTAAATTGTAAAACATCTAGTTGGTGTCAGAGAGAATTGCTTGTTGTAGGGAAAAATCTCCACACTTTTGGTGACTGGAAATGTCAGAAGTGAAATGTTCTGTTTGAGTAGTAAAGACAACTCCTAAGAAAGAAACACATAGTTGGGAAGAACTGGGTTTTTCTCTAAATAGAAAGGAAAAAACCGACTTTTTTTCCATTATAATGACCTAGTAGCATTTTAGCCACTGTTGCTTCTTGACCTAAATTCAAAGATGATAACTACTTTATTTTCAATAAGGAAGTAGAAATACTGCCTTCCAAAGGCTTTCTATTTATTTTTAACTTTTCTGCAATTTTTAAATGAGCAAACAAAAGTAAGCAGCCTCTTTATTAGTTCAGAGTGCCATCAATTGTGCAATTATAATCTTAGGGAAAAAAATACAAAGAAAGCCCCTCCAGCTCAAAACAGAGAAAAAAATAACAGAAGACTGCACACCTTGACATTACTGCAGCTCTATGGAATAATGAGAGAAACAAGAAAAAGGAGAGAAAAGGGACTAGAGCTTGGATTTTAATTTGATCTAGGCCCTAGCTATCTAGACTTCTGTCAAAGTCTTCAATTTGGTCATTCTCTAGCTCCACATTAATTTTCTTAAATTATAGCTTATATCATGTCATCTGCACCTACGGCCTTCGATGCTTCCTACAAGCTACCTACATCCTTCTCTCTGATAACTAGCAACCAGCTCTGGGGTTATAGCAATGAATAAGTTCCAGCTTTCATAGAGTTTATAGCCAAAGAAAGAAAGAAAACCTAAAAATGAAAACACACACGCACGCACACACATGCGTGAATGAACCAACAAATGATTCAAAGCCAGATAGAGATAAGTACTCTGAAGACAAATAAAGCAAAAAGAAACAGCCTCTCTAAGGCTGTGATAGCTAAGCAGAGATCTGGAAGAAGTGAATGCAGAGCCATGTCATAATCTGGGAGAAGAATATGCTAGTAAGAAAGAACAGCAAAAAAAGTCCTGGGGCTAGAATGAGCTCAATATATTCCAAGAACAGCAAATATAGTGTGGCTGGAACAGAATGAGTAAATGCAGGAGTGTGAGATGAGGTCAGAGTGAAAAGCAGAGGCCAGATCATGATCAAACTTGCAGGCCATGGTAGAAGATCTGGACTTTATACAGAATATGATCAGTGGTTTTATAAACAGGAGGGTGACGTGGTTTGATAGTAAAAGATTGCTTTGATTGCAAGGTGGAGAAGTGGCTGCAGAACTTCTCAAAAGATGAAGAAGAGGAAGACCAGTTAGAAGGCTATTACCAAAGTCCAGATGAGATACAACACACTGGTGGGCAGTTCAGACAAGGGTGGCAAGTGTAGTAATGGTCTGAATCTACTGAACTGGGCTCAGGCTCTGAAGTCTGGCACATAAGTCCTTGCATAACGGAGCACTAACTACCTGGCCAACTCCATCTCCTACTGCTCAAACATTCTCTTCTTTTCAATAATGTAATGCTTTTATCCTTTCTAAAATGATCCCACACTTTCTGGCATTTGCATTTTTCTCACATTGTTCCCTCTGCTTAGAAGGCACTATGACCTCTATTTCTGACAAAAATCCGTCTGTCCTTCCAGATCACCTAAGTACCAATGACGTAGAACCTTTCTGACTTACTCAAATTCTTCTGATTTCCTCTGTCTTTGAACTTCAAAGCTCTTTGCTTACGTCTTTTAAGTGGTTTATGAAAAATATTTAAAGGATCTCAGCTGATGATCTGAGAATCCACTGAAATTTCATGCAAATTTGAAGGCATGGGCAATAAGGACATTTTCTGAAGAAAGCGTCCATGGCTTTCATCAGAGAATCAAAGAACAACATGATATCAAAAAAAAAAAAAAGTTAAGAACCTTTACTTCTGAAGAGAAAACTTCAGAAAACAAAATGGGGAGAGAAGAAGTAAGAGAAAAGGTGAATGAGAAAGAAAAATTAATGAAAAGAGAAAATATCTAAGTTGGGAGGATAGCAGTTATTTCCAGAAATAGCTCCAGAGTCCTGTCACAGCACTTAGTTTACCACAGAGCTAACCAGCACGTCCACTGCACCTGTTCTCTGTCAGTTCAATGAAAGACCATCAGAAAACATTAAGGTTTAATTTATCCATTTGGATACATTATTAATGATAATTCCTTAAGATTGTCAAAGTTTATGATAATATTCAAAGCATGAAACTTCCTAAAAACCATAACTTGATGAAAGCTATGAATCTAATTTGCATTTTATAAATAAGTAACTACAAATATGCTAAAATGGGTTATTAAAACATTAATCCACAATTGTACACGTTAAAAGGGTATATAAATTGCATCTCAATAAACTTGCTAGAAAAAAGTAATAAAACCCTTAAAAGTATCATTTAATTTTATCATAATAACATATTTCAGATAACAAATTCATCCAATAAAACAACCAAGACAATTTTGGTCAATCGTTTGATCAGAGTATTTAAAAATAAAGAGAGGGCCATTAGGTTAAATATATGATGTATACCTTTATATCTCTGTGCATTTTTCCTTTACTGTGAAGATAGTATAATCCCTAGAGTTAAAAAAAAAAAAAAAAATTAAACAGTAGTTTTTTTATTTACTCATTACAGAAAGTTTGGTGGAAATCATTAAATTTATCTTACTGAACAAATTAGTAGTTGATAGTTGGTCACAGGGATGGGGAGCACGGCAGAGGGAATGCAGTTAGCATTAATATGATGGCTAGGTGGTGGGCCAGGGGAGGGAGGGAGCAATTGGGGGAATTGTTTTATGAACTATATAGATGTCTAACCAATGTACTGTATACTTGAAACTAATTTAAATAAATTTTTTAAAAAGTTTATTTTACTGAAATATCCTAATAGACAAAAGAATCAAGAAAATGAAAAAGGCAAAGCTCAATTGGAATGACTAATTTTCCTAAGACAAGTAATTTTCACTAAACTCTGCAAATAATTTGTAATAACTTCAAAGGTACACGTGCAATTAGTATCAGAATGAGTTTCAATTACCATAAGAGTGTGTAATTTTCAAGTCTTTCTTTGGTATTAAGAGGAATATAAAAACAAAATAAATCCACAGCACTTAAACTTTTAGGAGTTCGTATTATCATACTGAAGCTTTAAGGTGCTTATGTGCTGATATAATTTAAATTTATTACACAAATAATTAAAAAATGTTATCAATATTCAAGAGTTTAGTAAACTATTTAATCCTTACTTAATACGTAATACACACACACACACAAATAAACCCAGCTGCATACCAAAAAAGAATTAAAAATTTAAAAAAAGTAATACACAATAATTAAACATTCACTTTAATAAAGAATGTCCTTTTAAATTAGCATTAGATTTACCTGTAGTGTTTCTCTGCTAACATACGCAATTTGTAGTTCTGACAGAGGTCCTGTTACTGTGAGAAGAAAATTAATATTAATAAAATTAGTCAAAGCGTGTTTTTCAAAAGTGACAATGTCTTACAAGTTCCACTAAGCAACAGGCTTAACATACCTAAACAATTCTAAAATGTAATCTCCATTTTTAAAAATCTGATTGGCTCATTGGTACATTGCCAGTGTTTAGAACAGTCCCTGGCATGGAAAGCTGCACAATAAATGTTTATGAAATGAATAAAAGATTGAAATAGTCTCTGAAATTATTTTTTCACTTTTATACCTCACTGATCAATATTATTTCTTAAATGTTAAAAGAAAGAAAGCGTGGTCAAGAGGGTTAGCTAGTTTTTATTAAAGCTTTTTAAAATTTGATGTGTTAAAAAACAACTGATGAGTGTATTATGGCCAATTTAAAGTCAATATTTTTCCCTAAAATTATTACCTTTAAGCGATAAAATATATGTTCAATATGAAAAATTCCAATCAATAAAGAAGTTTGGAAAGTAAAGGTCTCTTCCTAAATCAAACTATTAATAAGCATTATCAATAATTTGACCTACAGATTACCAGACAATTTTATGCAGAGATATTTTATGTATTATATATATTTATATATATATCACACATAAAAACCTGCCCTTATCACTTATCATGGACACCTTTCCACATCAATATATATAACATAACCATATAGTAGTTGAAAATATTTCTCTGTGTGCATCTATCCAGTATGGAAAACATTTAAATAGTATTCTCTTTTTCACTATTAAATCTAAAGTAAAAAAATGTTAGGTGGGAAAGATTATTCTACAAATTAAATTAAATTCCAATGATGAAATCTTTTGTTAGACAGTGACCTACACCAAGAGTAGTGGAGTGCAATGGAAACAGTAAAATTCCTATCCAAATAGCTTTTTAACATGAGCTGTATTACAATCATCCCTTAAAATTACTTAAGAGGCCTCAAACTAGTTCTATATAAAAAAAGAGAAGATTTTGCAAAATACTTGGAATTGGACATCATGAACTATTAAGACATTATTTTATTTTACATTAACAGAAAAGCACACCTCCGAGCAAAAGAATAAACCTACTCTGCAGTTTGTGAAAGGAAACTATTAACAGAACCAAAATAAAAAAAAGAACAGACAGTAAAATTGCTTATTTTACTTTACAAGTCTCTCTTATATACTTCTCTATTGAAATCCCAATGAAAAATGTTTTAATAATTTTTTAATTCCCCAGAATCCAGCATCTAAGACAGTAAACATTCAATTGATGCTTCTTAAATATATGAGAGCAAAATCAATTATCTTTGTATTAACACTACTCATTTATCAACTGGATAGTCTTTTAGTTAGTGTTATCCATCAAAGCCTTGCATGTCTTCTACCACTCTGAATTTGAAATTTCAAATAAACTATACATAATATGACTTCATTAGAATTAGCAATAATTCAACTGCATATAATTTTCCAACTTTTCAAGCAAATGCTCCTTTTATCCATATATATCTGAAATACCTTTACGTAACCAAATAACATAATGATAAAACATACTATTCATTCCTCATAACATTAATGTTTTAATATAGTAAATAACTATTTTATTAAACTTTGGTCTTACCATGATAAATATCCTGCAAAGAACCACCTCCACAAAACTCCATGCAAATCCAAAGTTTATCTCGCCTATAAAGAGAAAATAAACATGTAACACATTTTCTTGATAAAAATTGAGGTAACAAGTATTTTAAAGTTACATGCCATAACCTTGAAATGCCACATAAATGTGGTATGCTAAGAAAAAGCTACTCTCTATAAGTAAATGAATTACTTATTATAATGTGTTACTATAACTCAACCCAAGATTTTAATCCTTAAAAATTACCAGTATTAGGTTATAAAGATATCAAGCATATCTAAATGAGAAAATTTCCCTTCTGTTAAAAACTTCCCCATCCCCAGTTTACCATCTATCTCCATGACAGAATTATAAAAGTTAAATGTTAATTAGAAGGCTCATACCAAAAATTATGTAGAAGATTCATCACAAAATGGTAATACATCTGAAAGTGTACCCTTGGACAGCACTCTCATCAACAACACAAAATGTAAACTTAAATCCTCATATCTAGATTAAACAAAGATCTTTACAAAATAATATCTGTTAAAATTTATCACTCACTTGCCAGCATTTCTTTCACACTGACATTGTGAGATAGTCATATGAAAAATAATTAGCAAAGATTTAATAGATTATTCCTTTGTTCATTCCTTTGTTCGATCATTCTTTACTTCATCTCAAAACTGAACCCAGCAAGCTCAGTCTAATGCAGAAAAGAGACTGCCTTAATAATGTCTGTCTGTCACCACTGTATGCACCGCGCACAAAATATCCAGCAAATGAAGATTTGTTCCATAAGTGAATGAATGCATGAGTGACTTAAAGAATAAACAAATTGATTAAAAGGTCAGCAAACCATGGCCAGCGGGCCAAATCTAGCCTTACTGCCTGATTTCGTACAGTCTAGAAACTAAAAATGGTTTTTATATTTTTAAATGAGGGGAATCAAAAGAATATTTCTTGACATGTGACAATTATACAAAATTCCAATTTTAGTGTCTATACAAAGTTTTATGGGAATGTAGTCACATTCATTTATGTATTATCTGTAGCTGCTTTTGTATTAAAGCAGCAGAGTTTAGTAGTTGTGCCAGAGATAAACCCACAAAGTTCACAAAGCCTAAAATATTTACTATACGGTCCTTTACAGAAAAGGTTTGCTGACCTCTGGATTAGATTATAATTTGATTATTACATAATCCAAGCATGTATATCATTCTGTGAGAACCCAGAAGTAATAATACCTAGGAAAATCAAGAGAAGATTTTAGAGAGGAGATAACATTTGAGTTGGGTCTTAAAGTAGGAATTCACTGAGAACCACTGCTCTAAAATATTTTCACATTTGCTGTACATGAATCTTTCATGTAAAATTCTTGTCTCATGTGTTTAATCACACAGACAGCGAGGACTTCTCATATCTTACAAAAACTGTTTGAATGGATGTTTTAGGGTCTGCTTGGGATAAAATAACATAAACTGTTTAGTAAAGTACTTGGAATATAGCACATTAAATGTAAGCTGTTTTCCACTTCTTTTGTTATAATTAATCTTACAGAATATTTGTGTGAAGATATAAATAAATAAAATTGACTTTTTACTTAAGGAAAAAAACAGGAGATAAGATTGATGACATGACTTCTTACTACAGTCACACTAATCATTACTTCTTACATATAAGTGCTCACTAATTATCTGAGTAATAATTTATCCTAGATGTTTGCTGGGAATTGATGACTGACATCAAATATAATAGTCTTTATTTTCTAGAAATCATCTTTTGTTTTCCTATCCTTTAATAATGCTTTTCCTATCCTTTACAGTTTGAAAACATTCTCCTTGGTAGAGAAAAATGGATGTAGAAAACACGTTTTCTGCTTTCTAATCTATTTTAATATTACATCATCTTCTACTTGAAGTTAGTCCATCCTCTTTTCCAACCTTGCTTAAAAACATACTTTTCTATTCATTCTACATGACTGTCCAAAAATTAGAATTATACACACACACACACACACACACACACACACACACACACAAACTTATATATACTTTTTAAGATGTCTAAAATACTTAACCTCTATAATATTATATTTAGTTAAGTCTGCTATTATCAAAAAAGCTTGAATCTTCAGAGTTTATTAAAAAAGAGACTTTCATCTATTCCACGAATATCTCTCCTATGATGATAAATCTGCATTTGCTTTTGGTCATTCACTAACCCATCTGCCTAACAGGGAAGGACCTGAGTCAATCAGCCTATTTTATGCCGGCCAATAAATTATAAAGTCTTTGCCCTTAGGTATCTGAATTAAAATAAAATTACCCATTGAGGTAAATATTCAATGTATCTCTATTAATTTCCTGACTACACAAATCCTTAGAATTCTTTTTTCTTATACTGTAAAATTACCTTTCTGTCCTATAAGGAACAGAAAAATAAGTATGAGGGGAAAGTTCACTATTTTCATCTTCTAGTTTGATGTTCACTAGAGCATACAGAACTAATATCCTAATAACTATTTCACTGAATTGAAAACTTACAATTTCTAAAACACACTTTTAAATTTTCTCACACTTTGTAACACAGCACAGACTTAATACTGATTGAACTATGTTTTTTTATATGTTTTGCCCAAATATAACAAGAAGTAAAAAATAAAATGTCAGCAAGATCACCAAGGATCAACGGCTCTAAAATGCCCTATACTGGTTGTACAGGACATATAATTAGGCACTTAATAAACATAGGCTTTTAATGATACTGAAGAGTAGAGTAAGGAAGGCCCTGTTAAGAATGCTAGGTACTGTTTTACAGGAGCTCGGTCTCAGTATTTCTTGGAGAAGTGAGCATAACCATCCTTTTATAAAATAGGCTCTTAAGTTTAATTATATTCTGGTCATCTGTTCAGTAAATTCATAGAGTAAGTCTGATTTCAGTAGTCAAATCAGATTAGCACAATTTCTACAATTTTTTGTCTAAATTTGTTACAATAGGCTACAATGGCAACAAGATAAAAAGAAGAAAAGTGACTAGGAACAGTATATATTTTAGAGAATTTGTACTAAGTTCAAACAAATAAATTCCTTGCCTTTTGCAAAATTATTCAGTATTGGGAAAGAATCCAAGAAACCATGTTCCCTTTGAGACTAAATCTGGCCTTCCAGGGTAAAGATTCAATACAGTACACCAAAAAGACAGCTGACTTAGGTATCTGGAGAGTCAGGTTTATATCCCAGGGCCAACAATGAGTGGTTTGATAACTTGAAGAAGTCATTTATCCAGCACTCCATTTTCTCATCTGTAAAAAAGAGTGGGCTATGTAACAAGATCTCTTAGTCCCTTTCAGCTCTAATGCCCTACAAATCTAATCATTAGTATTCCATACTCCAAATGTGGTTTGGTCTGGACTTTAGGGAATAAGGGAAGACTCTCTATAGAAGAAAAGAGCTAGAGAAAGGAAGGATTAATTGCTATTCTCTATTATACTTCCATTTGCTTTCATATTGCTTTCTTCAGCTATACCAGTTACAGAATAAAATCATCTATTCAAGCTGTATTTTTCTATTTTACATCACACAACACCAAATGAACATAGCTCTACTGAAAATGACCCTAATTTTATCTCTTTTACTTTGGTTTCTGGGCAATTTTGCTCTTTGTATTCTATTTAGAGTAAAAGAAAAGTACCTTTAAAAAAAAAATTTATCAGACTATACACAATACATACATTTGTACACTTTTGTATATGTACATTATGCTTCTATTTAAAAAGTTTACTTAAAAAAAGGATATTAAAAATATAGTCAGAATACACATTTCCTGTACAAAAAGTACATATTTTAAAAATTGTAACCTCAAATCAGCTAACGCAGCATGTCTAGAAGTGAAGGTTAATAGGCATGTTACTAAAGTCTTTGCCAAGACTTATCCACAAAAATGAATACAATCCAAAATGAATTCTGCATTTTGGTGGTTAACAAGATCATACAGATTCTGCCTAACCTATATGAGAAGAAGGTTCTTGTCTTAAGTAACCCAGGAAGTCAAATGTAGAGTTTTAGTACTGGGGTTTTTTTTTTTGGAGGGGGGTGGGGAGGAGGTAGAGGGTAAGGGGTGTTAGTAATTTATTTGGTTGGCTCTTTGGGCAAGGAAATAGTAAAGCTAAGGAAAAAGAGATATGCTCTGTGAGCACAATATCACAGGAAGAACTAGGACTCTACTCTGCCGATAATTTGAAATGGGACTGTAAACTGTATACTTAATGCTAAACTCCTCAAGCATCTTATTCGTAAAATGGAAATAACAGCTATCATAGAGTTATCACGGTTTTGAAAAGATCAAATGTTTAATAATGTTGTTGAAAAGATTAAATGAGACACTTAAAAATGATACTTAAAAAATACTAAGAAGTAGTAGTAGTAACAGTAGTTAACATTTATTGAACAGTTCTTATGTTCTAAGCACTGTTCTTAGCACTTTACATGTATTTATCCATTATCCTCATAGCTACCCCCATCATGTAGCTACCATCATCATCCCCATTTTATAGATGAGGAACTGGAGGCACAGAGTGGTTAAGTAATTTGACATAGGTCACAAAATTAAAAGTAATGGCGTCAGGATTCAAGCTCTTGAATACCAAGTACGCCATTGTCTCTATGGCAAAAACGACATGCTCATCTCACCACACCATTTAATGGATGAGGCTATCCTAGAATAATAGGTTAGGCTTTGGATGGTTCCACAGTTCTAGAAGACTGAGACTATGTTTAAGAAATATCTTAGATTAATGTCTCTGGGGAAACACAAAAACTCTTGAAAAGACCCATTCACTCTTAGGGAAAAATATTTTTTGTAAAGCTTCTCCCAATTGAGTCTAGGCAGGTCATTCTGTTAGAACCAGTAACAGTAAAACAGATTGTTTCAAAGTGATATTTTTAATATATTGGAAGCAATCAATTATTTGTATCGCAAACTTAACTGGTTTTAAGAGATTGTTTCTTTGTGCCAATACAATAACTGCCTGTGCTGGGTTCGTTCCGTAAAATAAAAATTGACACAGAAACTATCAGGTTACTGTTTGAACCACTCACTATTAAACTAGTTGGGATTGGTTGTTAAAGAACCCATTTAAAATGTTTAATAAACTAGGGGGAGTACCTATCCCTATGTGAATTACAGTCTCCAGTAAGCCCACCCTTTCACTTTAACGAAGGTGGGGCAATTAAAGCCATGAGTGGTTAGAATCAAGAGATGATCTGGTTGGCTTTTCACAAGCTGGAAAGAAGAGAGGGCAGAATTACCCAGTCTTTTCCACATACTATGTCCACATCAGAAGAGTTAAAGTATTTTGTACCTGGATCATATGAGAATAGGAGCTGCAGTAAGTTACATCCTTACATATCTTACAGTATATCAGAACAAAACTGAAAAGTTTTTTTAATACCTAAGAAAACATTCTCTCAATATTCAATTCACAGTTGCATATTGAAGTGAATGGGAAAAAAAAAAAAAGATTTTACCCTGAGGTCTTCCCCTACGGAATATGACCTGAGGAACCTGGCCTGGTCTTGCCAAACCAAAACAAGAGGTGGCAAATTCAGTCTTTCTAAGTTCACTTAAGGGCCTAGAAAATAGGAAGTCAGTGAAATAATTATAGTTCCTAGTCCTTTGGACAAAATGAAGGGAAAAGATGATGCAATACCGAGGCTAGAAGCACAAAAGGAAAAAAATTTTCTAATAAAAACACAACAGGAAGAGATGCTCCTGACTTTCTAAATTCACCCAAGTCTAGAAGAAAGGGGCAGCAGAAGGGCAAATTTAGATCTCTAGTCTATCATAGGAAGACTAACCATAAAAGTCAGTTTTTACTTGTCAGCTTCCTTACTGAAACCACATCCAGAATTCCCAAGAGAATAACAGACAAATGTGAGACTATGATATTAGTTACAGAATTAACATAAATGGGGCATAAATAAAAATTCCATTCACATGAAAATATCTTTAAAGCATGAGGAAAACTATAAAACATGAATCAGAGCAACTTCATTTTGTTAAATGTTATTAGGTGATGGAATTACGTCTCCCTTTTCAAAAGGGAGACAAACAATGTACCTGAGATAGCTTCCAAAATAAGCGACTATATTTGGGTGTTTACAGTCTTTCATCATAATAATTTCTTGCTGCACAACTGCAAAGTCTTCTCCTAGAATAAAAAAAAAAAAGCATGTTGAATATTTAATGGGTAAGAAATTTCAAAATGTCCATTTATTTCAAAACATAATAAATGTTGATATTACTTTTAACAACAATTTCAGTCCTACCTTGACAGAAAGTAAAATACAGTAACAAAAAGCATAAACTCTGGCCCCAGACTATCTGGATTCAAATCTCAACTCTATTCTTTACTAAGCTATGTGAACTTGGGCAAGTTACTTGACCTATCTGTGCTACCTGCTTCCACTGTAAAATGAGAATAAAAATAATAATCTGTCTCTTAGGGCTGTTGGAAGAGTTAAAGTAGCTTACATATGTAAAATGCTTAGAACAATGCCTGTTTGTGGGCCATCTGCTAACTCAGCACTGCTAGAGTGTAGGTAAGCCTGTTGGATTTACATAGAGCCTGTGGAAGTACATTTGACATTCTTGGTGCATAAGAGTTTCTGCCCTAACTTCAAAAAGAATTACTTCTTTGTGCTACATTTATATCACAAATGTTATTTGGTAAAAAAGGAAAGAGTGACGTTTATTTTTTTTCCATTGAATTATCTGATGATTATGTCCAAGGCATAACAGTAAGGGCTACATAATAAGCACTTGCTATTATTACTATGATACCTTAGAAATAATCACCAGATAATTCACTAGAAAATATACATCGCTCTTTTCTTTTTTACCAAATAATATTTGATATAATTTTAGCACAAAGAAGTAATTCTTTTTGAAGTTAGGGCAGAAATCCTAATACATCAAGAGTGTCAAATGTACCTCCACAGGTTCTATGTAGAGCCAATAGGCCTATACTTTAGCAGTGCTGAGTTACCAGATGGCCCACAAACACAGGCTTATCCTGTATTTGAATGCTTTATTCCAACTTCGTTGCGATGCAAAATGGGACTGTATTTGAGCCTGGCCAGAGTATTAGCAAATAATCTCTCTTCTACTCCCTCCCTGCCCATTCTTCAAAATAAGATCTGGCAATCCTATAGCAGGGTCACATGCTGTGGCTCCTGAATGAACACCTGTCAATGGGAGAAACAGAACTGGTGTGAATGCAAATGTGGTAAACCAGAGATGATGCAGAAGGAAAACAAAGTAGCTTTGTATCACTAATTCAGTTTTTAAAATATTATATGCTATGAATAGTCTGATTAAATATATCTTAGAAGCAAAGTAAAAAATAGAAATCTTCCAAAGTACTACTCAAATCATAAGCATGGAGTTTTTAGGATAAGCTCTGACATTTCTGGCCTTGGTATCTGCCTATTGTAAATGTAACTGAGTCTTGAAGCAGCCCAACCATGAACCATTTGAACCCAGTATTGAAACTCATCTAATTGCCCAGTTACAAGGGAAGAAGTAATGGATAACAGAGGGTGTGTCAGGTTCTTAATTTCTGCGATGCAGTGTGTACAAGACCAAAGATCTCCAAAGAGAATGGAAAATTTTTATGCCTCCAAAATTTCAGAAGAAAATCACTGAATAAAGATCCTCTTCTGAGTTTACTTCCCACCACTAAGAATTCCTGATTTTCAGTACCTTAAGAAAAATTCAAGCTAAAAATAATGTCATATGAGACTAATACCAATTTTCAAGGATATACTCAATATTTTGAAAGTTCCAAATTTTGCTTTTTCATCTGCCTCTCAATTATACTTTCTCCCAATCTGGTGAAAGGGTTACAAGAAATCAAAGTTTATCTAGTCAGAGTGAACCCTAAGACTTTAGTCTGATAGTCAGACAGCAGCTCTTCCTAGGGTACCGTCTAACAGTTTAGTTGTCATCTCACAATCTCAAAGGGAATCAGCTTTAAAATAAAGTTGACCTGCAGAAAACACTGAAGAGAAACAAGAAAATGGGAGAAGGAGAAAGGCACGTGATAACGCAATTAAGTTACTACATATAGCAAGCTGCACCTGCCTGTGTAATTTTCAGATATACCTATATATAACTAATAAATTCCCAGTATCGTTAAGGCCACCTTGAGTTGTGGTTTGCTACAACTGTAAGCATCACAACTTCTACAGTGATCTTTGTACATATCACTGCTCTTATGATACTGCATCAATGTCTGTATGTCTATGTCCTCACTAGAATACTAGTTTCTCTAGTACTGGATTATGCCTTACTCATCTTTGTATCCCTAGCACCTAATATGTGATTAATAAAACTGATGCCTTAACAAATCTATGATACCTCATAATTCTTCTCCATAATGACTCTAAATCAGAAATATCTGCTTTGTTTTAATTTCATCCAGTTGTTAGCATGTTTTATACAATTAATGGCTTATTTGCTACTCCTGTGCTTTCTACTGAAACCTATGAGTTGCTTTAAGTCTTCGACTACCTCTTTCCCATGAAATGTCAATTCAAAGTCCTTTTCCCTAGTAAGTCATCTCTGTGTGATTACAATAGCAGACAAATAAATTCAACATTTTTGTGGGGGAAAAAATCCAAAGAAATAATCCACAACTCAAATTTTAAAGGTAACTGAAAAAGGTAGAGATTGGTTTAATATTCAAAATACATAAGGTAGAGATTTGGTTTAATATTCAAAATACATAACTCCTACAACTCAAAGGAAAAAAAATGAAATCAAACAAAATAAAATCCTGATCAAAAAATGGGCAAAGGACTTGACATACATTTATCCAAAGAAGACACACAAATGGCACATGGTTATATGAAAAGATGTTCACTGGCACTAAACATCAGGAAAAATGCAAATAAAAAACCACATGAGATATTAACTCACACCTGTTGGGATGGCCATTAGCAAGAAAACAGAAAATAACAAGTGTTGACAAGAATGTGGAAAAATTAAAACACTTGTACACTGTTGGTGGTAACGTAAAATGGTGTAGCTACTATGGAAAACAGAATAGTGATTCCTCAAAATATTAAAAATAAAACTACCATATGATCCAGCAATCCTACTTCTTTTTCACCCAAAAGAAGTGAAATCGAGATTTCAAAGAGATGTCTGCACTCCCATGTTCACTGCATTAATCGCAACAACCAAGAGGTAGCATCAACCTAAAAGTCCACTGATCTATATTCCATTGTATATACATATATAATATTATTCAATTATAAAAAAGAGGATACCCTATCATATGCAGCAACATGGATGAACCTTGAGGACATTATGTTAAGTGAAAAAAGCAGTCACAGAAGGATAAATACTGCAAGATTCCACTTATGTGAGTTACCTAAAGTAGTCAAATTCACAGAAACTGAAAGCAGAATGGTGGCTGCCAGGAGCTGGTGGTGAGGAGAGATGGTGAGCTGCAGTTCATCATGCTTATAGTGAACAATACTAATACTGTACGATGCATTTAAAAATTTGTTAAGATGGTAAATCTAATGTTATGTGCTCCCCGCCCCCCACCCACATACACACAATGTTCCAAGGCCACAGAAAAAAAAAATTAAACTTAGACTATGGGAAACAAGTATTTCTCATGCCCATGTTATGGGCACTTCATTCAAAAATCTTTCTGCTTTGATTTTTTTAACACACAGAGAAGTGGGAACGTCATCTATGCTATGTGCAGAAGTATTTTAATTATAAGGCCAGTTTTACTTTACCTTATGAAATATGATGCCATTCAAAATATACAACTGACAAACTCCATGTCATACCATAGAAAAAATAAATGGAATTAATAGTATTTCAGTAATCTATAACTCATTTTCCAGAGCTGTGGTTCTTTTAAACAAGTAGTCAAATACAGTTTCAACCTACCAGAGTACCAGGAAATACTGAAATCCAATTACTTCCTTAAACCATCAGCATACCATGGAATCCAATGGCTGATTTTAAATGATAAAAAATTGGCCTTAAGTAATTATAATACATAATTATAAAATACTTTTTGTAAAACCACAGAACCAGTGCCCAATTTTTAGTTTTTGGAAAAATACTCAAACCGTAATTAAATACCACACAGAAGGAAATATCCAATAATCATGACTTCTAGATATTTCAATAAAATTGAAAAAAATTATAATAGCAGTATTATTTTTAAGTACTGAGAATAAAAAAATGACTTCAAATATTTGATGAAAATAATGTATAGCCTATTTTTTTGTTTGTTCACCTTTTAGTAAGAGTTCATGCTTAAGATAAGTATCACTTACATTTGCATAAATTGTTATGAATCAACTTTGAACTGAGGTTCAACAGGATGGAGAAGAAATTCCCTTCCTGAAACTAAACAGTAAAAGATTAAAATATTCTGATTGTTATATCAAAACAGTTTCTTAGATGATTAGGTTTAGTTTTTGGTTTAAAGAAAACATGAAAAAAAAAAAAAAAGAAAGAAAAAGAAAACATGATTCCCATTCCCCAAACAACTACTCTAATTCAATGCTACTCAACCTTGTTTTTCTAATGGCCTCTCTCCATGAAATTTTAATGCTGCAGGTGTTCTGTATATTTATTTATATACTATATATATATATATATCTGTGCTTTATTCATAAAAAGAGTAAAAAATTTTTCACCTATAAAGAACTAAATCCCATCTCCTTCTCATTTTAAAGGTATATTTGAGAAAATATTTTCCAATGCGAAATAATGGTGTCTGGGTAATGAGGGAAGAATGGCTTAACGTGAGTTCCTGACTAACCTGCTAAGTCTCCCTTTCTCTCATCTAGATCCAGCTCTTCTTTCGAGAGCCAGGTTTACTAACGTAGCTCTGACAAAAGATCCAAAATGAGGTAGGTACCCATAACTCAGAAGTGAATTCCCAGTACAAGTCTTCTGGATTATATCCCTCCTATTCTGTTAAAGATTATGGCAGCATACTTAGAGAGTTTCTTTATGTAACGTAGGTCTATAGTAGGCTTGAAAAATGTTTCTAGAGTAAGAAATAGAAAACATAATGCACAGTATAGATTTTAAACCAAGTGAAGACTATAATGGGTAAAAATTTTTCTATCTTTATTGTGCTTCCCAAGAAGAACCATAGTCTCTGTTACCAACCTGTAAAAATAAAGTACCACTGTCCGTAGGGTAAAGTCTAAATCTCTGGACTAGCATTTATAGTTCTCCATAAACAATCTTACTTCCCACTACGCCCAAACACAGCATATCAATCACTCTGGTCAAATGAAACTATTTCCCAAACACGCACAGTGTGTCGATACCACCTTTGCTTTCATACTATCCTCATATGAAATACCCTCCATTCTCCTACACTGCTTACAAAATGCTAGTCAGCCTTAAAGACTCAAATGAACTGCTCTTTTCTTAATTACACCAACTGAAACCTCATCTCTAAGGAACCCATCAAATAAAGGAGGATGTATTAGCTACTCTGTCCTATTAGTGTCCCTCCGCAGGGCACCCTGCCTAGATAGTCCCTACCCAGAGTATTCCAGAGTAAATAGTCAAAGCCAGCCAGTCAATGACCTGAGAATTACTGTTTTTCTAGTCAAAGCCACCACCATTCCTTAATTCTCACACACACACACACACACACACACACACACACACACACACACACACACACACTGCTCAATGGGTGACTCCCCGTAGTTAGGCTGCTAACATATACTCTAGTTAGTTTTCACAATGGGTAACAAGCTCCTTGAAGGCAGAAACTATGTCTTGTATCTTCTATTCTAACTAAATTGAGTGCTAAATATTCATATTCATAAAACTAAATTATTAAACAGACACAAAAGGTTGGGAATGAGATATACTAAAAAGTCTTTTGTTATCTGCTTTTTTATTTTTGAGCATTATTACCTTTAAATGTGTAAATTTCTAATTTGTCCAGTATAGTCAGCCTCAAGACCATAATATGGCTCTACTATATTAAAGCATGTCTAAGCAATCCATGATTAACGTTGAAAAGTAATTATCATAAATGATCTAACAACAACTCTCTTCATGATGGCAATAAACACAGAGCAGCACTGAATAAACAACTGGTCGTAAGGGATCTACTAAAGCACTCCAGGGAGATGTGAAAAGGAGCCTGATAAATAATTTCCCTGGTGTCGTGCCACTCTATGATGAAAATGAAGGGGGAGAAAACACTTCTCCTACCTCTCAGGACAGAAAAAACTAATGTCAAAAGCTGACAGGAAATATTTGTAAACTATAACTTTGGAGATCCGTGAAAAACAGTGAAATGAGGTCTTACTGGTATCTTTTCACTTTTAAAAATTTTGCTGTATTTTATTAAATGCTGCTCTCATGGAAACTGCCCTGGTCATCAATCTCAGTATTTTTCATTGTGTTTGAAAAGGAATGAGTTTCCCCATTTAGAAGAAATGAGTTTCTCCTATGAGTTGCTACCTAATTAATCAGTGTCATCTCTATATTCTACTTTAATAAGTAGTGCTGCAAACAGTTACCACAAAAAGTAATTACTAGCAACTTTAATTAAATAATATTTTTTACGGTGAAAAGCTAAAGAAAATGGGCCAAGAATCAGAAGAATCAGATCCACAAATAAGATGTGTGACTTTGTGCAAATTACAAATGCTGTACGTACTTTTCTGCAATATGAGGTGTGAGTGTTAGGCCTCAGAGATTATTCACACAGTAACTCTTTGCCACCAGGTATTTTCTATGACAAAAGTTCTCAAAGTTTTAAACATCTGATAATCGAGATAGATGACATCGAAAATGTACCTAATGGCTCTAAAATTCTGACTTTAAAACAAAAAGGAAAAAAAAAGATTCAAGAGACCTATAACGTAGACAGTTATACACCTTATAAGAACTTGAATGTGAAGTCTGAAAGTATATGAGTTCTCTTCTACTAGCAAGCTCTGCCACAAGCTTTCATCTTGACCCCTTTTCAATTTTCTTCAAAATAAGTCTCGAGAGTTGGCATTGGCAGTGTGCTAGCCCAATCAGCCTAAAGTCCATGGGAACAAAATCAGGTTTATTGATCCACTGCAATAAGGGAGACCACACACCAGAGACTGGATCATCTCACAAAACAAAGCAAAATATGAGTTATAAAAGTTGGGAAGAGTGCAGTTTAGGTGAAATTTAAATGAAGCAATGTTTAGGTAGGCTTACAGCAAAGCAGAACTGTGTGCAAAGGGGTCTATCTTAGGACTGGACTGCAAAGTGAACCCAAGGTTCTCTTTCCTTAGGAAATATAAAGTTTAGATGTGGATGCTGTGTCTACAAACCACTTCTCCGAGCTGTACATCTCAGCTGTAAATCAAGACGGTTTCTTTATGACAAAATGACTTAAGATTCTCTAGGCAAGGGTGGAATGTTTTATTCTTGCTCATATAATTACACATAATCAAGTTTCTGATAGTCTATGATTTTCAAGAACAAAGTTTCTCAGTGAGTAAGCAAGCCATAGCCAAAGATAGGATTGGTTAGGACACTTTACAGTTGCACCATTCTTGGGAGAAATATTGTTTGAGGTTTTATCTGTGTGTTATTCCAGCCTGATAAATGGCCAGGCATATCTTCACTTTCCTCATTAGTCACTTGAGATGCCTGTCTCCATTATATGTCAGAGTGTAAAGAACAGTCTTTTAATTAAACTGATCGCTTTATACTCTTCAGAATGGAGTTTATTTGCTGGTTTATCTTTTGGTTTGTTTATTATGCATCTATTCCTCCACAAAAGATGTCCAATTTGAGCAAATATACTTGTTTTGAAGAATTATTTGTACCTTACCCACCAATGAAGTTAATTTAGTACTCATTAAATGTTAATAAAAATCACTTAGCTTGCTTATGAAGTGGCTTACTTATTAGTTCTAGAAAACCTATATACTCTATTTTTTTAAAAATAAACATCCTGCTAAACCTGATAACAGTTTTCTCAGCACTGCTAACTTCTGAGAGTGGTGAAAGAGCAGGCGCTCGAGCTACGTTGCCCGAGTTCAAATCTCAGCTCTCCACTAATTAGAGCAAGTTACTGAAACTTCACTACTTCTATTTCTTATTTTAAAAAATAGGAACAATAATGTGAGGGTTAAATGAGTCAACGAATGTAAATCGCTTAGATCAGGGCCTGGTACAAAGTAAGTATGAATAAATGTTAGCTATTTATTAGCAAAAAAGTGTCATGGTTTAAACCAACTCATCTCTAAGATATCTTTTTAGTCTCATATCTTCCTCATTAATTTGATTTATCCAATAAATATTTACTGAGTGTCTACTAGGTGCCAAGCAATGTATCAGGCACTGAGAACCTTATGGTAAAGAAGATAGATATGAAGTTTGCCCTTATAGAAATTATCATCTAGTGAAGATTTCAATACCACCACATTCTTACCAACAGTTTTTTCCATTTCTTCCACCAAAAACATGCCCTCATTACTAAGGAAAAAACACCAACTTTCTCAAAGAATCACTATTATCAGACAGTGAGTTCCTTTACAACAAGGACCATGTAATGCTAGTAACTAGTAAGGGTCTTAACAACATAACAGTCAATAAATATTTGTGGCATTTCCCTAACTGTGTCTGTAATTTAATTTATATTTTTCAACGCTGCGTTTTTCTATTGAGGTCCTATTATTGTTTAACTATTTCTCTCTTCAATTGTCAGTTTGTTTCATATATTTTTGGGCTTCGTTTTTAAGTGTAAGTATTATTTCCCATTCTTTTTTCAACATACGAATTTACATTGAGGGCTTTTTTTTTTCCCCCTAAAGATTCTACATATAAGTGATACCATGCTGTATCTGCCTTTCTCTGTTTATTTCACTTAGCATAATACCCTCACTGTCTATCCATGTTGTCATAAATGGAGGATTTCCTTCTTTCTTGTGGCTGAGTAGTATTCCATTGAATAATTATACACCACATCTTCTTTATCCATTCCTCTGTTGACAGACACATTGTTTCCGTATATTGGCTATCGTGAACAATGCTGCAATGAATATGGGAATGCACATATCTCTTCGATAACCTATTTTCATATCCTTTGGATATCTACCCAGAAGTGGGAATGCTAGATCATATGGTAGTTCTTTTTAAATTTTTGAAATTTAAAGAGCCATTTAAATTCCATACTGTTTTCCATAGTGGCTGCATTATGGAAATTTACATTCCTACCGACAGTATACAAGATCTTCTCTTCTTCATATCTTGGCTAACACTTATTACCTCTTGGCTTTCTTATGAAAAAAAACTAAGAAGGTTCTGCACAACAAAGGAAACCACCAACAAAATGAAAAGCAACCTATGAAATGAGAGAAAATATTTGCAAATCGTATATCTAATAAGAGGTTAATATCCAAAATATATAAAGAACTCATCCAGGTCAATAGCAAAAAACAAATAACCGGACTACAAAAATGGGCAGAGGCACAGAACAGACATTCTTCCAAAGAAGATATACAAATGGTCAACATGAAAAGGTGCTGGGCATCACTAATCATCAGGGAAGGGCAAATCAAAACCACAAGCAGATATCACTTCACACGTGTCAGAATGACCATCAACAAAAAGATAAGTGATAACACGTAGGGGCTAATATTTTGCTCTGAAAACCGCTGGGACTACAATGTCATTTATAACACACCAAGAAAATATATACTTTGTTAGAAGTAACAATGTTAAAAGGATACTGGACGTTCTTCTATACTGGTATGTTATGGAAATGCAATACAAATTAAATATGTGTTAGTAGCATTTCAACTAAAATATCAGGAGTCATTAGTTTGCACTACACATTTGGAATTAAGAAGACTTTATGCAGAAGAATGAGATTATGGAGTGACATATCTGGGTACTGCTTTTCTCTTTTCTATGAAAGTACTTCTACCTCTCATTAAACATGTCATAGTACTTGTTTTTATTTTTAACCCACTTTATGAGTAAGGTTGAAGATAAATTATGAATATATGCTTGTTATCCTCTGAGACTTTGGGGAAAAGGTAACATGGATGCGTAATTAACGTATCTGGACAGGAAATTCACTAATAAGTTTTTAAAATAGAGACAAGTTTATCTGCCTTGTCTAATGCCCTTACCACTAATTTCCTGATAACTTTAATTTCTGATGAAAAATCTTTAATAGGTGAAAATTCATGACATATTGCTTTCAGGTGATGTTCTAATGATAGTTCTTTAATAGTAACAGAGCTAATGGGCATAATAAAAAAAAAATAGATGATTTCTAACTTTAATTAAGCACGTAACACTGTGTAATGGTCCTGTCACTGGTAACCAGTCAGTTCCTTCTTCTAATCCCCAAAATGGCTCTTAAAATAAACAGATGTTTCCATCATTCTTCAGATAGCCTACTTACCAACCTCTGCTTCACTCTCAGCTAAGGACCTAGCCTCCTCCATTTGAGAAAATGGAGGCCCTGTCGTAAAGATCTTTTACAATTCTCTTTAATCTTAATGCTAATCTGTATTTGAGCTCAACCTTGGATCTTTAGAAAGATATGATCCCAAAGAGATACTCTTTATTTCAGAAGAGGTACCTCCTGATCCTATCAACTTCGAAGCCCTGTCAGAATCTTGCTCCATCATTTCTATTCTCTCTGATAGCTTTATTCTCTCCACTACCACTCACTTTTGCCTTTCAGCCTACAAACATGCTCAAATTTACTTCAATGTAAAAAATTTCCCTTAACTTTGCTTCTCCCATATTAAACTAGTCCCTCTACTGCTTTTCATAGCCAAATTTCTTCAAAAAATAGTATGCACTTTGTTTCCTCTTCTTTACTTCCATTAATTCCTCAACACACTCCAACCTATTTTTCATCCAACGACTGCTGAAATTACTCTTGGTCCATGTCATTTTAAAACCCAGATCAAAGGCCTCTTTATCAATTCTCATTCTACTTGACATTTCGGCAGCATTTGACACCAGTGTCCCCTTCTTTCTTTCAGACACACTCTACTACAACTACTACCAAACACTAATGATTTTCAAATCCATGACTCCAGTCGAGACCCCTAGATCATATTGACAACTATTTATCTACACAATCTCTAAACACTTCGTAATCAAAATGTCTCAAATGAATGGAAATGCATTCTCTTTCTTCATTCTACCTCCTAAATAACTCTCAAATATACTATAACTACCTTGGTTCAAATCCTTATAATAACCCTCAAACTGCTTCCTAAGGCAGAACACTGTCTGTGGCTCCAGTAGCCATTCTTTCCTACTTTTCAGACATGTAGCTGCCTAGCTAAAGACCACATTTCCCAGTCTCTCTTGTGTTTGTGTTGCCATGTAAGTAAGCTAACGGCAACAGAAAATGAGCAGCACTGATGTGTAACTTCCAACCTCACTTCCTTAAAAGAAAGTTGCTGGCCTTAAAATACCTCTCTCTTCCAGCAAGCTAACTTCTGATTGGAGACTATTTCATCAAGTAACATAGCCACATCTTAACAATTAAAAATGAAGGCCCTGCTTCAAATGCCACATCTTTAATATACTTAATCTTAAGTTTCTTATAAACTAAAGAGTAGGGGACTCAGAAAAAAGAAAAAAACTTTGATATTAGAATGTAACTGACTACACAAAATCTATAAATATGTATAACTGAGAAAGGATTTTTTTTATTCATTGTATTTTGGTGTGGTCTGATCACAGTCAGTCAATATATCCTTCAAATTTTATCTTAATGGCACTTCTAAAAAGTCTACTGATGATTCAAAACAGGTGACCACACTACAGCAGAAGTGGACTGGTTTTCTAAGAATTGTTTTTCAATTTTAGGAGGAAAGGAGGAAGAAAAGAGAGAGAGAACCGTATGCAGAGACCATATGTGTGATCCATAAAGCCTAAAATATTTTATGACCTAGCCTTTCCACAGAACAAGTGGCCCATGCTTAAAAAAAAAAACTGTTGGGTGGATTTCTGCTTATATCGAAGCTAATCCTGTTTTACCAATAAATTCACACTCTAAGCCTGTAGTGGAAGAAGCTATCAGAATGGCACTATCATCTCTCTGTAACTCCATTTAGACACCAACAGAGTTATCTGCTTATGGTAGTAGGATGAAAAAGAGAAAAGGGGTTTTAACAGAGGCTAAACAAGACTGTACAGTTAGAAAGATGTGGGTTTTGCAAGGGTTGGGGGGAACTCAGGGATAGAATAATGCTAAAGCTGACAAAAAAATATAGAGCAGTACTAAGGGCTTCACAATAAGCTGCTCAAGTTGGAAGGTAACTATTAAGATCAATATGACAGCTAGGTCTATTGAGAAAAGTGAGATTCAAGAGAAATGAAGTGACTTGCCCAAGTTCACAGAGCAAAAGAGTGGGACACAAAGAACTGAACTATAACCACCCAAATCTCAAGTTTACTTCTTTCCACGGCCCACAGTGCCCCCTCACCACAAGACTGTTAACTTGGAAATATACCACTATCAATCTGTGACAAGTTGGCTCAACTGAGCCCAGAAGGAACAAAGTCTCTTCAGGAGTTCTCCTCCCTCCCCCAGTTATTAGTTATTCTTTCAGGAAAGAAACAATAAGGTGTCTACAGGTCTCAAAGAGGTGTAGGAAAGAGTAGACACCAGTTCTATTTCCCAGAAGATATCGGGAACAATGAGGGAATGTTAACGAAATATCATTAAAATAAGCCTTAAAAATATCCAGTGGCGTACGGCAATAAGAAACATTTAAATTTCAATCAACTTACCTGGTTCCAATTTTATTACTTTAATTGCTGCCAATTCACCAGTGTTAACATTCCGTGCCTAATAAAAAGAAGAAAAGATAATTGTGAAAAAAAACCTTCATTAAAAACTTTATAAAATCTCATTTAGCTGTTTATTTTCAATTATACAAAAATATTTTTTAAGGCAAGAACTACAAAAGTGATTTATATTTAGAAAAGAAACTATATTCTTTACAATGAATTTAATCATTAATGCACATATAAATTTAATAATAATGATAATAATAATAGCTAATATACACAGAGGCCTTACTTGGTATGTGCCAGGCAGTATGCTAAGTGATTTTAACATTAAGTCATTTAATTTTCAAAACAATCTTATGGGATAGGTACTTATATTTGTCCCATGTTGCAGATGAGGAAATGGAAACAGAAGTTAAAGACTTGCTAAGGCCATACGGCTGGTAAACGATGTGCTGGGATTCCAACCTAGACAGTCTGACTCCAGAGTCTGAGCTTTAAAACATTAAATTCTACTGCCATTCACTCAAAGCCCGGTGATAAAAATTTTAATTTATTAACTAACCTTAAACTTGTTAATTAAAAAATCTTAGAATAGGAAAAGCTAACTCAACTATAAAACCATGAAAACAGCCCCTCTGCATGTGTTTAAACACACCTGAAGGTACAATCAAATCAGTACAGTTCAATACTAACCAAATATATTTTTATAAGCTACATATTAAAAATAAAGATTATTTTAAAAATCCGTATTAGATTCCTTTTACAACTATAATTGTGTGTAAGTAGGCAGAAACTGTCTTCTCAATTTGTATAAAAATAGCAGTAGTTCTTTATGAATTTAAAATGTTTTATAACTGGATGAGAACACTGAAAATAATATTTTAAGCTGTTATAACTATTATATAATATTTAAACTATTAACAGAAACTTAACACATTAATTTTCATATCAACTAATGAAGACCAGTACATACTCCTCTGATCACAGAAAGAATCATTCAGGTGACCAGAATTATTCTTAGTTGCAACAGTCTCTTATTAATGAATTAGTGGCAATCAGTGAGTCACCCACAAGGGATGGTAATAGGATTAACAGTGGAATCCTTCTAATAATACAAGGGCATTAAAAATACCAGCCAAGAATCTAGGAAGGTAGATACTGGACACAGCCATTGATGAAATGTGAAATTTAACCTTTTAACTCAAAAAAGAACAAGAGTACTAAAAGATTTCCCCAAATAATAAAAAAATTAAAATGAAATCTGCAGGGAAAATTCATTCCTTCAGAAAAAAAATTCCCATAACTAATAAACACTTATGATGCCAATTTATGACAGGCAGTACAAAACAGATTTGAACAATTATTTCAAATTAAATTTAATTTCCAGTAAATGAGATAGATATATCAAATAGATAGTGCTAGGTAAATACTTATTCCCTTTTAAGATGAGAAGATACACATAAAATCTTCTATCTATATATAAAATGAAATAGAAATAAAATCAGAATATCATTCTGGAAACATTGTGTCAAGCGGACCGAGTATACCTATAAAATATTCAAGTATATCACATGTCAGTCGTAAATCTTCTCGAACACTACGATAACTACTTGCCTTTCCTCACACTTTGATATCTCTTCTCTGTTAGGCTCCTCCTTGTTATTCATACGCTGTCTTTCAACCCACATCTTTTTTAGCACTTCTTCAAATAAATTAAGACAAGCTGCAACTCTCTCCAATTTGTAATTCGTCATTTTAAATATCTTACCACCATGGTTTGGTTTTATTTACTGAAAAGAAATTCAGTGTATGAGTGATTCTATTATGAAACAGCAGAGAAATGTAAACCCATATAAAGCTAGGATGATTATTTTTATAGGTGAAATTTTGTTCCCAACTGACCACAAGAGGGGGCACTCTCTACTGACAACACAAGTTACCAAAGTATCCAAAATGGCTGCTGCAGACAATACACTCCTCTAAAAATCAATAGCTAACACCAGCACATATTTAACAAAAACACCGTGACAGCAGTATTGATAGTAGTTTACTAAAGTCAAAATTTACTAGAGGCTTGACTTCTGACTAGTTTTTCAAAATTTAAGTCAGTCCAGTATTTCCAAAGGGTAAGTTTTAAATTATGGTTCTTTAGAGACAAAAAAACAAGACAGCTAAAATGGTTATTGCTATTTTTGCCTTCTAAAATATTTTCCAATATGTAACTTACTTGACAGAATTAAGGTAACTCATAAAAAGGGAAGAAAAAATCCTCAGGAAACAAATTTCTAAATCTTCCACATCAAAATCCATGTTTACTAATTAAAAGTCTTTTAAAAAGCACTATAATTCATCAAGAATCCTTGTCTTCCAGCTAAAATAAATTTGCTGTCTCCAGATTTACAATGGTCAAGGTTACACAGTGAGGAAAATTTTAAAATATTATTTCTAATACTGTGTGACTGCTATTCTTTTTTTCTAATCACCTAGATGATTTATTAGGGAAAAAATGACAGGGTAAATATTGTAAAATATCACCAATGTATAAAGTTAAAAAATTCTAATTCAGTATCAGGAATGTAAAATTTTCAGCCTTGCTCAGGGCAGAAAGCTGAGGATAAGTATTCTAAGCATCTGGACCTCTTTTGCCACATCACTGATAAGACCATCATTCTTCACGCACTCTGAAAACAATGTTAGTTCATATTGCTCTTGAGTTTAAAACTCTTCAGGAATACACACCAATGCTTTAAAGACAAAAATTCAAATTCTCTGTCAAAGAATTTAAATTTTTCACTAAATATGGCACTTTTCATAAAAGCTTTATCAGGTTATTAATTCACATACCATAAAGTTCACTCTTTTAATACGTACAATTCAGTACCTTTTCGTATAGTCACAGAGTTACGTAACTATCATTAGTATCTAATTTTGGAACACTTTCATCACCCCAGAAAGAAACCCCAGACCTATTAGCAGTCATTCCCTAATCTTCCCTCTCTCAGTCTCTGACAACTACTGGTTTGCTTTCTGTCTCTGGGTTTGACTACTCTGGATATTTCATATGAACAGGATCATATGAAATGTGGTCTTTCATGACTGACTTTTTCCACCACGCATAACATTTTCAGGTTTGTCCATGCTGTACCATGTTTCAATACTTTATTCCTTGTGTTGCCAAATAATATTCCATTGTGTGGAAATACCACATTTTGTTTATCCATTTATCAGTTGAAAGATAACTGGGTTGTTTCCACTTCGGGGCTATTACAAATAATGCTTGTCTGAATACTAGTGTATAAAGTTTTGTGTGGACCTATGTTTTCAATTCTCTTGAGTACAGACCTAAGAGTGGAACTGCTGAATTATATGGTAGCTCTGTTTAGCTTTTTGAAGAACTGTTGAGCTGTTTTCCAAAGTGGCTGCACCATTTTATGTTATCAACAGCAATGTATGACGGTTTCAATTTCTCCACATCCTTGCCAAAATTTGTTATTATCTGTCATTCTTATTTTAACTATCCTAGTGGGTATGAAGTGGTATCTCATTGTGGTTGGACTTGCAATTCACTAATGAGTAGTGATGTTGAGCCTCTTTTCACATGCTTGTTGGTTGTTTGAATATTTTCCTTGGAGAAATGTCTATTCAATTCTTTGCCTGTTTTTAATTGTATTTGTTGTCTTCTTATCATTGACTTTTAAGAATTCTTTATAGATCCTGATATGTCGCTTATGAGCTTCATTATTTGCAAATAGTTTATACCATTCTGTGGGTTGTCTTCATTTTCTTGATGGTGTTTTTTGAAGCACGAAAGTTTTTAATTTTGATGAAATCCAACTTATCTTTTTTTTGTTGTTGCTGTTTGTGCTTCTGGTACTGTGGTTAGAAAACACTACCTAACTCAAGGTCAGAAAGATTCTTTTCCCTATGTTTTCCTCTAAGAGTTTTATAGTTTCAGCTCTTCCATTTGAATCTATGATCCATTTTTAGTGAATTTTTGTATGTGTCAGGTAGAGCTTCAATTTCATTTTTTTGTATATGGATGTCATGTTCTGAACTATTATAAAACCCTTTACACTTTAGCTTCTGTCTACCCTTCCAGTCATTCCCTAATTGGCACTTTATGCTCTAGCCAAACTAAAAAAGTTGCCATTCTCCGATGCCATCAACACTTTTGCCCTTTGGCACATACTTACTAGATATATGCTTGTCCCAACTCCCTCCCCTGATCTAACTCCTAGACAGTCTTTAAGCTCAGCTTTTGATATTATCACTTTCCATAAGCCTTTTCCTTACCTCTATTCTGGCCTAGCATCCCACCCCACAAATACACACTCGCATATAGATCTTGGGTAATCTTTCTCGAATGGGGTTGAGGGCTGGTGAAGAAAATCCTGCAGAACTGATCTCGGTTTAGAGGGGCTCCTGGAAACTACTATGTTTCAAAGCTGTCCCAGAATTCAGTTTGGTTCAGTTGGCCTTTTGAAGCAATTCTTACTAGAACTAGTTTGGGAAAGGATGTTTCTGAGAGGATTTCATACTGAATGATGAGTTATCTCCACCTATCAGAAAAATATTCCTTGAGTGAGAGTAAAGAAGCAATGATCAAGACACAGACACGCGCATGCGCACACGCACACGCACACACACACACACACAATGTGCTAGGTGCTATATAAAGAGAGTCAGAGATAGTCATTATCAACTAAAAAATCTGACTATTTACTATGTACCAAGCACACCTGTGTATTCGAGCTTACTCTTTAGACGGAGTTGTCCAAGATGAATGTAAAGAAAGGTTCTAAAATGGGAGTGAAGAAATAACAAAGTTTAACACTGACTCCACCAGTAACAAGCAATGGCACCTGATCAACTAATTTCCCTATGTTTTCTCCTCAACTCCCTCCCTCCAATTTAAAAACAAGAAAAAAGGAGAGACTATTTCTAAGGCTCCAACTCTAAAAGTCAATGTTTACATCAAACAATTTAAGTCTAAATTAAAAGATTCTAAATACTGAACCAGCTGGCCAGTTATATAAGAATCATACAAGGAGTTTAAAAACAAAACAACAAAAAACACCACCACTGATTTTGAACAACAGATTTAGGACGAGATGCAGAAATCTGTATTTAAAGCTACTGAAGTGCTTCTGATGATCAGCCAGGTTTGGGAGCCTGATCTAAGGCATTGTGCCATTTGAGTTTTACAAAGTATAAATACCAACTTCTAAGTCTGAAAGGGGTGTTACAGAAATGGCTTTAAGGAGATACCATTTAAGCATAGGTTTGAGAGATGGTCTGGATTACAACATACACATAAGAGGGACAGGAAAGAGAGCACAGAAAGAAAAGCATGAGCAAAGGCACAAGGAGAGAAAACAGGCTATTCTGAGTATACTGGGCGGGCCAAACCTCAGGGTGCCTCCCATATAAATACTCCCTTTCAGAGGGAAATGGCTAACCCACAGCCACTGCTGAAGAAATAATTTTGTTTGCTTTTCCACAGATACTTGGCCTAGGTATGAACCAACCACAAGGGCAACCAACTCATAGGCAGATTGACAGCCAGGGTGACAAACACCCCTAGTTTGCCCAGGACACTCCCAGTTTCTGCTCAGTGTCCGAGCAGATTAACAGTGGCTACATTTTTACTCTCAAAATTACAATTAAAATTTTATTTAATTTGGTAAGTTCAATGATAAATTATAAGGTTAGTCTACCAACAAACCCTAAGTTGACATGAAAAAAGGAAATAGGCCTATCAGATTCTCAAAAATAGAGGTCAGCAAACATACCTGTTTTTATAAAAGAGGTTTTTTTTGGAACATAGCTATGTTAATTTAAGTACTGTCTACAGTACAATAACAGAGTTGAACAGTTGAGACGGAGACCAAATGGCCCACAAAACTTGAAGTATTTACCACCTGGCCCTTTACTAGAACAACTGACCCTGTCCAACAGAACTTCCTGCATTATGGAAATGTTCTTTATTTGCACTGTTCAGTACAGACAGCTATCGATCAACTGAAACGTGGCTAGTACAACTAAAGAACTAAACTGTATTTGATTATTTGTGCATGCAATAAAATATTTAAATTTGGGGGTTTTAAATTTTTTTTAATTGAGATATAATTGACATATAACTCTGAGTTAGTTTAGGTGTATGATTTGGTATATGTATATATTATGAAATGATTAGCACAATAAGTTTAGTCAATATCCATCACATATCAAAAAAAGTTAAGAATTTTTTCTTATGACGAGAATTTTTAAGATCTACTTACTCTCATAGCATCTTTCAAATATATAATATGGTACTGTTAATATGTTGTACATTATATCCCTGGGACTTATTTAGCTTATAACTAGAGAAAAATCATCTTTAGTTCTCATAGTCTGAACATATGTATATAGATTTGTGTAACCACAACCACCATCTAAAAATAGAAAAGTCCAATCACTGCAAAAACTCCCTTGAAAGTTATATTCTTTCCTCACTCCACCTGGCAACCACTAACTTCCTCTTTGCCACTACAGTTCTGTCTTTTCAAGAATTTCATATAAATTAAATCATTCATTATGTAATTTTTTTTGAGACTGTCTTCTTTTACCAAGTTGGTGCATGCATTAGTTCGTTCTTTTTTATTGTTGAGTAGTAGTCCACTGTATGAATATACCACAGTTTCTCCATTACCAGTGGAAGGACATATTGGCTGTTTCCAGTTTTTGGCGAATATGAATACAGCTGCTATAAACACCTGTGCACGAGTTACAAAAATGCCTGGGAGTGGAACTGGGTCATCTGGTAGGTATACATTTAACTTTAAAGGAAGTGTCAAACTCTTTCTAGAGTGCCTGAACCTTGTTCTTTTCCAGCAGCAATGTATGAGAGTTCCAATTCATCTACATCCTTGCCAGTTGTTGGTATTGTACTTTTAAGTCAGCCATCCTAACAGTTGTGTCATGGAATTTCATGGTGGTTTTAGTTTGCATTTCTCTAATAGCTAATGATTATTCATGTGCTTATTTGCCACTGTTTGGTGAAGTATCTTCTAGTCTTTTGTCCATGTTTTAACTGGGATGTTTACTGTCTTACTGTTGAGTTTTGTGAATTCTTTATATATTCTAGATACAAATTCTTTGTCAGATATATGCAAATATTTTCTCCCAGTCTATAGCTTGTCTTTTCATTCCCTTAACAGTGTCTTTCAGAGAATGTTATGGACTAAACTGTGTACCCTCCAAATCTGTATGTTGAAATTCTAACCCTCAGTACCTTAGAATGTGACTCTATTTAGAGACAGGTCATTTAAAAATGTAATTAAGGTTAAATGAAGCTATATGTGCGGGCCTTAATCCAACGGGACTACTGCTCTTATTAGAAAAGGAAGGGACATCAGAGATGTGCAAGCACAGAGAAAAGGCCATATGAGAACACAGCAAGAAAGTGGTCACTTGCAATCCAAGGAGAGAAGCTTCAGGAGAAAACAACCCTACCAACACCTGGACCTGAGACTGCCAGCCTCCAGAACTGCGAGAAAATAAGATTTCCATTGTTTAAGTCACCTAGTCTGTGGTATTTTATTATGGCAACCATGGCAAATGAATACATAGAACAAGTTTTTACTTTTGACAAAGCCCAATTTATCAAGTGGTTTCTTTTATAAATTGTGCTTTTGGTGTCTAAAACCTTTTTGCTTAGCCCCAAGTATAGAGATTTTCTCTTATGTTTTCTTCTAAAAAGAATATTTTATGTTTATGTTTACATTTATATTCATGATACATGTGAGTTAATTTTTTAAGGTGAGAAGAGGATTTAAGTTGAGGGTTTTTTTTGGGGGGTGGGGGTAGGGCATATATGTATCTAACTGTTCCAATACTATTTGTTCAAAAGACTATCCTAATGCTTATTCCACTGAATTATCTTTCACCTTTGTTAAGAATCAACTGGCTATATTTGTGTGGCCCTATTTCAGATATTGTGATTCCTCTGACACTTTCTTTTTTGAAGTTGCTTTAGCTATTCTAGGTCCTTTGCCTTTCCATATAAATTTTAGAATCAGCTTGTCTATGTTTATGAAAAAAAAAAATCCTGCTGGGATTCTGATTGGAATTGCATTAAATCTATAGATTAACTTGAGGAGAACGGACATCTTTGCTATGTAGAGTCTTCTAGTACATGAACACTACTTTCTATTTACGTTATCTTTGATATCTTTCATCAGTTTTATAGTTATCAGCATACAGATTCTATATATTATTTTGATTTTGCTTTCAATAGCAATATGTGGCTAGTGACAACTGTATTAGACATTATAGCTCAAAAAAAAGTCTGAACTTGGAAATACTGAGAAATAGTATCACCATGCAATGTAACCCAGTGAGAAAATGATGTCATAAAATTGTGCCAATGTCTCAGCAAGCAGAACCTTGAGCAAAGTGAAGTTTTGAGGAAACAAAAGATACAATGAGAAGAGAGTCAAAAAAGATCAGAGAACAGAACAAATGCACAGAGAAAAACAATAAGAGGCTATGAGAAAGGAATAAATCTCAAAATCTGCCTTGAGTTCCTGATAACTTTCCAGTTCCGTATCACATGTATCTTTACAATAGCCTCTCTTTTCTTGTATTAACTTGAATGGCTGTTTCTTGAAACCAAATGATTAAAGATCTAAATTTCTAGGACAATCTGATGCTAATTAAAAAAAAAAAAAAAAGATTGAGACTATCATACTAACTTTTTAAAAAATGCACTAATGATTGAATATAGATGTGGAAAATAGTCTGTGATAAAAGACAACATCAGTTAAGTTATATGTCAAAGTTTAATTTTTAAGTTGTTTCAAATTCAAATTGGATTTGTTCTTAATAACACTTTCAAGTAGTAATGGGTAGCCTATAAATGTCAATTTAGTTAATAATATGGATAAAATTTTACAGTGGCATCGAGTTTGGGAAAGGATACGGAACCAAGCAACCAAATGCCAACTTCTCACTATAGAAGCAGCAGCATCTTTAGTCCAATAGTGCTCAAACCCGTGTGTGTGTGTGTGTGTGTGTGTGTGTGTGTGTAAACTCCAGTGTGAGTATAAATCACCTGAGGTTTTGCTTTTGGAAGTATATTACCCTAGATAAGAAAGTCCCTCCTTTATAAATATCTAGATATGGTAGACAAGATGCAACAAATACTCTTAAATGCACTGCTGAACTCACACGTAAAGAAATCCACAGGAGGCAAAAACAGAGGCGTAATTAGCTCAAAAAAAAAAAAAATATCTATTGAATATATTTACTGAATGAAATCAAAGAAGTAAGCAAGAGCTAAAGCCATGATATGATCTTAGCTGAAACTTGGGATCTAGAGACCTGAATTTTGATTTTTATCAGATGTGGTGAAAGTTGTAATTGAGACTACTGTAAAAAACCAGCAATATCCTTGGAAAGCCACACCCCTCAGGGAAGGTAGGTGTGGGTGTGTGTGTCCACTGACAGCGAAGAGAAAAACAACTGTTTGAATCAGGCCTTCACTAGAATGAGGTCCTCTGAAAATTCACAATTACAAACCTATTCTAAGTTGAGTATAAATGTACACTTCTTGGCCTCATGTCAAGAAATGAATTTAAGCTGTTCTTGGATTGGTAGTAATGCAGGGCATCTGTCAGAAAGAGAAGCAAATTCTCTGTAATGAAATATACCTTCAACTCATGCCCAAGATATTACTAAATATTAGTATTAGTCAAATATGAGATAAAACAAAATTATCAGACCAAAAGGAAACAAACCACTAGAGCAGCAAAACCTATATATAACAAAATTAAATTTACAAGAAGTTCAAATTTTGGAATTAACAGATACATAATATAAAATTACAATTATGACCGCTTTAAAAATTTACAAAAATAAAAAGTTATTAAATACATGGGCTAGAAACAAAAAAAACTTAACAGGAATAAAAGAACCTAATAGAATTTCTCTAAATAAAAAATATAATCCTTGAAATTAAAAACCTAATTGGAGCAGAGTCTAAATCAGTAAACTAAATGGCTGATCTGAAACAGTAAGGAGAGACAGAGATTAAGAGACATCTTAAAATCACCTCATCTCATAAAAATCATCTCATGGAAGAGATTAGCATACATCAAATTAAAGTTTCAGAAGAAAAGGATGGAAAAAATAAAGAAGTAATATTTCAAGAAATACAGGCTGAAATTTTTCCAGAATGGATAGAAGACATAAGGTTCAGGAGACACAAGTCCCAAGGAAGATACATAAAAAAGAAATCCACATCCAGACACATCATATAAAAACTGAAAGCACCAAAGATAAAGAGACCTTTAAGTCAAAGAAAAGTAATCAGATTATCTACAGAGAAAAAACAATTAGATCTCTCAGAGAAACAATAAAATAATAATACTTTGCTGAGAGAAAGCAAGTCAATCGAGAATTATATTCCCAGGTAAAACATCATTCAATAGTCCAAAAAAAAGGATTTTTTTTTTTGACAAAAACTGTGAGTTTACCACCAAAAGGCAAGCAATACTTCTTCTAAAGGTGTATTTCAGGATTTTAAAAAAAGCCTCAGAAAGACTAAAATGCAAGGAGTAAAAATAAAATAAACTGGCAATCTTAGGTTGATATAAACAAACATAGATAACTGTAGAGAGCAATAATGATGTCTAATTTATGCAATTTTTTAAAAGCTAGAACAAATGTTGAACAAAACTGCATGTAAATGGAAGACGTGATTGACATTGATGGGTTCTAAGGATCCTGTATTGTTTGGGAAGTGTTTAGAGTTAGTGAGTAATTTGGGGTCTTAGGCTAGATATATGTATTAAATTATTGAAAGTAATGTCTAGAATAATAAAAGTAGGATATAGCAGTGATTCTTAATTGAGGAAGATACTTCCCCCATAAGGTAGAAAAGAAGTACTTGGAAATGTGTGAGGACATTCTGGGTTGCATCAATAACTGAGGATGGCATTTGGTAGTTAGGAACCAAGGATTTTAAATGTTCTATTGTGTCTGCAAAGTACCACACAAGGAAAGTTATGATCAAAATGCCAATAGCACCTACACTGTGAAATACTATATATACTTATAAAAAATAGAATTTAAACATTCAATATAAATATTAAACAATTTAATAAAAATCACATGTGCTTTAAATCAGAGACTCATGGGGTCCACATAAACAGATTCTGAATCAAATGGCCTGCGGTGAGACCCAGGAATCTATGATTTTAATAAGGACCTAGGTGACTAAGACACAACAGCCCATCAACCACACTTGAGAAACCGCAGCCTAGTGAAGGTGAAGTGGTAGATGAAATCTTCATAGAATCTCATTACAGGGAGAGGCTCTGGAACAAGAGATAGCCAGTGCTGAGGAGAAATCTAGCAGCAGGGAGTAGGTGTTGGTAGAAGTTCACATGTACGTATCATTAAGGGTTCTCAAATCAGAAACTGCAGATTAGAAGGCATTTTTTTCTTTTGAGATTAATAACAATATAGGTAGAACACTGCTTTCTCATTACATAAAATGCTTTTAAATATGAAAACACAATAGAATGGTTCAGGACACCATCAATAAAATAGTTCAATCCACAATCCACAAATGAACCACCTATAAAGACATGGTGGAAAGGTCTGTCTTCGAAAGTCCTGGCCACACTCTGACCTACCTATGTCCTTTGAGTAAATGCCCTTTATTCACCAATTCCTAACATCTAGGATGTGACTGCCCCAGAATAGCAAATAGTATTTCTGAAATATGTTAAATATATTTTGGGGGTGGGGGGTGCAGTACAGTTCATAGATTAAGTATTGAAAATAATACATACCATATTCTCTTCCTAGACAGTAACAATGCACAATAGCATATTAAAAGATTCTTTCAATTCTACAGTAAGGAAATCCATTTGCTTTTGTTTGACTCCACAATTCCCACCATCATTAGATTAAGAACCCCCAATTCTTTCCTCTTTATTAGGAAATTGAGGGTTCAGAAAAATATATTCACTTAAGTAAATGTGGTTTATACACTGTTATATCCTTGGTATCTAGGACAGTGTCTAGAAATAACAGGCACTCAAAAAATGTTTGATGAATGAGTAATGAAAATCACTTGCACACACTGGTAAATGTTTAAAAAGCAACTTGAGGTATGAGGGCAGAGCAAGCTTTGACTAATAGTATTTTAGCAATGTAAACACTCTCACAATGGAGGATCACAAGCTACCAACTTGACGTCCTAGAACATGGAGATGGAAAGAGATGCTCATAATCTCACTGCACAAAAAGGCTCTAGGATATTCACTAATTAAATTAAATGCAAGATATAGTTTATTTTATGCAAATGCAGAATAGCACCTCACTAACCAGTATCCCTAAGCAATGCAGATTGAGTCTTCCAGATAATGTGATTAATGTTAAGTGGAAAAAATATTTTTAATTCAAAGAAATATTGTATATTTATTAAGCGTGTGGGACAAAATTTAGCATTTTCTGTTAACTCAGTATTGTCAATTATCTATGAACTGACTTAAAGGCATGCTCTTAAAGGCTACTGAAGTATGTAAAGCTATTTGCCCCTTTACGAAATCATAAGTACTTTACTTGGGGCCCAAGGATGTGTAGGCTGAATTTCCTGACACTAAATGCAAATTAATACATATTTATGCATCTTTCTGGGTAGAAAGTCCAGCTTCCATCAGATATCTCAAGGGTGTCCATAACCCAAAGGTTAAGAACCACTTCTCCAAATAAACTGAACTGTTCTTGTTTAATTTGAAGTGTTTTGATTTCTCCTTCTCTCTCACCAGGTTGTCAGTGGTTACTTTTCACTGTTGGTACACTGCTTAGGGAACTAACTTACTGAGTTGGAAAAACTGATAAGTGGGCTTGTGTGAGGTTCCATTATGTAATTATTAGGACTCTGGATGGACTCTGATAAATGGGTTTGTTGGAAAATGTGTTTTAATTAAATCACTGAGGGCTCCACCTCGGAAAATGGTGAAATAAAAATAAAACCACGAACTGACTGGTGGCAAATATTATGTCAAATAAATTGAGTATTTATTTATATAGCAAACTAGTGATCCAGATTAATTGCATTATAAAAACAAAATATTCTACCCAATAAAATCTTTGTCTCACTAGAAGCCTTTTATTTTTAAATTGGTTTAAGATAATGTCTATCTTACAGAGCAATATATTCTTCAACAATATCAATCATGAAACCTATCTATTTTAGAATTCCATTTTTGCCTGTAATAATCAAAATCTATCCATGAAAAAAAATTATGTAGGAGCAAACTTCATTTTTTAATTTAAAATCATTTATGTTTAGATCTGGAGTGAACAAATTACTGAAATACGTGCTTGCATATGCCTCTTTCATGACACGAAATTCCAAACATTTACAAGACAAACTTAGCTTCATCAAATTATGAGTGTTACTTTTACAAAGCACTCCTAGCAATGCTATTATAAACATTTTTATGTTATTATACTATAAATTTTTCTATTATTCCGCATGTCACTAAAAAATCACCAGGTATTACAAGAGAATGACCAATATGAATACCACTTTTTTCACATCTGTCCTCTGTTCTACACCCTTCAACAGCTATCTCTCATTTGCGCCTGTTACTCCTGGGCTGCTTCTATTACATTATGGTAATCTCAGAGGATAAACTGGAGGAGGAGACAGCAGAAGGAGGGACAACCTCTAAGGGTGAACTGTATTAGAGCAGGCCTGAAATGATGACCACCTGAAGTAAAATAATTTAATGAAAATGGACAGAAATGTTTAAAACTCTACTTTATCCCAGGTTTTCAAGTTTGTGGTTATCCAGAGGCAAAATTAACAAGAACCACATTATATCTGCTTAATCAATTATGTTCAGGAATAAATAGCTATGTTTTCTGCTACACTTTCAATCTAGAGGTGTCTAGAGCAGTCCTCAGAGGAAGGATCATAAAGGAGCAGGGCCACTCCTCTCCAAAAAAGCTGTACTTGAGCTCACTCAGGCTGTCGAGTATCAAGACAGCATACCCCCAAAAAAGTTATGAAAGAGCGTGGCCAGATGGAGAGGAAAAAGAAATGTAAAAGCAGATTATGAAAAACAGAAGACCAGTACAGAGAATAAGGCAGGAGAATGTGGTTCTGAGGCAAGACTAATCAGAGGCATGGCAGCAGCTAGAGGCCCACACTGTTGACAATAACTGTATTGATCTCCCCAGTGCTAATGAGTATCATTTTCAGGTACCACATATTGGTGGGATAGCTCGTGGTTTCCCATAACAATCTCACACAGATCTTTAAAGACTGAAGTAAGGAAACTAGACAATAAGTTCCTATCACCGTTGGACAGTGTTAAATCTGCCTCCAAAGTCTTGAGTCTGGCCTGGAAAGGGACCTTCCTGTGGGTCAGATGGAATTTGAATCCATTAAGCTGCTGAGGTAATCATCTGTAATTATTCTCCCAGAAACAGGAAATTCACAATTCTAGTCTCCTTTAAAATCTTTTTTTTTTTAAATGATAAAAGCGGACATCTCACAGAAAATCACAAATGAAAGGGCACAAATTAAAAAGTAAAAGTTTCCCCTTTTACTTTTGTTTGTTCCTTAATCCCAGGGGCAAATTAGAATCCCTTTAGGAACCCTTATTCCATTAAAATAAAACAGGTAGGCAGGCAAGATGGTGCAGGTAATGCATGCAAATATAAATACATAGAAAGGCAATGTAGCACTGTGTTTATGAGTATGTTCTGTGAGTTTGAATCCTAGCTCCATTACTTATTATGGATACACACATAATACGTTTATTAGCTTGTATGACACTGGGTAAATTCTTTAATCTCCATGTATCAGATTCCTCATCTTTAAAGTGGAAATAATAAATGAGGCAAACCACCTTATTATTGTTGTGAGGATTAAATTAGTCACTACTTGGGTGGCTCCATAGTGTAGAGGTTAGCACGTCTGCTTTACACTCAGAAGGTCCTAGGTTTGCACCCCACGTGGAGCCATGGACCATACCCTGGGTGCACCTGGCCCTGGGTGCCCCCCACCAGAGTGTAGGAGGAGACACCCACCTTCAGAGATCCAGTTAAGGGGAAACAGCAACATCCATAGGTCAGGGGTGGAAGTGGGAGGCAGGGAGGAATTAAAGAGGGGAAAAAGTAAAATTAAAAAATTTAAAAACCCTATAAAATTTTTTTAAAAATTAGTCACTACTTGTAAAGTACTTAGAACAGAGCAGGCAGAGAGATACTAAGTGCTCACTAAGTATCAAATATTATTCTATTATCAATCAAACCCATGCATAATGCAAAAAATGTCATTTTAAATTTACAGCAAGGAGGTAATGTTTATTTTGTTTGTTACCATTGCTCTTAAATACGATCGATATTTTCATAATCAGAGAACTTTTAATTTTTATTTTTCAATTAGAGTTGGCATTCAATATTATTTTATATTACTTTCAGGTGTACAGCTCAGTAGTTATACATTTATGTAATTTACAAAGTGAGCCCTCTCATTAGTCTAGGATCCATCTGGCACTACAGATGGTTATTACAATATTACTGACCATATAGAAAACAATCTTATTTAAAAATTTAAACTTTAATTGTATCTAAGACCAAGGACATGGGGTAGGATTTTTCTACCTTTTATTTTCCACTGTCTTAGTGAAGTGACTCTCAAAATTTGGATAAAGTGGGAAAATAATAAAAAATCTACATGAATCTCCTTAAAATGAACTACACTAGGTAGATTCAGGATAAACAGTAATTCCAATTTCTGTAAAAAAGCATTTAAAATCATGTAGGGGCTTCACAGTTAAGTGTCTAGTAAGATAACATTTACGCAAACCAAATAATCATTATAAAGTTAAAAAAATCTTTAAAATTACCTGTTTTAGAAATGCAAATTTACATAAAGCTGCCATCTGATAGTAGAGATTAGTATAGTTAATCATACCAGTTAATTTAGAACATGCTCTGATTAAATTGGCATGGTTATATCCTAATACGACATTAGGATTTAGCTGAAGGATTAGGGCAAGGGTAGCAAAACAAGTATGCTATCTCAATTTATGCATGACAAATACAGTACCATAATGATTGTACAATAATATCTCAGTTATTAGAAGACACTTCCTGCAAATCTGAATGAAATAGCTCCAAAAGCATAATTTTTAAGTAAAGGTTTGCTTAGTATTTGTGAAGTGCAAATAGCCAGCAACAATGAAAGAAGGCTGAGACTTAAGACTAAGATCATAACCTGATGTACTATGATTATTTGTTTCCATTCTGATTGACCAGTGAGATTTATAAACGGTTAGATATTCCACATAAAAGCTGAAACAGAAGCCAATAAAGTGGGTATGCTGGTAGGAGAGAAGGCTGGGAGGGTAAGCATCTGGAAGAGAATGCAGTGGCAAACAAAGATAAGAGGCAGTGACAGCCAGTGCTGACAGTCATAGGAAATAAGTCAGAGGGCAGTATGGTCAAAGCTTTGCTGTAGATGCAGAATATCTGAGCATTTTTGGTCATATGCTCACAAACATCCTAAAAGGGCTGAGGGCATGTCATTCCATTTCACAAATCGCAAATTTTCTTTAAAAAATATGCAAAGAGCAGTCTAAAATACAGTTGGGAGTAAAAATGCAGTTAACCAAGGAAAATTTTTCAAAGATTAATGAAGTGAATAAATTGCTGTACCGAATATCAAAACATACTAAAAAGACAATAATGAGAATTAGAAAAGTGTGTTTCTGGCACAAGAATAGATAAATAGATCAATGTAACAAATTAGAGTCCAAATTTAGAATATGATAAAGACAGCAATTTAAATTGATGAAAAGACACTTTTAGAAAAACTGTCTATTCAGCTGGGGGGAAAAAAGAGTTATACTCTTATATCATGCTATATAAATAAATTCAGATGTTTTAAGACTTAAATGTAAAAGAAAAAATTATTGAAATACCAGAATAAAAGATAGTGCATTTTGATAATCACAGAGTTAGGGCCTCTCGAAACATACTATGAACCTGGAAGTCACAGAGAAACATAGAACATATCTGACCACATACAAAGGATTCTATGTAGCAAAATAAATAAGAAAATGGGCAAAGAATGGTACTAAATAGCAATTTAGCATAAGAAATACAAATAATAAATATTATAAAAAATTATCAACCACAGTAAAAAGAATGTAAATAAAACGATAAAATACATATTTTGGTATATCAGTTTGGCAAAATTCAAATTAATGACATGAATGAATGATCTGAATAAATGGGAAAAGCATGAGAAAAATGGACATCCTCATGTATTCATGATGGGGGTATATGCTGGAACAGTAATTTTTAAAGGAACAATTTTTAGTATCACACTTTAAAAAACACATACCCTTGACCTAGTAATTTCACTTCTAACAATCTGTTCCACAAGTATTCTAAAAAATATACAAATATGTGTATACGAATATTTGCTGCAGCAATATTTATAATAAAACTAAAAACAGTTTAATGTCCATACTTAGGAAAATTATCAAATGAAATTACAGTAAAGTCATACTGTGAAATACCTATTGAGCACTTATTTTGTGCCAGGCACTGTGCCAAAAGCTTTATGTGTAAAGCTCATTTATTCCGCAATGACACTAGGAGGTAGGCATTATTATTAAATCTATTTTATAGATTATGCAACAGGCACTCAGAGAAGTTAACGAATATGAATCCAGGCTGTCTTGATTCCAAAAAGCTATACTCTTAATCATCAAGGTTACCCATACCAGGAATATTATTTAAAACAGATTCTTTGGAAACGAATCTTCATTATGCAAACACCATACACATATTCAATTGTCCTATATAAAATTAAAGATTTAAATGTGAATTTCATTTATGCCTAGATTTCATTTTTGAGAAAAACATCAGAGAAAGCTTTAAAATATATCAGTTGCTTCACTTATCAAATATTGAGTGCCAGACGCTGTGCAAGATGTTCTTTATAATGAGCTCTTTATAATGAGCTCTTGGGGGAAGATAGTCTAATGTAGAAGAAAGACAATACAGGACTGGAAATCATGATACAGTGCTGTAAGAATAACTGGGAGAGGATCAGGGAAAGATTCTCTGTTGATACAACTGAAATCTGATATCATATGTAAAATATGTTTTTGACTAAGATTTTGTGCCTTTGAAGTATGAATACATAAAAATAACAAAGGTTTTCAACTTTCTCACTTTTCTCATTCATCATGCAAAGAATCAGAAATCCAAACATGCTATATCACAAAGGGCTCTGGAAAACACATTATCAAACAATTCTTCCCATTTATTTAGTTTGAGAAAGAGAGAAAGGAGGGACTGAGATCTCCATTACTCTTCAAAAGGTTTTCTGATATTATATATGCTTTATTTAAAACCTGAAAATTTAGTATCTATTAGAGCTGTTTAAAAAGTTCAGGATGATAGATATTGTGCTTACTATATAGGAGATATATATTAAACTATCATAAAAACAAGGAAGGGCACTACAAGCACTTTTATATTATCAACCTAATACTCCAGAGTCCTCTTGGGTAAAACAAGATAAAAGACATTTAGTTTGTTCTGAACTTCCAGGAATATTTTTTACTCAGGACAATGTGCTTTAGCTGCAAGCCTCAAATTTGTAACAGATAAGGGTATAAAGCATTTTTCAAAAAATTTTAGCAAAAATAGTAACCCAGGAACAGACCCCTATCTTTACTTCTTACTAGAGACCATTCTTACTATCTAAGGTAAACAGAGCTCTATCTTGAAAATATTAAAGTATCAGAAAACTCTTAAAATAAGGCCTACCAATGCAAAATCTGGGTCAGCCACAGCATAAACCTGCCTTGAAACACTTATAGTAATAAAACCCTGTAGACTCTTTATACTTCCTATTTATATAAAGAAAAAAATCACAAAAACTGAATTACACTTGAAGTTTCTATGATATATTATAAATATATTACTAAATTATTTAAAAACGAATGTACTGACTCAGTTATTTGACTTAACTAAGTTGCACCACATACTAGTACATGTCTGAATTTCTCATCACTCTTAACACATTCATTCACCAAGTAAAATCTATGAAATGTCAAGTCAAATAAGGAAATGATTCCTTTTCAACTTGCTAGGGTTCATTATGCTACATATCTACACCCAGAAAAAATGTATAGTGTAAAAAATCTCTCAAACAAGACTTTAGTAGTACCCTCCTTCCCCCCAAAACTACATAGTACCTACCAACTCTTTAAAATGTGCTTTGAAACAATATTAAAAATTACTGACCACAAACATAAGAGAATTCTGTTTAAGATAGCAAGCTATTAAATAAGTATCAAGAAATCAAGAGCATTCATATATACATATATGCAAACAACAGATTTAAGGGATCTCATTTCCAAAAGCAACAAAACAACGAAATTCTGTACATTTTTATGTAACCAGAAATGTGTAACTTATGAAGAAAACTTGAAAAACCTTTAAAAATGAAACAGAATCGAAGAAAAGCTATAATCACATTCTTGAAGAGACAAACTAAAGGTGTCAAACTAAAGATAACTTAAAATTTACACAAATCCAGTAAAAATATCAACTTGTTTTCCCTCCACGAACTACAGAGGCTCATTCTAAAAATCTGATTGAAAAATAAACAAGCAATAATTACCAGGAAAACTCTGAAAAAGAACTATGAGAAAATAGCTCTAAAAGATATCAAAACATATTTTATAAAGTCTCAAGAGTTAGAAAACAGTGTCAAACTGGCAAATGACTAGACAGACTAATGGGACAAAATAGAAAGTCCAGAAATAGACCCATATAAAGAATTTTCAGAAATAGAGAAGCCTATCTGATAGAAAAATGGACAAAGTACATAAAAAAGAAATACTAATAAGCCCTTAAACATACAAGATCCTTAACCTAATTTGTGAAAACAGAAATGCAAATTTAAAAAATACACTGAGATAGCATTTCTCATCTGAAGCAAAATCTAATATAAGTCCAACCATTCTCCTGCCAAGCTGTGAGGAAAGAGGAAAACTAAGGACCCTCACATATCGCTGGTGGAAATACAAAATGTACAACTCTTATGTGAAGGCAATACAACAATATCCATCAAAATTACAGATGCACTTACTCTTCCACCTAGCAAACACATTTCTAGGAATCTAAACAAGACACCCTACATTCATATGAAATAACACATGAACAAGGTTATTCACTGTAAAACTGTTTAATAGCAAAAGATTAAACACAATCAAGTGCCTGGCAACAGGGGATTGTCTGAATCAGCATAACTGAATACTATGCAGTCAAACAATAATAATAAGGAAGACTGCGTGTATTGATATGGAATGCTCGCTCCAAAGTATAAAAATGAAAAACAAAACAACGTGAAGAACAAAGTCTCAACGTGAAGAACAAAGTCTCAAGTGTACTACATGAGTAAAAAGAGGAAATAAGAATATATATTTGAATTAACTATTTGCATAAAGACTGGAAGAATGATAGAAATTAGTAAAAACAATTATATTGAATGGTATAGGGAGGAGAAGATACAGATGTTTAGGAGTAAATTTCTGAGGGTATTCCTTTTAAAAAAAAATAGCATTTTTATTTTTGAACCATGTAAATAAATGTTCCCTAGTCAAAAAATTATGAGTTAACAATTAAATTTGAAATACAAAGGAAGATAAAATAAAATTAGTTACTTGGTTAATATTTGGTCAAAAAAAAATTACTCAACAATGGTGTAAGCCTTTTTCCCCTGAGTGATATTTAAAGGGAATACTAGAATTACAACAAAACTCATCGTGTGAAACATCAATATCACAAATGCAATCACACTTGTCCATATGTTCATACCAAATTTCAAAGCAATCTGTTAAAACTAGAGAATGTCTTGCACTTTGAAAACTCATGTACTATGTGGCAAAAAGCACATTGTTCACCTTGTTCAAGATAATAGTTGCACTTTATTTGTCAGTAGGAAGTCAGCAAAAGGAGTAAACACACA
>NW_011888847.1:7990747-8034096 GCF_000151845.1 Pteropus vampyrus | reverse complement strand
CAAAACATATTTTATAAAGTCTCAAGAGTTAGAAAACAGTGTCAAACTGGCAAATGACTAGACAGACTAATGGGACAAAATAGAAAGTCCAGAAATAGACCCATATAAAGAATTTTCAGAAATAGAGAAGCCTATCTGATAGAAAAATGGACAAAGTACATAAAAAAGAAATACTAATAAGCCCTTAAACATACAAGATCCTTAACCTAATTTGTGAAAACAGAAATGCAAATTTAAAAAATACACTGAGATAGCATTTCTCATCTGAAGCAAAATCTAATATAAGTCCAACCATTCTCCTGCCAAGCTGTGAGGAAAGAGGAAAACTAAGGACCCTCACATATCGCTGGTGGAAATACAAAATGTACAACTCTTATGTGAAGGCAATACAACAATATCCATCAAAATTACAGATGCACTTACTCTTCCACCTAGCAAACACATTTCTAGGAATCTAAACAAGACACCCTACATTCATATGAAATAACACATGAACAAGGTTATTCACTGTAAAACTGTTTAATAGCAAAAGATTAAACACAATCAAGTGCCTGGCAACAGGGGATTGTCTGAATCAGCATAACTGAATACTATGCAGTCAAACAATAATAATAAGGAAGACTGCGTGTATTGATATGGAATGCTCGCTCCAAAGTATAAAAATGAAAAACAAAACAACGTGAAGAACAAAGTCTCAACGTGAAGAACAAAGTCTCAAGTGTACTACATGAGTAAAAAGAGGAAATAAGAATATATATTTGAATTAACTATTTGCATAAAGACTGGAAGAATGATAGAAATTAGTAAAAACAATTATATTGAATGGTATAGGGAGGAGAAGATACAGATGTTTAGGAGTAAATTTCTGAGGGTATTCCTTTTAAAAAAAAATAGCATTTTTATTTTTGAACCATGTAAATAAATGTTCCCTAGTCAAAAAATTATGAGTTAACAATTAAATTTGAAATACAAAGGAAGATAAAATAAAATTAGTTACTTGGTTAATATTTGGTCAAAAAAAAATTACTCAACAATGGTGTAAGCCTTTTTCCCCTGAGTGATATTTAAAGGGAATACTAGAATTACAACAAAACTCATCGTGTGAAACATCAATATCACAAATGCAATCACACTTGTCCATATGTTCATACCAAATTTCAAAGCAATCTGTTAAAACTAGAGAATGTCTTGCACTTTGAAAACTCATGTACTATGTGGCAAAAAGCACATTGTTCACCTTGTTCAAGATAATAGTTGCACTTTATTTGTCAGTAGGAAGTCAGCAAAAGGAGTAAACACACATGACAGGCAGTAAATACTTTTGACTATGTAAACAAAGCTTTTAATAATAGCCTGCTCAACGGAGGTCAGGTTGGGATTATGCTAAAACTGGCAGGGTGGAGGTAGTAAACAGCAAGCAGCCTTCGATCCAATCAAAGAATGAAAAGCATGAGAGGAAAGGCTATTTCCAAAGACTGCCACATTCTCTTCTCTCTTATAGAGCAAAAGAGTACATGAGAACCATCTTGCTTCTATCTTTGGGGGTGGCTGGGAGTTTTGTCTGGGACCAAAGGGAGAGGAAACAAAAGTCTACATTTAGCATCTCACTAACATAGGTGAAAGTGACTCACTGTTAAAGTATTTTAGCAACTTAATTAGTTAAGTAATAGGTAAGACGAAAAGGCTTCCAGTAAAGGCTGCCCCAGCTGCCTAGAGCAGGGTTAGATAAGCCTGGCAATGACTTCTAGAGAATCAGAATCTAAGTCACAGCGATATCACTCAGACAAATCTGAGTACTTACATAGAAACTGTGCCAGAAAGTTAAGAGCTCCTGTTACAAGCATACATTTTAGTATTTATTACAAGAGACTGCTCCAAGTAGGACCTTTGTTCTCGTATCTAAGATCTAGCTAGGTAAATAATATTTATATGGAGGAAAGTTTAAGCTGATTAAAAAAAAAAGCATTTTATATTTCTGGGAACATTTACAGGCATGCTCACAAAAAGAAAAACAAGTTGGTGAGTTAAAAACAAGAACCCAATCCTGTGACAACATGAGCAATTTACCCAGACCTCTCTCTTAAGCTCAAGACCCATTTAACCAACTAGACAATGCCACTTGACCCCCTTATACCTCAAATTAAACCCTCCCCCAATCAAAACTCTGCTATTCCCCAGGTGTAATGCAGAAAACATTAAGACACATCAAAATCAACTTAAAATAGTGATAAAGTGAAAACTATTAAAAGCAAGGGGGAAAAAAGACATATTAGTAGAGAGAAATAAAGGTAAGAATAAGACTTCTGGTTGAAAATAATGCAAACCAGAATATAGTGAAACAACATCTTAAAGTAATAAAGCAAAAGAGTCAATCTTGAATTACATACCCAATTTATAAAAATCTTTCAAAAATGAAGGCAAAATAAAGACTTTGTCAGACATACAAAAGCTCAGAAAATTCATCACCATCAAACTTTAATATAAGAGGTACTTGACAGAATATGTATTATTACATGATACTTGACAGAATAAATAGAAGACAGAATATTATGATACTTGACAGAATATGTATTATTACAAAGGACTAAAGAGTACCAGAAATGATAAATAGAAAAGACTTATTCATTTTCAAATATCTTTAAAAGATAAATGACTGATTAAAGCAAAAATAAGAATAGTGTTATTATAGGGCTTATAATATGTACAAGTAAAATATATGATTAACAGTAGCACAAAAGACAGAAGGGGATGGATGGAACTGTGTTGTTAGGTCCTTATGCTAAATATGAAGTGGTAAAAAATTACCTGAAAGTTGACAGAGATAGATTAAAGATGTATACTATAAGCTCTAAAGCAACCACCAAAAATTTAAGAGTATAGATAATAAACCAACACATGATATAAAGTGGAATCATATAAATACTCCATTCAAAATAAATAAGAAAAAGAGAAAAGAGGAAACAAAGAACAGATGGGACAAAAAGAAAACAAATAGCAAGATGAGAGATTTAAACGAAATCATGGATATGCCAAAATTAGTAAGTCATATAATTTAAATATATACAGTTTACTGTGTCAATTACACTTCCATAAAGCATCTTTTAAAAAGAAAAAAAAAAACTTAAAGGTCATTTCCACATTGTAACTTTTCCTGGCATCCTCAGGCAGAATCTGTATTCATACCGCATCCCAGAACTTAAAATATACTTCAAAAATGAAATCACACTGTTACTACGCTTATCTCTATGTCTGTCTTCCCTGTTAAGGATGTGAGCTCCTGGACTATCTTATTTATATTTTAAGCCCAGGACCTAGTAGAGTAGTGCTTAAGTGCTTGATACCTGTGAAATTAATTGAATTTATGTTTAATTTTTTTAAAATCAAACGCAGAGTCTTGAGTTAATGAATGTGAATGTTTGAAAATAGGTACTAGATGGGAATGTAAAAGCGAATTAAAGATAAGTAATACCACCGAACCTCAATAAAGATCCACTTGAAACTAGATTAGCTGTTTTGGTATAAACACTTAGCCAGTCTGTGAATTTCTCCAGAAAAAAATTAGTGTGCATAGAACAGAAATCGGAAGAAAAAACCAATCATAATAAATACTGAGATAAACTCAGGATTAAAAATTAAAGAAGGTACAGTTACTTAACACTATGAACAGAAACAGACTAAAAATAATTATCCATATTCTACCTGCAATCACTAGTTATGTTAGAGTCTGTATAAATGCCTATTTACCTAGTATTATAATAAATGTAAAGACAGACCTCTAATTTACAGGCACTAAGATAAGGACAATGTGGTTAAGGGAAGAAGTAGCTTTAAGAGAGTTGACAGTGCTTAAGCAAATAAGTGCTAATTCCAACAATGCACTGAAAATAACAGAAAGGTATTTCTACTATTAAAGGTACTATGAAAAAATTCTCTCCAAAAACCCGAAATGCAAATGTTGCATATGTTCATCTCTAATATTCTTTTTTTTCCCAATATTCTTTAAGTTTTTCTGATTACACCAGAGAAACAACTTTAGCTAACCTCTTTTTGGTTTCTATTACACCTAGGTCTGGGTGGGCGGACAGTAATTTAGAATATCGAGGAGGCGCTACTATACTATGTTTAACAAGGAGGCAGATTTCCAGTTCAAGAACAGGCCACTGCATTATTTACGTAAAAGACGCAGAAGAATCCTAGATGGGTTGGCAGGACATTCCACAAATAGCCAGAATCAAGAATTCTGAGTTCTCTGTGTTGATGCAACAACCTATACCCATTTTAATAAGTTAGAAGTCCAGCGTTCTAGAAAATTAAGAATGTGATCATGACAAAGCAACTGGTAATATTGGAAAAAATCTTAGAATTTTTTTGTAAAGCTTTCTATCTATATAAATTTTGGTTGTGTGCTCAAACATTATAATAATAAACTCTACTTTAAATCATTAAAGTCATTTAATTGTAACAGCCAATAATCTTATCACATGATTTTGGAATAAAACACAAAGAAGTGTGCGAAGGAACAGAGAATTTGTCTTCCAGAGACAAATGTTAACTTACTAATGAAAATGATGCTTAAAGAATTATTTTTTAAAAGGCTTTTGGTTGAAGACCATAATTAGTACTGTAATAGTATGAACTATACAAACATTTTTCTAAGTTTTGAAAAGTTTTCTAGCTTCTCAAAAATTAAGTTTTCATACTCTAGCAATTAAACCAAATTGTATGGAAGAGCCATTGGAAATACACAAAAGGATGCGTGATATGACATTAAAGGTTTTTATATATATGTTATTGATACTGATTGTTCTAGCATTGCTTTTATTTTTTGATTCAAATAAAATATGTCCACACCATATATTCTAGATAGGCACTACGTAAACCTTTTAGAAATAATAGTTTAAAAGAACAAAAGATTTTGATGTCATTATACTGTTTTACTTAAAATTTTAGATAAATGGACAGAACCCAGTGTCCTCTTAAATACAGAATAATTAAACAGTAATTTTTTTTTAAGCAAGATGTACGCCACATAATTTTATGCCTTATATTGAGTGGATTTCCTGAGAGGACTAGGAAATGGACATCTACATCTGAGAAAAAAGTCTTTCTGACCTCTATTTTTAATTAAAGCTATTATATGAGATCCAATTTGAAAGCAGAGTACAGAAAGATAGCCAGTAAGTTTGACTCCCTTACTTTCAGCATAAATGCAGATGTTGTGGCTACGTTTTTCCTACTTAAATTATACATAAAGTTGTGCTTCCAGATTGAGTGTTACCAACTTACTTACATTCCCTTTCTAAACAGTGACTCCATTTCACTATGTGAGGTTGAGGAAAGAACGGTGTGTGATTTCAGTGTCTCATTCAGTTATTAAACATTTATTGGGAGCCAAATACATGCTAGGTATGGTGCTGGGACACAACACTATTGTTAGCTTATGATGAATGTCTTTGTTACTTGGTAAACTATAATATTGGAATTCTGAAAGTCCATTCCCCTGGATGACCACGTGAAATTGGTGAGAGTGGATGGAACTAGTGACCTTGTATCAGGTAAAGTCTTCATTATTCATTCAGTTCTCAGTATGTCAAGTATCTCTGTTCTACACATGAACACAGAAGTCTTCCAGAGCTGAAAACACAATTGCAAAGGGAAGAACAACTGAGATTTTTAGCACTGAAAAAACTTGAAGGTCTGCAGATAGGGAAATATAATGCTTCAGACTTCAAGAATATTGGCTACCACATTTACATGGTGTCTAACAGGGGGTTTAAATGCTTGACAACAATGAATGGCACTCTGGAGTTCACAAAGTACTTTCACAGCATTTCATTTCAATTTTCCTGACCTTATAATTTTACAAAGGAAGGAACCAAGTGAGGGTAAACCAGGTTTTTAGCCCTGCATTTCTCAAAAATGTGTTCTATGGAATTGAGATATTATAGTCATTAGGAAAAAAAATAAAAATAAATTTGTTTAGGTTCATGATCGATTAATTTAGAAAAATAACTGATAAAAGTTAAACAGTACATCTATTACAGGACTTCTCAAAGTCTTTAATATGCTATTACATCATGTGACTCTCCATGAGCAGGAAGGATTTTCCAAACTCATCTGAACATAGAATCCTTTAATCCTTAAGGACCACTTTAAGGATCTAATGTTCCAGAAAAAAAACAAAATAAGAAGAATCAAGTCAGAAGAGAATAGACTTTTGGAGGCAAAACCTACTGACAGCCAGGTCGGGAATCTGGAAAAATAACCACAAAATAGCTCCAGAGGAAGCCAAAATGTCCGCCATCTCCTCTCGGCTATACACTGAACTGCTAACTGGAGCAATTACTGTTTTCCTCCAAAATATTTACTGAGCTTCTATGATGCTCCAGGGACTATGGCAGAAGCTGGAGAAAGAAAAATGAACAAGACAGAGAGTGTCCCTGATCCCACGAAGCTTACATTCCAGTTGGAAACAAACACAAGAAAATATCAAAATTCATTAGAGCTATGCAGGAGGAAAAAAACAAACGAAAACCTGGATGATGTGACAAAGAGAATATGATTGAGACAGGCTGATATTAAAATAAAAGTAAGTAAACAAATAAGTAAAATGCTGGAAACACCTACAGGGCTTTCTTAAACAGTCATGAATACAGGCTCAAATTTACATAACAATGAAGAATGGGAATAAATACTGTTCTGATAATAGTTAACGTTCACAGAGTACTGAGTATGTGCAGGGTACTATACTAAGATTTAAATGCTTTATTATTTAAATCTCACAATAACCATTTGAGGTAAATACTATTAATTATTTTCTTACAAATAAAACTGAGGCAAGAGAAAAATTAAGTGTTCAAGGTCACAGAGCTAAAAATCAATAGAGCTTAAATTCAAATCCAGCAATAAAGGAGCTAAATTCCTAACTTTTTGGCCATCTGATGTAGTAGCATCTATTTGACAGAAACTAAACTGCCATTCCAATGATTTTTAAGAGTTCTTGCATCTTTTCACTGTGTATTACATGTAACTTCTGTCTGCCTCTCTTAAGTTACTAGCAGAGAGACCCAACAAAGGACTTCATGGTTTTTTTCTTAACAAAAGTAGAAACTGCATTCTGATGTTCAATTTTAATATAAAGAAATTCATCAAAGAGCATACAGTGGCAGTGAAAGAGCCAGGCTAATCACCCCGAACCAGAAAAAAATGACAGATGTAACCAAGTTCCAATACAAACTAAAAAGGACTTAGCAAGAGATGAGAAAACTATAGCCCTGAGTGGTTAAATAACTGAAGCACAGTCATTTAACTAAATAATGAAGAGGCTATCCCACCATTATCCTCATGTCCTAAGGATGGGGGCCAGATCAGTGCAGCTTGGAGGATGGACTGGGTAGAGTCAGTGGTCAGGTATCAGTACTGATGACAAAGCACAATCACAAAATATCTGAAATCAAAGACTGACAGCCAAAAACAGGTCACAGCCAGTCACTGAAAGACTGGGATTAACTGTGAGAATCCATTTGCTACACATGGAAAAGCCAACATGGTAGAGATGCACATTCCAGGAACAGGGACAAAATGGAAGAGAAAGCAATCAGAAAAAGTCACAAGAAAGGCAAGACCAGTAGAGGGAGGTACACTGTGCTGCCAGACAAAGGAATCTGCTCACAACTATCTTTCTCAGAGCTACCTGGAGAGTTCTTGGAATACAAGACGTTCTACCTCCAATGAGCTAAGAAGCTCTTAAGAAAGCTTCGCTTTGGATCTCTTTGCCATCTGTGGCGGTTACTTCTTACAGAGAATGCACAAGATTCTGATATATTCCCAAAGTACATTATTCCTTCCCCCTATCAGTCTCTACCTCTTTAAGTAACAGCACAGGAAAATTCTTTAAGTTACTTTCACAGATTCCTACTATACTTTTCCAAGGTGACCAACCACAAAGAGGAGTAGCTCAAGCAATATCTGCTCGCTGAAGGTGATTATTATGGTAAACGTTAAAACATTCTGCCATAGTTAAACATGACTTTGTTTCTCTCTGCCTTTTATGTGATACTTTTATCACAAGTAACATCTGCACAGAAATGGGGAAGTCTGGAAACCAGAAACATACCCACCAATCTCTCCATTGAAAACCAAAAAGAGAAGCAAAGAGAGGCACCAATCTTCAAAGATCAGTGCTCCACAGATGAAGGAGGAAAAAAATCCTACTCTTAAAGTTATCATCTTCCTGCCAAATCCTAGTGAGAATTTTAGAATTTTACATTAAAATATTTTAAATAGTTTTAATACCATTCTAAGGGAAATAAGAAACAAGTAAAAATTTAAAAACACCTCAAATTACAATTATGTTAGGCAGATTTTTCAGAAGAATAAGTTCTCTTAAAATGTTTCAGAAAGGTTTTTGAGACACTGTCCCCATAGCCCACCTCCACCTGCCTGCATATGTGATTTCCTACCCTGCCTACTGTGCCTCAATTCTTTTAAGAGTGTGTACCAATCTAGTACTTTGAACTTTTATGAAAACCAAATATTATGTAAATGGTAATTAATTACATAAATGGTAATTTATTATCTGAGATTATGCCACCAAATTTACAGAGAATCATAACTACTGTCACCAACAATTTTAGTAAGAAGAAGCTCAAGGGACCAGAAGCAATTCTATGGGTCAAGTGCAATGGTCCATAACTTGAATGTGGTTCACAACCAGATTTTCTTTTCAGTGAAATGACAGCCTGTACTTGTAAAGTCTAAACTCCATATAGGAAGTGAAGTGCTTTTTAAAAGTTATTGTTCTCAGTTTCAAACATATGGCCATCATTTTAAAAGCATGCAGACCAACTGAACAAGCATCAGAATTAATGATTAAAGATTAAATTTTTATTCAGGCTTTCTACTATGTAACTAATCTGACTCTGCTTAAGCAGCAGGAGAAATTTAACATGCTCTACGACTAAAATGAAAACTGTTACCACACAGGCACAAAAGATCTCTTTGCATTTATCGGTTGACAAGTAATAAATAGACTCTAACTTCAGCTTAATTATGACTTAGCTGAAACAGCTTTATGGGACTGACTTCCCTTAAACAGCAGGGAGCAAAGGAGATAGCCAGTAAAGAGGAGAAAGGAAAATGAAATTATGGTGAAAACAGGGAATTATTTCAATGAGGACTAAACAAACAAAACTATATTTGATAGTTTCTAATGGTTTTTAAGTCTCTCCAATCCTTGTAAGTTAATAACGTTAGGCAATAATAGTCACCTTTAGTTTCTAATATAGCAGTTAATATAAAAACATAATTATAAATTAACATGTGGAAGAATAAATTCCATCTATCAGTATCTTGTCTCTGATTCTACAACTCGAAAATTAAGTCGACTGGCTGTACACTGAACTGCATATTTCAAATGGATGAACTGTATGGTATGTGAATTATATCTCAATAAAGCTATTAAAAATTTTAAGACTGATGCAGGGGCAGTGGGGGGTGATGATGCAGTGTCTGAAAACAAAGCTCTAGAATAACTAAGCTTTTCTATGTAAGCTGACCAATGAAACCAAACGCTAAACAGGCTCTGGTGAAAGAGAATAGATTAGATGTTTCTGGCATGTTAATAAAGAAATTCCTTCAACTGATTTGGTTTTTGACTTGATAAGCAGCCAACTAAACTGCTTTGCTAACTGAAATTCTGACCCACTCCTTTCCCCTCTGTGCAAGGGACATATGTGAAGAGGGTGAGAACCACATGCTTCCACCAGAAGGAAAAAATAATCTTCTGGAAAACATGGGGGGGGAGGGTGTAGGGGAGAGCTGTCCATGTTTTATTCCAGAATATTTTACATTTTCCAAAGCATAAACTACTTTCCTCACAAGCACAATCTCAACTAACCAGAGGAAAACCAACCTTCTCCTTTAGAAATACACAGTTCCATTTCTGCATGTTTGTCATTTTAACAAAATATATTCTTTTCTAACCATGGTCCACCCTCATGTCCAGGGGTACTCTGGGAATTTTTCTCATATCACTGAACCACTTCAAACCCTCCGTCCCTTGCAAAGAAAAAAAATACTTAAAAAAAAAAAAAATTAGAAACCAGCACAACAGATGTACAGCTCCATGTTTTCACACACCTACTTTCGGCAGTGTAGCCAAATGCATGGACTCCACCGGCAAACTGGCCGGGTTCAACTGCTGTTCTGCCATTTACTAGCTGGGGACTCTTGGGAAAATCACTAAAGCTCTCGGTGCCCTTCTATTCTCACCTGTAAAATAGGAATAATTAAATTCCTACACCATAGCATGGATTAAGACTAAAATTGGTTATTACACGTAAAAGTTCACAGAACCATGCTTACCGCGTGGTGTATAATTATGATTATTATTTCAGAGTAAATGCACAACCTAAAAAAAGTATAAGAACAGTTTAGTTTGCAAACTTGTAAAACAGAATTGTGATAATTCCTAAAAAGCTGTACAGATATACTGAGACTGAACAAATACGAAATAGAAATGGATGGCGGTGGATGGTGGGAGCCAGGTTTCTCACTTCTGAAGAAGGAGGCTGTAGATAAGCAATGGAAGAAAGCTAGAATATATCATGTGGTGCTGGATCAGATTTAGAGACATCAGTACGAACTCATAGTTAGCTTAAAATGTACACAGATAGATGGGTGCAGAAACAATTACAGATATGTATGTAAAATGGGTAATACATATGTTTCCTAGCTCCAACTATTGAGAAGGCCTAGAAGTAATGACACATCAGTAATAACAAGCACGTCCACAGCCCATATCCTGGTTTCTTATACTATTGTCCAAGGAACCAAGGATCCCTGGAGAAATGGCTGATTATAAGGCTGGGGCCGGAAATATAAATGATGAGCCTGATTCACCTTATGTTGCCAGAAAGTAAGGATATCTTAAAAATAAAATGATGGGGACATATCAAAAGGACACAGGAGACACCTGAAAGAGGTCCCAATGGCTAAACTATTGGATTATAACCCAAAGTATAAAATACACATCCATAAATCCATACAAATATAAAATAATTCAAGAGCAAAGATATAAATCCCTATACAGAAGAATTCCAAGTAATTTATATAGGTTAATATCACTAGTGATGTCATGTTAACAGCATAGATACTTTATCTTCCCCCAAATCCTAAACAGTCTAACTATGAGAAAAACATCAGACACGTCTAAATTGAGAAATACTACAAAATATCTGATCAGCACTCCTCAAAACTGTTAAGGTCATCAAAAACAAAAACTCTGTGAAGCTGTCAGAGACCAGAAAATTCTGCTTAAAGAGACATGATGACTGTAATGTGGTATCCTGGATGAGACTGTGGGACAGAAAAAAGACATTAAGGAAAAACTAGTGAAATCCAAATAAAGTATGGAATTTAGTTAATAGTGATATACTAATGTTGGTTCCTTAGTTGTGACAAATGTACCATGGTAATGCAAGATGTTAACAGGAGAAAGTGGGTGAGGTATATGAAGAAACTCTCTACTTTGTGACTTTTTATAAATCTAAAACTATTCTAAAATTAAGTTTATTTTTTAAATACCTTAATTAAAGAATTAACTAATAAACAATTGAAATAAATATTTAAATGTTATGAGTTTAAGAAAATGAATTTAAATCTTGGTCAGATAAACAAAAAGATATTTGTCTCCCATAACAGCTTATTGCATCAGGTAAACGAATAATTTCTACAAGCAATATTGCTAAAAAAAAAAAATTAGATTCCATAAAGTTAGTTTCCAGACTTTTCTAAAACCCACCAAAATAAGTTAAATTATATTTTAAAAATCCTTTGTGTAAAATCTTATAAAACAGAGCCTAATTTAAATTTCAGAATCTTTTATATGATCACTTCTTATAAAGGCAATATAGGTTATGTTATATTATAGAAATATTCTTTGAATTTTAACTCAAATATTGCATTATATAGAATGATAGAAACAGCTAAAGAAATCTCAACACAAACAGTACAAACCTACTGTAAAAATAGCAACCCTGCCCAGTAATTAACAAAAACCTTCAATTTGGGTTTTTGAAAGGAAAAAAAACAGTTTGTCAAACCTCATGTAACCATAGTTTACCAAAGAAAAGAAATCTCAGCATTCCAAATCAAAACATCTTATATGATTAGCAGACTCAAGTAATGTTAGTGAATCAATATCAGAGCACTAACCAGAAACATGAGACCTCTAAAATAAAAATGTCAACATAATGACTATGAAATAAAAACGACAATGACTGAATTGTTCAATTACTGTTCAAACTAAATAACATTCAAAAAAGTAAACATAACTGTGTGTGGCCTGTTTCCGCAAAAGGCTTTATAGTCTCTACTCAATGCTCTTTGAAGGTTTGGGGTTTGAGTTTTTATTAAAGGAAGAAAAGGTGGCTGGAGCATAGGGTGGGGACAGAGAAGGGTGAGATGAGCGAGTTTTAATAATGCCATTGTCCATCTAGTGTCCTATCACTCAGCACCTTTGGTGCTTTATTTCCACCAACTTTGTCACCTTTTAAGAATGACATGGAGGGAGAGAAGTGTGTAGGAACAGTGGGAGACCATTAAATCACCTATTCCTGAGGCAATGAAAGGAAAACAGAAATCCAAAAAGGGATTTTAATGATGCACAGGTGTTCAAAGAAAACTCTACACAACTTTGGGTAATCTAGATGTCTATTTACTCCATTATTCGTCCCTGTTTCAAGTAGAAAATATTCAGTAACTTTTAATATCAAATCTTTTCCTAAAGACTGTAACGTTTACATACGTTTGTATTTACAGCATAGGTCTTTTATATCATATTTCATTTGTTTGCTAATATATCATACATACCTCAAAAGAAAGAGTAAAATCATGACTCCTGAATTCCCTGAATTCCTTGGATACTAAAAGTGAGGATAAAGTTAGATAACAGCTTTTCTTCCTTTGAAATCTCAAGGCAAAAGATGTCCCCTCTCTTGGCTCCCATCTTTGAAGCATTCTTGTCCTCATGTGTGTTCTTTTTTTCTTTACTATCTATTTCTCTCCATTGGTCCCTTCGAATCTATTAGTCTACCACTTTGAGAGGTTGGAGGTGGGGAGGGGAGGAGAGGAATGGATGACACCTTTCTACTAATACATTACCTAAACCAATCTGTCCGAAATCTAACTCCACAGCTTGCTTCACTCAACTTCCTCAACTCTCCAGGCCATCTAGGCCCTGAGCTTCCCCGATCATTAATCTAATTCACATAATTACCATTCACTGTTGGACTGGTGCATCGTCTTCCAAATAATCTGAAAATATCAGACTGAGGATTAACTGTCCACCCTGCATCACACCTCCCTACCCCCATAGGAGTAAGAAGTGGTGCCTGCCATCAAGTAGCTCACTATCTATACTTCTATTCAAACATCTTCAATGGTTCCCTTATTTCTATCTTATTAATTTATACCCTGGAACAGTTTCTCAAAACATACCTTGGTTTCACCTACTTCTCTACAGCAAAAAACCAGCAACTACAAAGCACGGTTCTGGAGTTAAGACTGCTTGAATTCAAATCCTGATTTCACCACTTACTAGAAGTATGACTTTGGGCTTATTCTTTACCTTTCTTTTTGTGCCTTAGTTTCTACATCTATGAAATGGAAATAACAATGCCTACCTTATAAGGCTATAAGGAGAATTAAAATGAGAATACCTGTAAAGTGCTTACATAAGACCATGCCCAGTACATAGTAAGTACTCCATAAATTTGTTATTTGCTATTATTATAATTATTATTAATATTCAAATTTCCCATTATTCTCCAATACAAATCATTTGATGTAGTCTGACATGTCCCTACATGATCCCTTCTTGCTTATTCCTCCCCCATCAAGTCTTCATTCTGCAATATTTACTCCAACTATAATGCCATTCCACTTAACCTATTTAAATCTAAACTTACTTCAAGGCCTAGCTTTCATTATGACTCTTTTAAAAAACCTTTCCTTTGGCTTTATTGGCCACAGACTGCAATCGTTTTCTGATCTAAACTTTTACCAAGAATCACATAATTCAATACATAGTCATAAAATGCTCCACGTTACTTAATGTTGTAATTAAATTAGTACTGTTTCCTCACCTAGTCTGCCACCTCTTTGAGAAGAGGGATCACATCTTCTTCATGAGCCATGGTACAAAGTTTAGCATAGATGCTCAATAAATGCACCTGAGGGATATTTAAGAGAGGAGAGGAAGGATATGGCTCTAAAAGAAAGTAGCAGGATCAAACTCTTCAACAACAGCCTTCAGAAGATGTCACCACCTCCTTATCTTCTGAATCACTGTAATTAGAGTTCTTTGCCGACCATTCCAATGACTCTAGAAAACAAGCAATTATATTCTCCTAACTAAACTCAATGAACTCTCAGTCCTCACCTCCTTTAGCTGTCTGCTGTACCTGACTCCAAACTACGACATTTTAATAACCTCAAACAGTTACAAAGGGAAGACCATGCAAGGACATCGGGAGAAGACGGCCATCAATAAGCCAAGAGAGGCCTCAGAAGAAACTAACCCTGCCAATACATTGATCTCAGACTTCTAGCCTCCAGAACTCTGGGAAAATGTATTTCTGTTGTTCAAGCCACCCACTCTGTGATCCTTTATTATGGCAGCCCTAGCAAATTAATACAAGGAACCAGAAATAGACCCATACAAATACAGTCAATTTTCTTTGACAAAGAAGCAAAGGAAATTAAATGGAAAAGCGATGGTGTTTTCAACAAATGGTACTGGAACAACTGTATATCCACATGCAAAAAAAAAAACAACACTTAGACTTTACATCCCTCACAAAAATTTAACTTCAATGGCTCGTAGACCTAAATGTGAAATGCAAAACTATAAAAGTTCTAGAAGGTAAGAGAAAATGTTGGTGACCTTGGTTTGGGTTTGACAATGAATTTTTAGATATAATGCCAAAGGCACAATCAATAAATAATTGATAAGCTGGACTTCATCAAAAACTTCTGTTCTGCTAAAAAAGGCTGTTGAGAGACTAAAAAAAACAAGCTATAGATAGGGAGAAAATATTTGCAAAACAAATATCTGATAAGGGATTATATCCAAAATATACAAAGATCTCTTAAACTCAACAATAAGAAAAACAATCCAATTTTTAAAAGGACAAAATATCTGAACAGATAACTTCACCAAATAAGACAGACAGATGGCAAATACACGTATGAAAAGATACTCAACATTATGTCACTAGGGAATTGCAAATAAAGAATAAGATACCAATACACACCTATTAGAATGGTCAAAATCCAAAATACTGACAACAGCGAATGTTGGTGAGGATGTGGAACAACAGAAACAGGAGTCATTGCTGGTAGAAATGGAAAATGGTACAGCCACCCTGGAAGACAAGTTTGGCAGTTTCTTACAAAGCCAAACATAAACAGAGTCTTACCACACAATCTAGCCAAATGCACTCTTTGGTATTTACCCAAAATTAGCTGAAAAGTTGTGTCCACACAAAAACCTGTACACAAATGTTTTATTCAGCTTTAATCATAACCGCCAAAACTTGAAAGCAACCAAGATGTCCTTCAATAGGAAAATGGATACATAAGCTGTGGTATAACCATACACAGGAATATTATTCAGCTATAAAAAACAAATGAGCTATCAAGCCACAAAAAGACATACTTAAGTACATACTGTTCAGTAACAGAAGCTAGTATGAAAAGGCTACACACTATATGATTCCAACTATATGACATTCTGGAAATGGTATAACTATGGAGACAGTAAACAGAAAAAGATCAATGCTCGCCAGGGGTGAGGGTCAGGGTAGGGAGAGCACAGAGGCAAAGTTCAGAGAATTTTTAGGACAGTGAAAATACTCTGTATGATACCATGATGATACATGTCATTATACATTTGTCCAAACCCATATAAAACTAAGAATGAACCCTAATGTAAACTACAGACTTTAGGTTAATAATAATTTATCAATATTGGTTCATCAATTACAACAAATTATAAGCTTCATGCAAGATGCTAATAATAGGGGAAATTGCGATAATATCTAGAAATGGGGCCTTTGGGAGATGATTAGGGTTAGATGGGGTGATGAGGTTGGGGCACTCATGATGGGATTAGTGCCCTTGTAAGAAGAGACACCAGGGAACTTGCTTGCACGATCTCCCACCATGTGAGCACACAGTGAGGTGGCCGTCTACAAACTAGGAAATGAGTCTTCACCAGAAACCAACTGTGCTGGCACAACTTGATCTTAGACTCCTAGTCTCCAGAGCTATGAGTTAGTAAATTTGTTCTCTAAGCCACCTAGTCCATAGTATTTTGTTTTGTCAGTCTGAACTAACAGAATCAAACTGACCAAATCTGAAATAATTTGAGCATCAAAATAAATAATAGTGATGACTTAGAACCCATGAATAAAATAAGAATCCATAAGTCAAATTTAAAAAGTGAAGAGAAATAAAAGCTCTTCCATAAAATAAAATGTAAACCAATAAACTGAAGACATTAATGGTTAAAAAGCCACTATTCTGCCACCATCACAGCATGATTCAAGTAAGAATCATCAATGAGTGCTAATTGATGATGGGTGAAAGATGAGAAAGGAGATATTATACAGTCTCCAAGCATCTCTCCATAGATTACTTATTGGAAAAGGGAAAAAAAATAACTTACAGTGAAGAAACCTGGCAGATGCAATGTTAACCAAGTGATCGAAGCTAACAATAATGGGACAAATCAACATCATATACTTCCTGATATGAGTCACTGAGGCCACATCACTTACATATGTTTTTGGCAGAAATGTGTACCATGAATTTAAACAAAAGGAACCACCATTCATACCAAAATGAAATTCTGCAAAATAAATTATGTGTGCTCTTCAAAAATAAATGTAAGTGTCTATCTAGATAGAAAAAGGGCTAAATAACTATCTTGATTTAAAAAGACTGAATGGTCCTGGAAACTAAAAGCAATGTATGAGCCTGGATTGGTTTCTGGACTAGAGGAAATAATGCTATTATGGACATTATTAGGAACATTAGTAGAAATCTGAGTAAGGTCTACAGATCAGATAATAGTATTATATTAATATTAAAATGTCCTGGTTTTGATAACCACAGTTTTATTTAAGTGAATATATTTATTTTTGAGAATTATACATTGAAGTATTTATAGATAAAGAAACATAATGTCTGTAACTTACTCTTATATGGTTCAGAAAGAAAATAACAATATGTATATAGAAAGAGAAAGAAAAAAAGAAGGGAGAGGGAAGGAGGGAAGGAGGAAGGAAGGACAAAAGGAAGTAAAAAAGAAGAAAGGAAACTACCAAATAATGCTCACCAGGAAGAAGAAAACTGAACACAGAATGGAGGAGTAAGATGCCAAGAAACACTGGTAAGCAAATAAATTGAAAACACATATGGGTAAATGTAAATGAGCACAATGTCTGTATAAAGCAATGATAATAAACACTACTCTGGAAGATTTACAAACATTGTAGAACCAAAATAAGAGACAACAACAACATAGAGTAGGAAAACAGTAATTGAAATTTAGCATTCTAAAGTCCATGACCAGAAAGAGAACACAGAGATACTGATTAACTTTATTATGCATGTTGCTATGTAAGGTAACCACCCAAAGCATAAAATAAAATGTGTAACTTTTAACCCAATAAAGAGGAAGGGTGAAAGTAGAAGAAAACTTACTGAATACTATCCAAATAGCAACTAAAGCAGGTTAGAACGACAAGATTGGCCCTAATGAACTTGTAAAATATTATATTATAAATCAAGAGTTCACATTCTTCAATCAGCAGTTGTCTGTATCTTGGCTATTTGAAACATTCACATTTCCCAATATGGACCCTTACTTTAGTCAGAATTATCTCTTTGCCCACTTTGGTCCCAGAGCCACATTTTCACCCCTTAATCTATTTTTTCGGAATGGCTTCCCTCACAGTTCTCTACAAATGCAAACACATTAATCTTTAAGTTCCAGGTCAAGATTCCAAGACTTTACCAGATTAATCTCAATTCATCTTTTCCTCAAATTGAGTATTTATAACATGTGATTGTTCTTTTAATTGTTAAAACATGCCCTTAGAAATGTTCTTTAGATGTTCCATTTAGCCATATTTTGTTTCCTCAATCACAGCATAAGCTTCTTAAAATCAGAAAGAAATTCTTTAAGATTTCATAAACAATCTAGCACTATGGTGTTCATTTTTCACTTAAGGATGAAGCAAATCTTAAGTTATTTTTCTTAAGCTCTAACCACAAATTTTGCAAAATATGCACACAATTAAACACATATCTCATACAGAAAAATAAATCAGGTTTCTAAGGACTTTGTTCTAATCTTTAGATAAAGCTAAAGCGTATAGCTTTTTTAATAGTCATTTCCCCTGTTTTCTCTTCACTTTTGCCAATTTTAAAAGGGGTCTATAAGCTCGGGGCTAAAACTGTGCAAGGTTAAGTCAAAGGAAGTCAGATACCACTAGTACAGTGAGGATTTTAATAATAACTGAAAATGTGGCTCACATTCCAATTACTACACCACCATGAAGAAGTATTACATAATAGTCATCTTTTACTGCAATATTAGTAGAAAAAGCTAGGGATAAAATTTATAAATTAAAAAGAAATAAGGCAAAACACTGATGAGATAAATTAAAGACCTAAATAAATGGAAAGAAATGCTGTATTCATAGATCAAAAGACTCAATCAATGCTGTTAATATCTCAATTTTCCACAAATTGAGCTGCAGATCCCAATAAAATCTCAGCAGGCTATATATGTGATAAAATGTCACAAAACTATGCACAAAGACATGAAAAATGAGAGCATGCAAAAAGTGGTGAAATCTAAGTTCACTGCATTGTGCCAATCACCTGATTTTGATAATGCTCTACAGCTATGTAAGGATGTCACCACAGGAGGAGCTGGGTACTGGGTATTTGAGACCTCGTTGGAACTTTTTGCAACTTCCTATGCATTTATAATTATGTTAAAACAAAATCTCAGGAGGCTTTTTTATATAACTTGAAAGGCTGATTCTAAAATTTATACAGAAAAGGCAAAGGAAAATTTTGAAAACACAGAAAAAAGCTGGAGGACTTATTACCTGATTTGAAGGCTTTCTATAAAGCTACGGCAAGCAAGACAGTGAGATACTAGTACAGCTCAGCAGAACAAAAAAATACATCCATGCTTGTAATATCAGTTGATTTTTATCAAAAGTACCAAGGCATTCATTTGTGATTCATTTATACGAAGTTCTAGAGAAGCTTTTATAGTGATAGAAATCAGAACAGTGATTGCCATGCTGGGGGCGGGGGGTGCTCTACTGACTGGGAAGGAACACGAAGACACTTCTGAGGTTAAGGATATGTTCTATGTGAATAAAAGGCATGGGTGACACAGTTGTATACATATCAAAATTAAACTAACAGAAACACACAAGATCTATGCATTTCATGGTAAGTAAACTGTAATTTAATTTTAAAACTACAGAATGGCATACAAAGCTTTGTAAAATATTTGTCTACAAAAAATTTGTAAGAAAATATATCAAAACACTAAGTGTACTTACACTCTTGGGTGTTAAGAGTATCGATTAATCGTATTCTTACAAGCTGTCATCAATTTTTCTTGTAAAAATGCACACAGACATCATAATCAGAACAGGAAAGTTTTTAAAAATTTATGCCAGAATACAAATATCTAGCCTATATTCTACAGCTCAACTCACTGATTCTTCATATCAATTACCCTCCAAATCTGTAGGATTCTTATTCAAAAAAACGTATCTTTGCACATCTTCCTGGTAATCACTCAGTAAGAGCTGGGAGAAAGGTGCTGACCCTTATCAGTTTCTATTAGCCCTAAAGACACTGCTAAAGAATTAGTATTCTCCATAGAACAATGAAAAAAGGTATTATTAGTGTTTCTTTAGCATAACCACAGCCAAGAAAATGATGAAAAACCTCAGAGCTCTATTTTCTAATAAATCATCATAGCTCCCCCTTCTCACCTGTCTTTGTAACTAATCTCATTCTGCAACTATTATTTGTACAAATATTTATAAAGCATCTATTACGTGATCCTCAATAAGGCTTAAAATTGTGAAATCCTCTTTGAATCACCTTTCTCCATCTCCATCTCCATATTTCTCCACAAAGCTCTGTCAAATTTTCTCCAAGATGCTTCTCATTTGTTTCTCTTTTCATTCATTTGCCTTGTTTAGCCCATCATCACTTAACCTCACCCTTAGTTTACTACATATAATCTAGCGCAATTCTGGGGGTCCCTGGGATTCTTTTCTGAGGGTCTGAAAGGTCAAAACTATTTTCTAAGTAATACTAAAACGTCATTTGCCCTCTTTTACTCTGTTGATATTTGCACTAATACTGCAAATGGTGGTCAAACTGCTAGTGCCTTAGCACAAATCAAGGCAGCTATATTTCTTCACTGCCACACACTCACAGGGGAAAAAGAAAGCCAATTTCACTTAAGAATGCCCTTGTTGAAGCATACACATCATTAATTTTATTACATCTTGACCCCTGAATGCATGTCATTTTAATAATTTATTTGATGAATGCTGCATACCAAAGTGTAATAATGGTTGTCTCCAAGAACAGCATGTGTGACTCTGAATTGCAAACTGAACTAGCCACTTTTTCCACAGAACACCATTTTTACTTGAAAGAACTGACAGTGTGATTGATTATTCATGCTTAGATTTTTGACATTTCCTTGAAAATTAATAAATGAATTTATCACTTCAATGAAAAAAATGACAGTGTTTGTTGCAAATGATGCATTTAGTAATTTCAAAGAGAAATTTGAATCTTGGAAAACTTCTATTTACCATCAATACTTTAAGACTTTTCTGATGAGACGAGTGACGATTTTTGATATTACATAATGAAATATATCAACTTTGGAAAGATGTGGATGACTCAATGAATCCTTAGTTTCCAAATGACTAATGCATAATGTTAAAAAAAAATCATGCCGGGGTCAAAAAGATCTACTTTAAGTCCAAGAGAGTCCAATAATTAACATTTTAACATAATGATAGGTAAAGTTCATTGGATTCCATATTACAACTTTTATGAAGCTACCATTGGATTCCATATTACAACTTGGATTCCATATTACAACTTTTGGTATGGTCTTGGATTCCATATTACAACTTTTATGAAGCTACCATTGTCAGGTTGGATTGGATTCATATTACAACTTTGGATTCCATATTACAACTTTTATGAAGCTACCATTGTCAGGGTGTGGAGAAATATCAGAGAAAAATACTCGCAATTATCTAAAAAAGTTCTAAAATATTCTCCTTTGTCAAATATATACATGTGAGAGACCATACTTCCTTCAAATATGTCAACAAAATAAAATACCCCAAAAGAATGAATGAAGCAGCAGAAGTGAGAATCTGTCATCTTCTATTTAACCAGATAGACATGTACAGCAAAATATACAACAATGTTGCTCTCCTCACTAAATTCTTTGTTTGGAAATATAGCTATTTTTCATAAGAATGTCACATTTATGTTAACATGACATTATCATTCTTTTTAATAAATTGATATTTAAAAATTTTCCCAGGTATAATTAATTGTTAACATAGTCAATAGCAATAGATATAAACTAACATAAACAACTTTGGGATTCTCAATAATTTTTAAGAGTGTAAAGAAGTTCTGAAACCAAAAAGTTTGAGAACTGATGATTCTATTTAGCAGACATTTCTGTCCTTCTTCTCTGGTCCACTTTCACTATAATTGCGAGAATAATCCAGAGTACTTTCAATATTATTAGTCCTTGTACAAAAAGCCTTTAGAGCTCCTAAACATCTTATTGCTTCATATCTAAAGAACTTACCCGGCTTTCAGGAAGCTTTTAATTTGGCCCTGCCTCATCTAGCAAATCTTACTTCTCCATGCTCCCCAACACAAGCCTTCCACATTAGTTGATCCTCTTTTCTAGTCTCCAAGCCTTGACCCAAGTAGTTACAATGGAATGTCCCCCTTTCACACTCCGCTTTCTTCCTCTCTCTTCCAGCCTCCTCCAAGCTATCTAAACTTTACTCATTCATCCTTAGGGGCCTAAGGGCAAAAAGAACAGCACCTTGAATGTTACGTTTAAAAGTTTGTGGGCAATGAAGATTCTTGGAGCAGGGAAAGATGGATGATTTATATAGAAAGAACTTTCTTACTATCTCAAATTTCTAAGAGTTTAAACAAACAAGATAAATGTCTTATTTGAACATACCTAAATTTATGGTCAAATCTAAAATTTTTCCACAGAGTTTAAAGTCTAAGGTAGGCAATACAATGTCACATTAGGAATCCAAACCTATAATCTCAAGTCAAGGCAGCTGGAATTCTGAAACGTGGCATCTTCTAGAACAAAAAAAGGACAGTAAAAACAAAGTTAAAACAAAAATAAACATGATTTCATCTCCTGAATCTAAGGCCTTTTGGTTTTGGTGAACAAAGTCCTCTTCTTATAAGCCAAAGGTAATCAAATTTTCAAAAAACAAACAAAAAAATAATATATAACAGTTACATATATTTACTAGTCACTAAAAGTCTTCAGTTTAAATTGACAAAGTATCTTTATAAGCATACAACAATTATGGACACTGCTTCATATGTAGCAGATACTTACATTAAGCCTATTTACTTTAGGCTGAATAATAATGCACAATGCTTAATTCATTCTGTATCCACTCATGCCAGAACTGTAAGCCAAGTCCAATGCCATCTCTTCTATAAAACCTGCTGTGATTTCTCCCAACCAGAAATAAGGATCTCCTTCCTCTAAATGCATGTAGCACCTTTCTTCCTCTCATGTCAGTTCATTCATTCCACAAATATCTGAGAGTCTAATATGTATCAGGGACTCTTCTAGGTTCTGGGGATACAACAGAACAAAACAAAACCACCAGCTTCCTGAATTTGCACTCTAGTGCCAAGAGAAAAGCAAAGACAAATAAATATACAGTGATACACACCATAATGAAAATTAGAAATAATAAGTAGCAGAGCTGAATTTTCTATGAAGGTAACAAAACTTAAAGTTCAGGCCCTCTCACTTGCACGGGCCTCCCTGAATGCTGAAAGTTACTAGGATATGAGGCCTAAGCTTCGTGGCTTACTCTGAAAACCATCAGAGCCCCCATCTCTTCCTCTTTTTATTTTAGTATTATAATTACTAATATTCTTGTAATAGAAATAAAGTTTGTATGTGGGGGAAAAAAAAGTTACTGGGACATAAGAATGTTGTAGGTGAGGAGAAGCAGCCACTTTGCTAACAGGAAACAATTTATAAGAGCATTTCTGATTAAATGCCTAAAGAGATCTCAAAAGAAAAGGTTCACAGCATTTTGTTAGGACATCTTTTGTCATTCTAAATAGATATTTACTTTCATATCTAATTTTTTACTCTAATTTATTTATTTTCTTAATGAGGACACCCAAAACTGTATAAACTTCAGGCCCTTACAAAATCTAGATCCATCCCTGGTAAAGACAGAAAGTGAGGGCAGGGTGTTGTTTTATATAGGGTAGTAAGGAAGAGACATTAAAAGGTGACATCTGAGCTAAGTGAGATCTGAGAGAAATGAAGAAACAAACCATACAGATATTGGAGGAGGGAAGAATTCAGGCACAGACAGCAAGTACAAAAATCCTGAAGCAGAAGCATTAGAAGCAAGGTAGGTTAGGAGTACAGTAGCAGGAGAAATACATAATAAATAATACTAGATACTAATATCGATTAACAATTATCGAGTAATGTGCTAGGCACTGCCCTAAACAGTTTCTAAGCATCTCCATTTTACAACTGAGGAAACTAAGTCACAAAGAGAACAATTAAATAATTGGCTGGTGGGTGGTGAAACAAGGCAGTCTGACTCCGGAGCCCAGCTCTAAACTTGCTGTGCTGCAGAGAGGTTGGTTGTCCATGTATGGAACTAGACGTCTGGGTAATCTCTCAGACAGTAAGAGATTTAACACGCTAGAAAAGAAATTGACAAGGTTTTGATCTCAAACTATGATAGCTAAAAGCAGGTATACATTTTATGTCCCTGTAAACACCCAGCACCAAATCTTGGCATTTTTTGCTACTCCACCTACACATTTCCACTAACGAACTTTCTTTCATACTGTAACTATTCAATGTAGGATGGCTGTTCAATGTACTCTCAAGAGAGGACTAACAATTATTCATTCTCAATACAAAATAATGCATTAGATTTTCTTTCCCAATTAAATATTTATACACAGATCAAATCTTGAAGGTAAGTACCTCCTTCAGGGAATCAGACCCATACCAAAATCAGACAACTTGGATTTTTTTGTTTGTTTGTTTTAAAGTGCTCTAGAGAAATTATCCCATGGTCTGTTCCACTGTCACTTTTCATCTCAAATAACTACTGGGAAATTTTACTTTAATTTACCTTAAATATTCAAGCAATCTTTCCAAAGGTTAGGACCATTTCTTCTGGTCTCATCAGACTCAGTCCTCCATGTAAAAATGGGCATAACCCTAAATAACTATGTTTTCTTTTCCTTTGGTTGCTCTTTTCTAAATGCTTAAGGTCTTCCTGTCTCTCATCAGAACTGAGTTTTCCAGAAAGGTTCTTATAAAGCCTGACTATAATGAAAAAACTAGTGTTTGATGATATTAATCAGAACACTTTGAAAAATGCAGTTACAAATAAGCCAATACACAATTCACTAAATACTTGAGCGTACAAATTAATTTCCTGGTTTCACTGCACAATCTTCCATTTTTCTCCTGTCAGCTTTCACAGAAACTCCAAATCTGTTTATGTAGACTTCCATGTGAATGCTACTTTGGAATTTAGCAACATTGCAGCTTCTGCTTCAAAGGAAATGGCCTCCAAACATACATAGATAAAATCAATATCAACATTTCCAAAGCATCTTCTACAAAACTTTCTAAGGACAAGCAATAATTACTACAGAGAAAAATAATTCTATAGTCTAGTTTGCTGGGTTACACGAAGTTTAACAGGCTTCCTGACCATAAGACTTCTCTGTCTTTAATATACTCGCAGTACTGCTTTTCCTGGAGCATTCCGGCCACGCTATGGAAAATGCCTACAAGGTCTAGTCCGGAAGTAAAAAATGATTTCAAGGCTTCAAGACTTATCAGCAAATTGTCAATATTGGGGCTTTTTGACGAAAGTGGGATATGAGGAAAGGCACAAACTTGGAAAAAGATATAATCTATGACGAGGTCAGCTGGAGACATTGGGCTAGAGCTCAGGAGAAAGCACAAGGCTGGAGAAAACTGGGTGTGGGTGGCAAGGACCAGGCTAAAGCCTTGAGACTAGGTAAGATACTTTCTGAGAAACACATTAAGACTGGTCCTTCAAATTATCCTTTGCCTTACCCTATTCCAGCTTTTTTATCTTCTGCTTCTCTAGCAATAAATCTAGAAAACCATCAGGACATGAAGACTCTCTAAGGGTAGAAATAATACAAATTAAACTGAAAAACTGCCTGAGAAAAGATAGCACAATGCATGTAAAAATCTTATTAATGTTAATAAATGCTGATGTGACCTGGTAAAAAACAAAAAATAAAAAATAAATGAAAATAAAAACTACCTAATTTCTCTTTCAAATGACAAACTTTCAGATCAATCACTCTTCTCTTTTTGACTTGAGAATGTAATGAATGCTATTAAGACGTCTCTCTAGAACAACACACATACATAGAATATCGAATCTATTAATCTCAGAGGGCTTCATGGGCCTCCTAAGGACCAAACATAGAGCTCTTTCTAGTTGTTAACTCCTAAGTACCTAGGTAATCCTTGCTAAAGTTACTTCATCTCACTGACAGATAAAGCCCGCAGTTACACGACATTTAAAAATAGGAATAATTTGTTTAAAAAACTATATTTTCATGTATTTTAAGACAGTGCAGAGGAAATTAATATTTGCATTTTTTAGTATAGGAAAAATAAAAACTTATTTGTTGAGTAAAATTCAAGTCATTTATAAACAGAAAGCATATGATGGTAATACCTTCACAGCAAAACAGCTCTGAAAGACTAAATGATTTTACAAGTTCACATAGCTAATAAATTCCAGATCTTCCACATTCTAGTTCAGTGCTTTAAAACTAAACTATGCCACCTTAAATATAATAAGCAGGTTATTACATTGTGTAGGATACAGTTTTCAAGGTAAAAATTCCTTAAAACACCAACCTTCTAAGAAAGACTATGAACAATTAGGTCTCTAACTTATTTACTTAATCCAATCATTCCATTTTTATCACCTAAACCCTGACAAATTAAGAAGCAAGTTAGGAAGTAACTTCAAAAAGTGTACAGCTTTTTAAAAACAAACCCTCTAATGCACGCCTCTTTAATTAACACGATTTGTATAAATAAGAAAAATCTAGAACAGCAAAACAAGTACAAAAAATGCTCTTTATAGCATGAACATGATTACAGACAAAAATACTAGTAGTTCAAACTATGAGTTATCTAGCAAGCAGGGGTATGATGCCAAAAACCACATGGAGTTTTTCTGCTTTGGGTCCCTGGTATTGGAAGACTCCGGCAGGCAGGGATCAAGCATTCATTATCTGATGTCTGCTTGGCAGATGACAAAAACAGTGAGGCCTGGCTGGCTGCACAGCAGGAGTTAGGTATCCCAACTACTACTTAAAGAGTCACTGTAATTCAGTGTGTGGCTACAACCAAAATGCTGAACTAAAAGTGTGCCTCAGTTTCACCACTGGAAATTCAGAAATACATTATCTGACCATACCCTATCTTTAGAGCAGTACTGCCTACTGGTTAAGAAAGAAGTCTCTAAAGCTAAGTGGTTCAAATTTTGGCTTTGCCATCTACCAACATTAGCAAGTTACTCTAACCCTCCTGTGTCTCAGTTTCTTCAACTGCAAAATGTAGTGTCTATTTCACAGGGTTGTGAGGATTAAGTATATTAATACATGGAAAAATCTTAGAGCAGTGCCTGACAAGTAATAAGCACTCTCTGAATGTTAGCTTTTATTATCATTGTTTTAAACAGATAACAAGATTAATCAATTTACACCTGTATTGCACTTACATGTCCTTAGGAAATTACAGGCCTTAATTTGTTTACTTTTTAATCATGTGGTTTAACTACTAGCTGTTTTTTTCTAGAGTAAATACATGGCCAACTATTCTTGTAAAGAACTGAAAAGAACTTATTGTACACACTGTCACCTAAGACATACACATTAGCAAAGTTTTACTTAACTTTTCATCGAACTATAACTAGGCTCCCTTAACCAGTTGTAAGCTACTTGGATCCATTCACTTCGACTTTTACAATCACCATCAATTCTAAAATGTAATAATGGTTATTTTTACCTGAACTACTGCGATAGCTTCCTAACTGCTCTTCCCCCTTCAAATCCCACTCCATACACTGCAGATCTTTTAAAAATTCTCATCTAATTTCACTCCCCTACGTAAAAACTCTGCTATGGCTCCCCATTGTCCTAGAGAGAAGTCTGACCTCCTCACAAGACCTAAGAGGCCTGCCCGATCTAGGGCCATACATGCATTCTTTCAAATCTTTACCTGGGGCCTCAGAGCCTTCACAGATTGTGTTCAATCTGGCATAATCCCCTCTCCCCACTGCCTCTGACTCCACTAAAGGAGAGAATGTCTTCCTGTTACATGCTCTCATAACCCTAATCCTAATCCTCTCTTCTCTGCAGCACAAAATAAAACTAAAATAATATTTAAATGGTTATTTAATATTGTTTTTGCCCCCCAAAATATAAACTCCAAATAAGACTTGGGAACATGTCTTTTACTGCTAAAATCCAAGTGCATTGATGCCCAGTACCTTATACATAGTAGGTGTGCACAATACACTTGTCTATGGGGAAGTGATAAGTGATGGTGGAAAGCAAATCATCCACAAAACAATATTAATGCAGAATACTGGCTGCATGGTATTAAATATCCACATTACCATATGCACTGCATTGGAGTAAAAGTAAAAACCTACTGCTTAAACTTGGGCAAAATAAAGTTAAGACTAAACTTTCAAAAGTCAAACTAAGTTTCTTTGTGCATCCTCAGGTGTAAAGTGAAACGGGAGGAGTTCCACTTCAGTTACCAGTAAGAGGATACATAACTAAATCAAGACTGCTGCCACATTTGGCACTATCCTTCTCTCTTCTTGGCAGCCTCCTCAAGGCCAAGAGTTGAGCTGGCCAGGGAAGAGTGATTTATCTCCACATTTAGAAACGGTCCCTCTACAACAGGAATGCTGTACTACTCATTGGCTTTGAATTCTAACCTTGCCAAACCAGTACCTTTCCGAAGTATTCATTAAAAATAAAAAAGAATCCTATGTGGGAAAAAAAAGTTTAATAAGGCATCAAAGTCCCATTCGACTTATAGAAAACAAAGTTGCCCTTTCCTTCAAAAAAAAATCATGCTAATTAGATCTTTTACGAAGGAAGTCATTATCTAGAAAATTAAAAGAAACAGATATGTCGATGCTAAGAGCTTTAGCGCTAAAGGTTGAGGGGCTGTCTCGATGGAGGCTGCCCAGTGTACTATCACGAGGCCTGGTGGGCAGCAGTTCCCAACCGACAGCAGGTAATGCCAGGTCCGTTTGAAGCACGCAGGTTTGACATACGCCAAATCCCTGCTGTCTGGTTAGTCGCACTGACCCTGCCAATGCAACAAACGCCCAGCCCCTCTCTGCGCGAGGATGAGCAGACCTGCCCGCTCTGGTGCAGCCTTTCCTGGGAAACGTGCGTCCAGGGGAGGGCTCAGGTAAGGACTTGGAGGTCTCAGGGTTAAACGTTTGGCCCTTTGTTCGCTCCAAATCATCGGAGCCCTGGGCACCCGCTCCGCCTCCTCCCCCACGGCTCCCGGGCGCCAGCGTCTCCCGCGGAGAGGCTGAGCGGACTCCAACGCACAGGCTCCGCGGCGCCCCCGGCCCTCCCCCGGCGGGTCCGGACCCCGCGGACTCGGCGGCGCGCAGCCCCTCGCCCTCACCTTGTAGACGTCGCCGTAGGTGCCGCTGCCGATACGCTGAATCAGCTCGAAGTCCTCCTGCGGGTTCCGGCGGGACAGATCGAAGCCGGGGTTCATGGCGGGCCCCGGGTGCCCCCCGCCTCCCTCCCGGGCAGGGGAGGGGGGGCGCTCAGGGGGCCACACGGAGAGTGGGAGCCGCGGCTGGCCCCCGGCTCCCCCGGCGGTCACAATCGCCCGGCTCCACGCCGCGGCGGCCGCCGCCGCTCTCTTCACGCCGCCGCCGCCACCGCGGACGACGACGACGACCGGGCTCACCGTCCCCGCCCCCCGCAGCCCGCCGCCGAGCCGAAAGCCCCGGTCACACCCACGGGGAGAGGAGAACGCTCGCAGCCCCTCGCTCGGGGTGAAACTCCAACATGGCTTCCGCCTTCGCCGCTCCTCCCCCTCCCCTTACTCCCGCTCCTCCAGCCTCCTCCCCCTGTTCCCGGCTCCGGCGCGACTGCGCAGCCGCGATCCCGGCCCGAGCGCTCCCCGGCCTCGCGCGCGCCCGGCCCGTGCGCGCTCCGGCCCTGCGCGGCGGTGCGGCGGTAGCTGGTGGCCGGGACGTACCCGACCTGAGCCGCTGCGGCCAGTCGTCCGAGGCCAGAAAAGGTTTGCCTGCCCCAGGGACAGCGGGAGGGACGGGCAGAAAGTGCTCTTTGCTGTGATTCCCCTAACGACAAAGTTTGACGTTGCCGGATCAGGTCCCAATCCTAAACAGGTAGAATAGTTTTAATTTGCAAAACAGCCAATGTCCCAAACTGGTTCTTTTAGAAGCAGCTACACATGAGACGCAGCCGAGTTCCACGGACATTCTGTGATTGCGTGGCAAAAGCTCCTGAGAAAAGTGTGCTGTGCTTGTTCGATATCCGACATTCAGGCCCTTGAAATTGGTCTGCCAGGGAGCAAAAGAGGAAGGCCCAGGAGGGCAGCCAGGGAGGCATGTGGAGTGGGTAGGGCATGGGAAGCTCGGCGGGCGAGGGTGGGAGGTGCGGAAAGGACACGCTGAGATTCTCCCAGCTAGCCCGTGTAGAGGGCGTGGGAAGCAGGCAGAGCTCACAACTAAAGCAGTGATTGACCTCACCGGAGACTTCTATATTCTCAGAGACCGGGGCGGGGACTGCAAGCTGTCAAGCAACCTTGCAGAGGAGAGGTGGTGGAGGGTGGAGCGTGGACCAGTTCCATTCCTGCACCTGAAATGTAAACACATGATGATCCGGGAGCTCTTTCGTTTACCTACCCAAAGCCCCATCCTGCTTAAGACCCAGATTGCAAGCATTACATCCAATCGATGTGAACACCAGTGCCAACTGTTAATACCTGTCAAGAAAGCATGTGGGTATGGAGGGTTAATTTTCTGTTCTCGATAAATTGCCCATTTGGCATTTCCGAAAGCTTTAATCAAGCAGGTGATGGTCACTTTGGCAATACCACTGTGGAGTGTTGCTTCAGAAATGCTTTCCTAATACCCTTAAACACCACACCTTCTGACCACTCATATTCCCTAATGCCTGCTGACTCCTGAGAAACTAGATCTCATCAAACCTGTTAGGGATAAAATAATCAGACAATAGTTAAGCAAACTGCTTCATATGTTTTTATCTTGTTTCAATCCTTTTGCTTATGGTAAGATTGCATAGTGACTAAATTCCCAAAGAAGTTGTTTACTCTCTGAGTATTGGCTAAAAGATTTTAGAAAACAACCATTTCTACACTTATACAAGTAGTCTTTCAATTGTCTAATTTTTAATTATTTTAAAGCTCATATTGCTGATGCTAAATTGCTACCCCACGAATACTTATTGGATTTCTTCTAGATGGATCTACCTTCAGGCCCTGGTATCTTGAGAATTAAATCCCTGACTATATGTTATACCATGGCTAAGGATCCTGGTTTTTGCCTGTTTAAAGCACTTGCTGGGGGCCCAGAGGGCAGGCCTTCCTTCTGCTTGTTCACATTTGGGGACTTGTTTGGCCTCTTTAAGCCAAACATGAAGATAGTTAGCCCAGAATTCAGATAAGCAGACCTAACAGTCCCAAACAGGAACCTTTTTAATGCCGGAATGCCAAATTCACGGGATTCTCAAGACTGAATGCTGTTCAAGAGCATTCTAATGGTTTCACTCTTTTGTTTGCTAAGATTATCTTCTGTGCAGATAACTTTTCATTTGCATTACTAATAGACTTCTTTCAAAGGGAGAAGACCTTTCAGCAGGGCTGGAACCATCTTTAAAGTCTTGTTCCATTTTGGCAGGGCCTAGCTAGCTCTCTTGAAAAGAAATGGATTTTCAAGTAAGGGCCTGATTTGCCATGTAAATATGGCAAATGGTTTCAACAGAAAAGGGCTTGTGCAATTAACTGCTCACAAAGAATAAAATAGTTTGTTCTTTGTAATATATACACACAGCCAAATTTGATGTCTTTTTCTTTCTATTCTAACACTCCTTAACTTTGTTAGAAGTAACACTAGTGATCACACTTTCTTTGAATCAGAGAAGTAGCTTCCCTCTTCTATGATTAGAAACATCCTTAGAAATCTAATGTTTTCTATTCAAGAACGGCTTCTACATTATCTCTCCTTGGTTTACTGCTGCTTGAATACATCAGGTCCTCGAATAAGGTCGTATGTTATAATGTTGACGAGGTGCTAGAGGAACTTAACTCTTGGTTATGTCCATTAGCCTGTGGTAAAACTGGTGGACAACATTAAGTGAGGACTTAATGCATCTTCAGTAAAAGGGAACTAATTCACTGCTTCCAAAGCAACCAGCCTCATTATGAGTTAGTGAGTGGGAATGATAATAACAATAATAGAAAAATAGTAATAGCTAACATTCCAAGTGCTTACAAGTTGCTAGGAACTGAGTTAAGTACTTTCCATGTGTTATGTCATTTAATTCTCAAAACAACTTGATGACAGGTATTATTATCTCCATTTTTTCAGGCACAGACAGATTAAGCTGCTCAAGTTAGCACAGAAAACTTAAATTTGAACAGATAGTATGGCACAAGGGCCAGACTCTTAGCCACTAGTCTATATTCTGCTTTACAGTACACTTGTTAAAATTTCTCTTATGCTAAGCCAAAATCTGCCTCCTTGTAATGCATTTAGAGTCAATGATTATTAGATTCTAGTGGTATAAAATACAGAGGAAAAAAAGCCCCCAAGTGGTTTGCGGTCTCACAAAACTGAAAAGCACAGAAGAGGTGTGTTAGTATAGACAGGAAGATAAGGAAAGATGCTAAAGCTAAATCTTTAAGAATGCATTGGCGTTACCCAGACAAACAAGGGGGAGGTGCTACACTCGAGGCTGGCCATTTAGTCCCAGCCCCTTAAATTACCCACCCATGTAAGCATTGCACAGCAGGAAGCACATAAAGGCATAGATGGACAGTGGTAGTTAGTTGCCTGCATGTCCAGAGCACTCTTCTGTTAGCCCATCTCTCTCATGGGTCTGTGGCTTAGGGATTCCTTGATCTCCGTACCAGCTCTCTCTTTCATCCTCAGAACCTCTTGTCTAATAACCCATTGGATCCACTTATTTGGCTCACTGAGTTCACAGCCACCACTCACATTCAACAAAACCACTGCTCACACTTTCAGTACACCAACAACTCTGGGGAAGGAATACTGAGTAAGCCCTAGCTCAAAAGAGACTCATTACCACCAGGACATCCACCAGGGGAAGGAATTCAGACCCCAGACATGTATGTGAAACAACATGGCAGAGAGTTCCAGGAGGTTATATCACCTAACATAGCACAGATCTAAAAAGGGCTACCTGGATTTAAATCTTGTCACTGGCTCCTTACGAAATGACCTTGGGAAATTATTTCAAACCTAGGCTGTTGTTATAAAGAGTCAAAAAGAAAATATGTGTAAAAGTCAGTAGTGCCTGGCTCCATGGTAACCCACAAAGTATTAATTACTATTATTTCGAATATATTTTAGAATGTTTTAAAAGGCGACAGTTATGGGAATGAGGATGGAGATATGGTTTAGGAAGGAAATATAGTAACATATATGAGACCCTGAATTAAGGCTGGAGATGCTGAAGACAGAGAGAAGGGAAAGAACCCAGGAGATAACTGGAAGATGGAATTAACAGGTTTATTGAAGTGAGGAAGCAGGCAGAGACATGGGTGACATGCAGGCTTCTGGCTTAGATAATTAAGAGTATCACCAAAAGGTAATGGCATTTGCCATAAGAGGAACTGGGGTTATTTGGGGGAGGACTTTAGCACTGGATCAAAATAGATGATTCTCTTTTCTACCTGTTAAGTTTGATGTGTTCTGCTAGAAATGTAAAATTAGTGATATGTAGAGTTGACACTTAGGAACGATTTCAGGGCTAATTTTTAAATTTTAGGCATCATCATTCAGAAATATTTATTGAGCCTCTATCATATGCCAAACTAATTAGGTTCTGGCAGTGCAATAGGTCATGGTTTCTGAATTCACGTTGGAGGTACAGACAAGTTCTCATATCATCCCTTTACAGTGAGATAAGTACCAGGGTGCAGAGAAACAGAGCCAGAAGGAGATGTTAGATGCTGCTTGAGCTAATAATTTGGCTCTTTTTCAAACTGATGTATATTTTAAATTTTTATTTAAACCAACATTTTTAAAGCATGTACTCATTTATTTACAGGTGAGATGGAGCTCTGCATGGGTAGTGGGTAGAGATGGAAATCCTCAGGTATCAGCTCTCAGCTGCCACTGTGTCATTCTGAGTAGTTCAACTCTGCTCCCAGATTTGCATACAAACACTTAGCAAAGTGTTTCTCAATAGGGGTTTTATTAGCATTTTGGGTAGGAGAATGCTTCCTTGTATGGGACTGCCCTCATGCATTAGAACCCTCCCTGCCCCCCATGTCAGTACTACTCCCAGCCATACTGACATGAACAACGAAAACGGCCACATGTATTTCTGAATGCCTGGGGTTGGACTCGGAGTGGGGGGATGTGCCTGGATTGAGAATGTTTGCCTGTCATGTCCCTTAGGAGAACTATCACCCACACCAAACTATCGTAGTATTCCTTTCTATCTCATGCAATACGTGTCCCAAGAGAAGTCTTGATATGTAAAACATTGTTCCTCTTATTACATTTCCAATACGTGGCACCCAAGGGACGTTTAACTGTCCTCTGTAGATTCACAACCAAGATTCTACCTGCCCTGTATCAGGTTGTTCCTGGGATCACATAGGAGGGTACTGAATCTAGTCTTTGCGTGTTATAGAAGTCTTCACAGAGGGAAGAACCTCTAAGCTGAGATTTAAGGGACAAATAACAAAATAGGCAAGAAGGTACACACCATACCATGAGTAGAAAAGTTACATTCAAAGAAATGAAAGGCATCCTGTTTGAGGTGAATGATATGAGGCTAGAGTGGTAAGCAGGGATCAGTCCATGAAGGGGCATGTAAATCATATTAAATAATTGGGCTTTCTTATTAAGAACAAAAAGGAGATATTGATGGGTTTTCAACACAGGAGTAGCATGATCTTACTTGCGCCTTAGAAATATCCCATTAGCGGCAGCATGGAGAATGAATTAGAGGCTGGTGGCAAAACTGGAAATGAGATGGGAGAATAGTTAGGAGACCCTTGCAGTAGTCCAGGTGAGAGAAAATAATAGCCTGAATTAAAATATGGAGTTAGCCTCAACATTCAGTTATGGTAGTATTTGAAATTGTGAGTTGAGATGAACCCTCATAGGGAGGACATATGGAACAAGTAGAAAATGGGTTCCTAGAGAACCCCAAGGTTTACAGTAAAGCAAAGAAAGAGAATCCAGCAACAGAAGCTAGAAATGTGGAAATGTGGCACCCAGTATGGTACGTGGAAATGAAATGATGTGGCAGCCATAGGAATGCCCCGCTCAAGACTCCCTTCAAGGAAGCACCTGCTCTGAGGAGTATAATTAACTGGCAGCCTCCAGCCACCATGCCTTTGGAACCCGTCACGGCATCCGTACAGAGGTCTCATTCTCCCCAGCTGCTCCTAGTCAGTGACTGAGCACCATCGGCCATTCCTGCTCAGTGCAGTTTAATGAGCAGTCTTTGCTCTGGGCTCCCCACTGGCCTTACCGAGCCTTTCCCAGAGCTGCCATGCAGACTGAGGCTTTTCCTTTCCACTCCTTCCTTCTTTCTCTCCCACCACAGGCATTTTAATTAAGACGTGCTTTGCAGTCTGAGACTCTTCCCTCCCTTTCCCTGCTCCCTTTCCTCTCTATCCTTCACAGATGTGACCACATATAAGAATCTTGCACTTCTAATACAGTTTTACCATCTACTGAATGAGAACAATTGGTATCAATGAAGCAAAGGAGGAAATTTTAAGGAGAGTGTTATCAATGATGTTAAATGCCAAAGAGAAGTGACTGAAGTGAAGGGAGACAGGAAAGTGTCATTAGACTTGTCATTACGGAGGTCAGTACTGACCTATTGAAATCTCGTATTCCCTCTTTGGCTATTGTGTCTCAGTTATATTCTCCTAGATCCCCTTCAATCCTTCTCATACGTCATGATCTTCATACTTCTCATCCAGACCCCCTCATATAGACACATTTAATGTATTAATATCTTTCTAAACTCTGGCACTAAGAATTGAGCTCAGTATTCCAAATGCAGTTTGGTCAGTATTGACTGTGGGAGGATTATAATTACCTATTATCTGAATACTATATTGTAGCCTAAACTTTGATTAAATTTTTATAGCTGCAACAAATTCAGGGCCACTGTACTGATGCCATTTATGTTATAATCTATAATTACATAATCCTCAACTTCAGCCTGGCCCTTGGGACCTGATCAAGAAATATCTCCAAAAAACATGTTTGCTCCCTTCTGAATCAGATCATCAGAGATGTTCTTGAACCCCCATTGCTATGAAATGCCAGGGACAGGAAACTTTGTCTCATACATCCTACTGTAAAGTTCTTGCCCTGCCAAAAGTTTATCCAACCAGATATCATCTTCTCATCACCAAGCAGATAGAACACCACCAACAAAGCAGAGCACAGAGTACCTCTACCCGATATTGTTACCAGGTGAGATCTTAACAAAGACGAGTTTGACAGGAACCTAGAACCTTATCTAGAGATACAACAACCTCCTATCTTGAGAAGCCAGGATGTCAAGGGGGTGTTCTTTGGCCTGCACTGTAGGTAATTGGTATCTTTTTAGACTCAACTAATCCTTGAGGGTACAAACTGTGTGAAAAGTAAGACAACAAAATATTGTAGGATTATAAGGAGGTGCAGGCTGAATACAAGATGGGAAAGAGACTAAGAGATGCTGAGATAATCTTATTGATGAAGCTCCTGTTTGTATTTATCTGTTATCCCATGATTATGGTATTTCCCTGATTCCCTTTCATACAACATTCAGACTAAAATTCCCCTTAGATGCTCTCAGTTAAAGGGTATTACCTTGTACCCTAATTCCAGATCCAGAGTGAGGCCACTGCTGGGCCAGACCGAGTTGTCCCAGAACAAATACGGTTATATATACTGTGTTTCCAGAGTAGATTACTGCCCAGAGTGTTATCCTGCTGGCCTCTTCTTTAGAACCTTTATTCTAGTTACTCATTCCCTTAGGAGGACTTGAACTTCCGCTCCCCACAAAATCTGTAGTAAAGCAATCTACTTGTAGATCTAGAAAATTTATCTCTTTGGGAGAAAAAATCTACTAATTCAGTTTAAACTTAGACTGGACTTTTTCTTGATCAAAACAGACAAAAAGTAAAAAGCTCAGCTAAATAATTCAAATGACATGCCAGGAGTTTTTCATTATTTCTTATCCCCCGCTCACAGCTCAAACTGACCCAGATCTCTGCCCCAGAAGGCAGATCCATTTGCTGGGTCTGAGCGCAGAGCAAAACCCTTCTGGATCAAGGTATGCTTCTTCTTGATATTAGAGCTTCAGCCTGGAATCTGATCATCTGGTTTACCATAAGATACTTAAAATGTATATTTTAATATTAGGACTCACCTGGTGGTATGAACTTTCCCAGCTGAGGATCTGATACCACCAGAATAGTTTAAACATGTGTTGATGGAATAATTGTTCTCAATGTAAAAGGAACAAACGGAATAAAACTTTCCCTGCTGCTTCGTATTTTATTTATCAATGACTAAGCTCCTGTATGAAATTTGTGAATAGCTCTATTTAAGCTTAAGTGTAGAGCTGCATACAGGTAGTCTCTCTCAAAGTCAAACTGTTAACTGGACACCAATATCTGAAAATGTTTATATAAATTTTTAATGCCTAAAAATGTAACACTTATATTGCTGATGCCAATATGTAGGGTTTATGTATCCTCTCATCTAAGAACATTCTCCGGTCATTCCAAATAAACCCAAAACACCGTGTCTGCAAATCTGAGTGCAGTCTGTTTTCTGCTACATGGTGCAAGCTTCTTAGTTAGTCTCTCTGGCCCCATTCTCTTCCTCTTCTGATAATACCACACCTGGCCAATAGACATCCTTCTGAAATGCCGACAATAGAAATATGGAAGTCCTGAGGGGAAGCTAAATTTGGAATGAATGTGAGTTCACTTTTAGGCCTGTAGAGTTTCAGGAGATGAAAGGGCACTAAGGAGGAGCCATTGCAAGAATAGTGACAGATTTAGAAAGTGTAAGAGGGGATTAGATCATGGTGTATAAATTTGAGTCATACAAATAAAGACGGCAGACTCAGATCTGTGAGAGTCTGAGTGTGTAAAGCAATGGTGAGCAACTTTTTTTGTTGTTTTTAATGAGGGCCACTTAAAAGGAGCAGAAAATATTTATGGACCTTGCTTTTTAAACATTCAAAGTGAAAATAATGTTGCTGATTTCCATAACAAGAATGCTTGCACATTAATAACTCATTTTATCTTTGGTGTGACTCCTTGAGTTATTAGCATCCATAATTTACAGATGGTAAACTTGAAGCTTAGAGAAGGGGAAGCCAGAAACCAATCAGGGTTGATAATGAGTTTCAGTCAATTTCAGACTTACTGATCCATGCTTACTGGGTTTCAGGTTGTACTAGATATTGGGAGTGCAAAAATGTATAAAATGTATACCCAATCCTCAACTACTACAGCATTCCTTTCTTTGCTCTACTCCAGAGGATGCCCTCCTCAGCCTAGGCTGGACTGGTTTGTAGTGAGATCCAAAGCTGAGCATAACCTACATAGATGCCCAGGGTATCATCTTTAGGTTATCCTGGCTGTTCATGCCTATGATATAGTCATCATCTTGCAAAGATAAGGAAAATGTGGAAACTCATATACTTCTGTGTAGAGAATACATTGGTACAACCACATTGAAAGGCAATTAAGCAATATCTATTAAAGCTAAAGATATCTTTATCTTACAGTCTAACAATTACACTTTTCTATATATACCCAAGATACTCTCCCTCAAATGCCTAAGGAAATATGTAAATGAATGTTCATTGAAACATTGCGTAAGCGGAAGATAATTGGAAACAACCTAAATGTTTATCAACCCAAGAATGAATAAGTAAAGTGTTGCATGATCACATAGTGTGATACTATATCATAGATAAATGAACTAGAACTGAAACTAGGATGTGCATAAACCCCAAAAAGAATAAAAAAGAAAGTGGCAGAAGATACATAAAGTGTGCTTCCGTTGACATTAAGTTTAAACACATGAAACAATATTACCTATTTCCATGTATGATAAACATTTAAAAATATTCATGATACTAATGAACTCCAAGTTCAGGATAGTTGTTACCTCTGCTGAGGAAGAAGAATAATGATTGAGTATGCAGAAGCCTTTAGCCAGATCTGTGTTGTTGGGTTTTTTTTAAGTGGATATGAAGCAAATATGGCAAAAAGTAAATATTTGACAAAGCCAAATGAGGAAGACTAGTGTGTTATATTATTTTCTATACTCTGTATGCTAATAGTATTTCATTTAAAAGAATATATGTGTCCTGGACCCTGGGATTTTCTTGTGTTTTCTTCTTGTGCAGAATTTTCTTCTTTTCCCCTTTTCCTGTGTTGAAATTCCGTCTATTCTTTGATATCTAGCTCAAGTTTCACTGCCTTATTGAGAATCTCTATGACAATCTTGTCAGTGCATACTAGGTTCTTTTTTTTCCCTAAACCATGTTAGGTCTATTAAGTTTTCTCGTACACTATGTTTTCATGACCAGACTTTTTTCATGTTATTTAAATGTATATTTCCTTAGATTTTACTTTAATATTTTATTTTACTGTGCACAAATCCAGTTATATTGTAAAGAGCCTTAAGAACAGAGACATCTTAAGCTTCTTTAATTCTTCCCCAGTGCCCAGTGGAGCCTAACTAGATACTTATTAAAGAAAAGTAATATGTTAACCAGTAATTATAACCCTTCCTACAAAACCTTTACATAGAAAGTCGAAAATACTAGTTTGAGCTACATTTGCTTTTATTTTCCCTGAGAGAGAATACTAATGAGTTGTGAAATGACCAAAAATCGGGCAGCAGAAGGGAAAAGAAGAAATAACGGGCTTGTGTATTATACATTCTGTATAATCAGCTCTTGAATGATTAAGTATGGAAGACCTCTTATGGAGAAAGCAGATTTTAAAAACTCATTTTATGACTATGAAATTGTTTAATGGATCGTTTCCAATTTTCAGATAATCCTAGGTCAAACACAAATTATTTTATAAAAACATTTCTTATATGTGCTATGCTAAGTAATCACATACAAATACACCTTGTCATTCTTCTGCCTTCGCTCCAGTATTTATTGGACTAGACATGGGAATGGTGGTCCAAGGAAACTATAAGACAAAAGTTGTTTCACCTGTGGAAACAAGGGAAGAGTTTTGAAGAGAAAAAAATTACTTTGAGTTCAAATTACCCTTAGTCTATCTTGTTAAAAGTGTTTGGTGCTTGAGGTAACCACCTTACCTGAAACCTCAGAGTATAGGTTACTCTATACTAGTCCAGGATGACGGCTAAAGAACACAGGGGATGTTAAGAGGTCTGGACTGCATTGTCTCTCCTCAGAATGGGAAGTTGGGTATCACAGAATGAGATAAACTTAGGAATCAGTGCAGTTACTTTTAGCAAAAGCAGCAGCTACTATGGTCTAGGTCCCAACTACCACCATTTTGTCCCTGGCAAGTTTCCTAGTAGATCTTTGTAATGTTTTGTTAAACCAGGCCACTATGTTGTGTTCCTTTGGCCTAATTGCTACAATATTCAAAATATAGTTCCCTGAATTAAACTTTACCTACCTCTGCATTTTAACTCCACAGGGTACCTCCGGGGGTTGTAGCCCTGAAATGATTACCTCTCTCTATCTCTATGTCATTTGTGTCCTGGCGAAGAAAACTAAAGACAAAAATATCTTGCAATTTGGTAAGATATCATACATTTCTTAGTGTTCACCTGTTTTGTAGGTGTTTGCATTAGAGCAGAGCTCTGAAGCAAAGTTACCATAGTATTCCTATACTAATGATGAACCTTATCACTGGTCTTTGCAATTTTTTATTTCGCTGCAAAAAAAAAAAAAAAATGCTATTAAACAGCGAATCTACGTATAATGAATATATTGGGTTCTCAAAGTTCTCTAAAGTTTGTAACTTGGAATTAATTTCCCATGAAAATAGTGTGATTAATTATGGCTAGATTCTAAATCAAGGCTACAAAACCCAAGTAATATTAGTAGGTGTGGCAGGATAAGTAGATTAAGAAATCATGTCTTGTTTTCTTGCCTATGGGCTTATCATGGAAAAATGAGAAATATTTTCCCCTTCTCTCCATTGGGAAGGTTAAGATGTGATTTCCTAAAGACTCAGGGAGGCAAAAGACTCAATTCTCTGGTTCCAGGAAAAGGGAAATGGCTTGAATTTGGATTTTTTGAACCCAAAGGGAGGAGAAAACCAGACAAGAGTCGGTTTCCATAAATAGCGAGGACCTATGTCCGCTCCAGAATAACAGATCAGATTGCCGTAGACCTCTCATGGTGATACCAGCAAGGATATTTTGTCAAAGAAGTAGTAAAAGTATTAATTTATACTAAGCTGAAACAAGTTCAGGATACATGTTGTAAACTCTAGGGTTACAATTAAGAAAGTAGTAAAGGTATGTGTAAACCGTATAATGTATAAAAAGTTTAAGAAAAAACATAGCAATAAGATAATTCACTCAAGTCAAAGAAAGGCAAGAAAAAGATAAAAAGGAACAAGTAATAAGTGGGATTTGTAGCACACAAAATAGTAAGATGTTAGCTATAAACACAAATATATCATTAATTAATCCTCAGTATAAATGGCATAATATTCCATTAAAAAACAAAGATGATCAGAGTACAAACTGCGATGGCCAGAGTTATGGGAGGACAGACACTTCAGAAAGTACTCCCTGTCTTTGGCCGAGGATTAGTAGAAAAGAGTGCTGCTAAAACTGTCAATAAAGGAGGCGTTATGCTTCCAGAAAAACCTCAAGGAAAAGTATTGCAAGTGACAGTAGTAGCTGTTGGATCGGGCTCTAAAGGAAAAGGTAGAGAGATTCAAAAGGTTAGTGTGAAAGTTGGAGATAAAGTTGTTTAATATGGTGGCACCAAATAGTTCTAGACAACAAGGATTATTTCTTACTTAGAGGTGGTGACAGTCTTGGAAAGTATGTAGACTGAAATAAATCACTACATTACATGATGCTGCCCATTCCACCGAAATTCTGAAATCTTATCGTGTAAATAATTTCCATGTCTCTCTTTTGTAATAAATTAATGATATCCAAACTGATGACATCTGGTGTCTCTTAAGATTTCATTTCACTGTACTGATATAAACATTTCCAACTAAAAATATATAAATAAAACAAATAAAAATTTAAAAATATAAAAACAATGGTTTCGAAATGTATATGCTTTTTACAAAAGATGCAAGAGTTAAAACCTAAAATTATAACACAAAGAAAGTTAAAAGAATAGAAAGAAAGATTTTATGTAAGCACTAAACCAAAAAAGCTGGTATAGTTACACAATGACATATAAAGTAGACTTTAAGAAAAGAAGCATTATTAGAAATAAACTGTGATATTTCACAATAATAAAAATATTAACCCATAAGGAAGATATAAATTATAATTTTGTATAAAACAAGCAATATACTGCAAAGTACATAAAGCAAAAAAATTGCTGAAACTGCAAGAAAAATAGACAAATCTAGAATCATAGTAGGAAACTTCAACACATCTCTCAGTAACTGATAAAGAGACAAAAATTGGAAGAATATACAACATTTAAACAACCTGACTAATAAAATTGACACAATTAATAGATACATAGAATATTTCACCCAACGATTGCAGAATTCATTTTGTTTCATGTGAACATGAAGCATTTACTAAAAGTGATTTTAACTTGGGGTATAAAGCAAGACACAATATTTCAAAAGCTTAAAACTACATCGACTATGTTTTATGAGCACACAGAATTAAGTTTACAGTCAACAATTTTTTAAAAACTACAAAATTCGCAAATAGATATTAAACAATATATTTCTAAGTAGTCCATCAGTCAAAGAAAAAAATCACAATGGAAATTATAAAATATTTTAAACTAGATCATAATGAAAATCTGACATCAAAAATTTTAAGATGCATCTATGGCCATGCCACCCTGAACACGCAAATCTCGTCTGATCTTGGAAGCTAAGCAGGGTCGAGCCTGGTTAGTACTTGGATGAGAGGCCACCTAGGAATACCGGATGTTGTAGGCAATTAAAAAAAAAAAAAATTAAGATGCGGCTAAAACTGTATTTACTGGGAAATTTATAATCTAAAGGGCTGAAATTCTTGTTTATAGCTTTAAACAAGAATTACCTAAGTATCCATCTCAGGAACTTAGGGGAAAAAAAACAATTAAACCTGAAGAAAGTATTAAAAAGGTAATGGTAAAGTGAAGAAAAAAAAAGTAATAAAAAAAATGTACAGTAGAGAAGAGTCACGGAAAAGAATAATAAAACTGATAAATCTCTAGCAAGTTCACACATAAAAAACGGTAACAAAAGCAAACAAAAATAGTACATGTTACCCTATAAGACTTGAAAAAGGAGGCATCACTATGGAGTGTACAGACTACAAAGTTGAAGTGAAAATATTTTAGACTGTTTAATATCAATAAATTTGAAAATTGAGATAAAATGGAAAATTTCT